>NW_022436987.1:16797517-16892626 GCF_009761245.1 Sapajus apella | reverse complement strand
CTCTGGGGGAAAAAGAGAGAAATATAGCATAAAAAAAAAAAAAAAAAAAAAAAAAAAAAAACTATAAGCCAATTTTTACCCAAAAAAAAAAAAAAAAAACAGTAAAAAAAAAAATAGCTGTCAGCAGAAATCAAAATCATGTAATTCCATAATATTTCACATTTAACAATGTTTAGGGTGGTATGAATAAAAATAGAACTTTCAAGGATAGAGTAGGCCATTCAAGAGTCCTATAGACCTCAGAGTGTTTGTGCATGTATGTATAATATGTGACCGTGGACATGTGTGTTCATGTGTGTACCCAGTGTATGTGTGTTTATACATGTGTATGCATATTCGTGTGTGTGCACGTGTGTGTTCCCAATGTGGACTCAAATGTGAGTGTTCTGGTTGCCCTTAAACACTGAAACAGCACTACTAGTAAGAAAAAAACAAGACAAAATAAAATTCTGTTTCTTGATTTCTAAACCATGAAAGCTAAGTGAAGTGAAGCTGATGATTCACAGTGAATCAATATATACTGTTTTTCAACTGGCTGCAAATGTAAGCATTCAATACTTTTTTTTTGTTAATTTTCAGAAAAGCTAATAAGACTACTTTTGTTTTATTTTTTATCTTATGAAATAGGAATAAACATCATGTTATTATTCTGTCAATATTTTTAAATATATTTTCTTAATTTCAAACGGCCACCCAAATTTTCAATGTATTTTCTGAGATGTTTTCTTGATCTTTCAATGAAATTTAGTAACTATAGTGAATGCCTAAACAGTGAAAAGAAATTTTATATGTTATGTTGCAAGAATGGTTTTCCAAAGAGAATAGGGAATTCTACTGAAAAGAGTGCATTGGGCACATATTATTCTCTTTTAAATAGCAGTAAGCAACACTGTGGCTGTAGATTATGGAAAAATAGAGACTCTAAAAATATGTAACCAAGATTCTGGTTTCTAAAGACAAAGTTACTTCCATTTTCACATGGAAAAAGTGAGTTACCAAAAAGTTAAACAACTCAGTCAAGAACACACAGCTGGTTTGTCAGCTAAGGATTCTAATATGTAGACTTTCCCCACACACACCACTGCAATGATTCTCAATATAATCAATTAAAAAGGGCCATGTGAAGAAATGTTAGTCTGATAAAACAATCACTCATAAGACTACAATCTGAATATAAATACTATTTTAATTTTTGTATATCAACTTAGCATTATTTCAACGTCTATATATTTATATACAAAGCCTATTGCACATACAC
The DNA here is from genome assembly GCF_009761245.1 of Sapajus apella. Lineage (NCBI taxonomy): Eukaryota > Metazoa > Chordata > Mammalia > Primates > Cebidae > Sapajus > Sapajus apella. The sequence goes on along the minus strand of NW_022436987.1, from coordinate 16,891,368 downwards.
GATTTTCCTTTTTGCACTTAGTTTAATGTTATTATGCCTTGGATTTACTTCCAAATAATCTAGTGACATAAAGGATGAATGAAACAAGATTGTCCATGAATGAAAAACAATTGATTCTGGGTCATGGGTTCATTCATGTAGTTAGTTCATTATACTTTTCTACCTACATTTGAAAGTATTTGAAAATTTTCATATATACACATTCATATATAAACATTTATATACACATATATGTATTAGAAACAAGTAGTTTATGTGATGTATATGTTGTAGAATATTTTAAAGGCAAATTAAACTATGATTATTTGAGAAGAAACCTATAGTAATGTGTCCATTAAGACATGCTGCCCATTTCACAGTTTTCTGGTCTACCTTAGTCACTGCATTCAATTTCCTGTGTTTACACATAGCTTCAAATTCCGGTCTCAGCTGGAGCTGCTGCTGTTCCTCCTCAAAGTCTACCAGGTCCCACTCATATTCCAGTCTGGCTTGTCGTTGTTTCCAAAACTCCAAAAATAAGGTGACTATAGATAAACAAACATAAAAAAAAAAGATATGAAAAAATAAAAGTAAATAAAAAGCTTTATCAACTTTTCTCTTTAATCACTTTGGTTACAGGATGGTTCAAATTTTTCTGTCACTGTTGTGTTTGAAAATTTATCAGTTACTAATGTTGGCATAATATTGTGTATTCAGTAACACACTGAAAAAAGTCATACAAAATTTCAAATTAATTTCTTGGTCAGTGGTCCAAGCAAGATTTTTTTCAGACATATTAATATCTTTGTTCATTCAGACAATTTGAAGCAATATTTAAACTTAGCTTTTTACTAAACACTGAGGTTTTTTTTGCATATGTCTTTTATTGAAACCATTCAAGTCAGTGTACTGTTTTCTCAGGCTTAGGGAAATATACCTAGGAAGCATAAGAGCCATTAATTATTCTCACTCTTAAAATACGTATACATTCTATATATGTGTGTGTGTGTGTGTGTGTGTATAACATAAAACTTTTACATATATATGTATATATATAAAAACTTCAGCTTTCTTTTTATGTCTTTATTAAAGTCTCCCTCTGTCGCCCAGGCTGGTCTCGAACTCCTGGCCTCTACTGATCCTTCCACCTCAGCCCTACAAAGTGCCAGAATTATCAACTTTCAATTGAAGAACATATATTTACAGAAAAGTATATGAAATATAAATGCATAATTCAAAAAGTTTTCACGAAATATACTCATATAATCAGCACCAATATAAAAAACAGTCCATTACAAATGGATTTACATAAATTATATACAACTAATAGTGTTTCATGTCAAGCTTTGTTTTTTGGTTCAACTTTGTTTCTGTTTGCAGCAAAAATTCATTTATTTTCATCACTGTATAGTGTTAGATTGTATGGTTAAATCACAATTTTGATTATATATTCTTGGGCTGACAGACATTTGAGTTGTTTCCAGATATCTGCTATTACAAATAGTGCTGCTATGAATACTCTTGTACATATCTTTTTGAATCATGAATTTATATTTCATATACTTTTCTGTAAATATATATTCTTCAATTGAAGTTGATAATTCTGGCACTTTGTAGGGCTGAGGTGGAAGGATCATTAGAGGCCAGGAGTTTGAGACCAGCCTGGGTGACGGAGGGAGACTCTAATAAAGACATAAAAAGAAAGCCGAAGTTGTTATATATATACATATATATGTAAAAGTTTTATGTTATACACACACACACACACACACACACACACACACATATATATAGAATGTATACGTATTTTAAGAGTGAGAATAATTAATGGCTCTTATGCTTCCTAGGTATATTTCCCTAAGCCTGAGAAAACAGTACACTGACTTGAATGATTTCAATAAAAGGCATATGCAAATGATTTCAATAAAAGACATTGGTTGGTATATATATGCCTTTCTATTGGGTATATACATGCCTTTCCTAGTATTCTATTTAGGAAAATAATACTAACACCATCAATATTAACTCATAATTTTTATCATCTATAAAAGATTCAACTTTCTGACTCACTCTCTAACTTTTAAATAATGTAAGGAACTCTGGATGCTATCCATACATTTTTTAAATTCTAATTACATTTTTATCATTATAGTCATCTAATTGCTCTCTCAGCTTCCAAAATATATTTTTCTAGTGCAAATATATCCATCCATCTAACTGTTGGTTTTTGTTTGTTCATTTGCTCATGTATACATTGGCTTATGTTTTCCTTTGCTCATTATTTAAACTTTAAAGAACTATTTAAACATTTATTAAGTGGGAAGAACACAGTAGACTTACCACTTAACAATTATAAAGTGTACAATTCATTATGTGGAACATAAGTGCAATGTTGTACAGATCTTATTTATCTTGCTTAATTGAAACTTTAATGTGTGCTCATTGATTAGTAACTTCTCATTTCCCAATCCTCCAGCGCCTGGTAACCACCATTCCACTCTATGATTCTATGAGTTTGGCTCATAGATACCTCATATATAACTCCACCAGTAAAAAAGTAATTCAGTCCTCCTCTGCACTCCCTCAGCATTTAAACTGCACTTCTACGAAAGTAGTCTTCAGATTCTATCCCAATTAGATTGTGACTTTCTTAACAACAGGTTATATTTCATTCATTTATTCATTCTATCATTTAATATTAATTGTGAATTTCATGAGCAGAAACTTTTACTCTATTCATTTCATTACTCCGGTATGAAGTAGGTACATCATTAGCAGGGAGAAGTTTCAAGAGTTTGGTACTATTAACTATTTTAAGATTTGTTTGTTTGTTTATACTACAATAGAAGAACTACCATTAATTTTAGAAGAAGTACCTGGTTACTATGGCTATGCAAGAGATTGGATGTCATGTATATACTGCTAAAACTTTTAAATACACTAAGCATTTAAAATTCTTTTGCCTCAAAGTTTGTTAATGCTGAAGTAGAAGTAAGAAAGTTGGCCAACATAGATGGGATTGTGACATAAATTAATGACAGTACAAAATAGTCAGCAAAAAAGAGTACTATAAGGAAAGAGAAATGATATGGATTAAAAATAAAATTGTTCCCATGATTTTTATGGACTTTTATGATTATAACTGTATAGGAATCACAAGATTCACATATTCCCTGAAAAGGATTTCTGGAAATTAAAGAGATACTTAGTTTGGGCCTTATACATTGTGCTAAAATAGGATTTGACCTTTTTCATTTTTAAGAAGATATACCATTAGCATTTAAATTATTCATTTATTCAATGTATATTTGAATACATGCCATATGCCTAGTCCTGGAACTATGGAAATGAAAGCCATGGTGTTTGTCCTAAAGGAGCAAGTAATCTAGTGATGAGACTGGTTTATACATAATTACAATCATGGAGGCATGTAAACTAAAAATTTGCCTTACAATCAAGGGCCATGTATGTGCATATTTAAATTCCTATTGCCTAGAATAGTACCTGTTCCAGGGTAGAAACTTCAAAAACTAGTTGCTGATTATATTAATGTGTAAATAAAATGAAATCATTAAATTTCTGAAATAAAGCATAGGTGAACATCTTACATTATCTCTGAGTAGGGAAGGTTTTCTAAAGAAACACATAAAATAAGAAAAACCATAAGGAAAGCTTTGTGACCAGTAATAGATATTAAAATGTCTACTGATTATGAATGAGATCAAATGTAAATTACAAACTGAAAAAAAATTTGCATTTTCTGTGGCAGACAAAGGATTACAGTGCTTATTATATAAAAGCATCTGTGAATTATTATAAAAAATCAAATACCTCAAACATCAAAAAGAGTCAATGGTCAATAAGTATTAAAAATATGATCAGTCTCACTTGTGATCTAGTAACTGCAAATAGAAACCATAATGAGATAATATCCCCATCCATCAAATGTAAGTGACAAAAAGATGCTACTTCTCATGCTTACCTAGGGTTGAAACAGAAAAACTCACAGAATATTTGAAGAAATATAATTTGGTGCAAACTTTGTATAAGAGAATACAGAAATAAATAGTAAAGCTTTAAAATTATAAATATAAAACTGCCCCACTAATTAGCCTGTGAAGAATTCATACTTATAAATAATTGTACAAATATAAAAATATCTGTATTCCAGCATTATTTATAAAAGTAATATAAAGGGTGGAAGTGGCCTAAACATCCTAAATAGAGAATTGGTTAGGCAAAATGTGATACATTCATAAAATGCAATTCTATTTATTCATAAATATACATTCACATGCAGACACACACACACACACACACACACACACAAATACACACTATAACATATTCATTGATATGGAAAAAGTTCCATCACTCATTTTTTTTTGTTGAATAATAAAGAGCAGGTTTAAAATTACATATATTATTTACGTGTAACTATATGAACACACGTGCTCATACACAGAGTGAAATATTTTAGAAAATCATGGCCAAAATAACAATCATATTTTAGGTGATAAATATTTAAAATATTTAACATTTTTTTCTTCTTGTATCTATGTATTCCTTGAATTTCCTAAGATGGATACATATTTCCCTTAGAAACAAATCAAAAAAATTTTAAAGAGCAATTCCTACCAGTATTCATTATTTTCAGGCCTCAACCCCTTGGACTAGTGAAGGTCCTTTAAACTTAATTGTTTTTTCTTTACATCTACTCTGCCAACTCATAATTTCATCCAGCTTAACTGTTTATCAGAAAATGTACTAAATCAAATGCCCTTGAACTTCTATTTTCATTGAATTTGGCCAAAATTCTCAAAAGGCAAAGCTAAATCATTTCACTACTAAAACTTTCCTCAAAGGAATAACTGACAGTGAATCTTCACAATGCCCATTTGATAGTGCTGTGGGGTGCTCCACACACAGCAGCTCCCCTATTTATGGTGAAATATAAGGCGGTGTTGGTGCACAATCTCTCTTAACAGAAACAATGGAAAATTCTCACAATGTACTCATTGTAATCATGCCCCTATCATTCATTTTAGCTCCCAAGTAATGAGAGGTAGGATTTGGCAGCCTCATGATAAATGGATGTATATACGACTTAGCAAAACTGGAGGTGCTGTTAAACCACTCATAAGATTTCTAGAACCTTTGTTCTCTTTTTGAATCTAGGTTGCTCTCCTCAGACCATAGCAGCCAAGCAGAAATGACAGAAAGCCATAAATCCCTCTGCTTTGCACAGATACCTGCCAATTTTGATGTTATTTGCCTGGATAATGCAGCCCTTGCTGGGTTTTGAATTGCACATATTTGTGTTTGTTAGACTGTTTTTTAATTGAAAAAATGTCTAATTTTCACCTAGGAACCCCATGTTTTGTGATATATTTTAGGCCAGTCTATAGGTCTCTTCTAATAGAGTTATTCTTAAAGAAATTATTTTCCTTACTGATGAAGAAACAAAAAAAAAACTTCATGACACTTCAACTTTCCAAGTGAAATGGAAAAATTAAGTCCTGGGCAGGGCATTTTCAGAGTTAAGGAAAATTCCATTTTATATATAAGATTTTTAATGAATGAAAGTGGAAATGGAAACTATAACTAGACGATTTAGACTCAAAAAATGTTCATTAGTCCTCAGGTTTTTGGTCTTTATTCCAGTTTGTATACATGACTCAATATTCTCTAGCCACCAAATATTTGTTTAATCTCTCCTGAATTAAGTACTTTTTGAGCCTGTTTTTAACATGGCACTGAAAGACAGTGGGAAGTTAATAATTTGATGTTTCAAAAAATATGTTGTCTTTTAGAGAAATGAGCAGATGTTTAATAGATACTTGTGTGGACCAAGAGCCAATGGCCACTAATATGCGCTACTACATCAGTGTTTTAATGCTAACGAAGACACAATGACCTAAAACCACATTTGGTATGTAAGATAGTTCATCTATCACATGCTATACAGAGGCCAAATAACACATTAATAGGAAGAAAGCTGTTTCTTTATTGGACTATTTACTCACCCCAAATTCCCATGAATATTGCAAAGAACACTGTTGACTCATTATCAAACAAATGGGAGAACTGTAAAAATAACAATATCACAAAGATAATTGAGTACTAAATGTAATAAAAAGGAAGGAAACTCTAAGTATTTTCAACATATTATAATGCATACATACCTTCGAGGCTAAACACGTACTGTTTAATCTCCAATAATCACATACTTGATCACAGAGTGGGCACATGATCATCTGACCACCAATCTCAGGGTCACAGATTTCCATGCTGCAAGAAGAACAGCCAAGCTATTGAAAAGTGATAAGTGTTTAGGTAAAAGTCCAATCTTTTCTTATTAGAATAACTATTTATATAACTTCTCACATACAACAGAAGGGGCAGTCATGCAGCAATTTCTATAGTGGGTCAAGTCATGCTTTGAGGAGTAGACTTTTCAGAACCCATCATTAAAAACAGACTTTCCATAAAGCACCAGGTGAGAGGCAGCTATTATGTTTGAGTCTTTTTCGGAAAATATCAATTATCTGATGCTATAAGGAAACATTCTGAAGGAAATGCCAAGGAAATAGTAATAGCTGAGTTTGGCGCACGATAAAGATCCTCTATCTGGGCGATTCAGGTACACTTACCTGCATGCGTTATGTTCCATTGATAATAAACCATAAATAAAACAAGCTAATCCAACTATAGCTGCAAAGAACAGCATTTCTGTGTAATATCCAAGAAAGACAAAATAGATGCCAATTTTTTCTCCATAATAATTCCTGTGAAAAAGAGTAAAAACAGAATCAGAATATGAAAGAATGTTATAGTCCTGAGAACCTTAATTTTGTATTCAGGCAGGCACATATTCTAATTTTGGCTCCATTGCTTTCTAGACATGTAATTTTAGTGAAGTTGCTTAACTCTCTAAACTTCAGTTTCCATATTATTATCATGTTTTAACAAAAGATAATGTTTATTCCACAGTGCAAGGACTGATTTAAGGATTAAAAGAGAACAGATGGAAGTAGAAAGCCAATTAAGTAGAATTTGAAGAGTCTCTCTACTGCAAATAGAATTTAAATGGTTTTTAAGTAAACTACAGAATTTTCTACAATATAATTTATAGGAATAAACTTAACAAATCAAAATCATATTCAAAATCTGCATGGACTTTTGCTTTATCTCTCTTTCTAAAACTGAAAATGCTTATCTGACCACATTGTAGGTATATATTTCCATCTTTCTCTAAGTTTGGATCTTGGATGTTTATAGGATTGTGACATAGGTAGCAGACCAAGGAATTAAACATGATTACTGTAGAAAAATTCTATAAAATATGCAGCTCAGCTCTTGGTTTTCAAAGAGTTGAAAAGTGACAGCATTTATTGGCATAAACTTTTAAATCTCGCAACCAAGTGTTTTGTTTGTAACTGAGTACCCATTTAGGAATGAAAGAAAGTAGTTTTCTCCTCCTCAGAAAACCAGGTTTTCTTGATGTTGTTGTTTAACCTGATTAATCCTCCTTGTTATTCATATAGACTCTAGCTCACCAAATCTGTGAGTCTTTCCACAGTTTCCTAGGTGAAAAATTGTGATACCTTCTGTGTTCTAATAGCATGCATTTGCTATAGGAATGCATGCTATAGGAAGTGATTGTATGAAAGTACTTGATTCTATGAAAGTACTTAATATTAAATTGCAATGTCTATGTATGCTCAAGAACACAAATCTGAACGTAAAGTTATAAACTTTTTTCCCAATGAGATTTTAAAATATATTTCGCATATTCAATATTTATTTTATTGAACCTCCCATTCTTTATATTTCAGCACTCTTAAAGCTAAGTGGGCATCTTTTTACTTATACTGTCCTTTTCATTATTTTCAGTGATAATGAACATTTTTGCATTGTTATTTTTCTCTAATTTAGTTTTCCGGATCACTATAAACTTGAAATTAAATTACAATGCTATAATATTCTCTTGTTAATCTGCCATTCACAACTTCCTTAGCTTACTCATACTTAGAATGAACTGAATTTCTCCCAGTTTTTTGCTGAAAAATGTAGAAATTATTGTAATAGTATATAACATCAAAAATCAGAAAAAGTATAAACATACTATGCTTTATGAAATTTACTGTTCACCATATCTACTTTACTTTGTTTTAAAAACTGCAGAATCAATATTACTAGAAAGCATAATAGCAATATTACTGCTATAGACTAACTTAAAAATTCTTCAAGAATTCATAAGGAAACTGGATATATCAACAACCTTAAAGTACTACATTTTTCTCCTTTTCAATTTTCACAATTCTTATTCCTTTACCATTAAAATAATAAAAAACCCTCAAGAACTCTAGACTTGTAATTATTATAAAAACTATTATATATATAAAAAAGAAATTGCTGAGAATTTACTAAATGAAATCTGGCAAGAATTTATTACATGTGGAAATATACAAATTATTTTACTAAACTTTGGACTTGGGTGTCTAACAGTAACAGATTAACAACTAAATAATCCTTTAGGATCTCAGAAAGCAAGATACATTTCTTATATTTGCAATATGGTAAAAATGTATACATTATTGAAGTCACATTTAAGATTTAATTTAAACTATCTTAATAGTCATAACTAAGACAATAAGAGGAATCTAATAATATGAGACACTATAAAAGCTCAAGTATAGGGAGAGCCTTCTTTTGAGTATTATTTTTTAGAAAAAGATGCCATGTATTTAAATCTATGGTCTTTTTTAACCTGTCCATTTTACTAACTAGACTTTCAACTAATCTGTGGCACTGCATCATCTAACATAGCATTTGATAGGTAGAAGGATTCAGTAATATTGGTTGTAAGGGTACTGTGTGAGGGGACCGCTCTCATTTTGAATTTCTAAGATGTAACATTGAGTTGAAGACATAGTAAATAATCAAAAGAATGATGACAGAAATGAAATGAATACAATCTTGAAAATCAGTCACTAAATGTAAACATTTTTTCTAAAGTGATTTATTTTTATAATGAATACATAGTCATCTGAGAAGCTTAGCTTCAGGATTATCCTCAAATTGTCATAATAACATTATATGTACCACACATATATTTAGTCTATGCTATTTAGCATGTGGCAGTATTTTTACTTTATTTCTAAGCATTAAGACATACAACACAGGGATATCAAAAGAAAAATTACATGAAGCATAAGCTGGAAAGAAAAAAAAATGGGCTGATAGAGCTGATGTGCCAGTGACCAGTCTTCAATTTTATATTATGCTCTATCAGCCCATCTTTTTCAATCTTGGCATTGCCATTTTCCCAAAAAATACTGTCTAATGTGACAAAATGATATTTGCTCAACAGGCAGATAAACCACTTATAGATACCTGGACATGGAAGTGATGTTTGGTATAGAGATAACATGAAATATGTGAAATCTAGAAACTCAGATTCCTATAAACTAAATCTCTTTCTAGACACTCTACCATCCTGTCATCTTTATTTCTATCCTCCATATCCAATACTCCATTAGGTCCAATGAATTCTCTCATAAAAATATTTTTCTAATTCATAGTCTCCTCTCTCTTTCCTGTCACCAATATCTTGAGAATACCTCCAGTTTTATTGCCGTACAATTTTAGCAGCGTCCTTACTTCCCTGAGTTCAATCTTACAACAATCTAAATTATCTTTTGTTTCCAATAAAGTGATGTTTCTAAAGTAAAAAATGAGCAATATCCTTTTCTTCCTTCAAAGGTTCATCTTTTCACTTCGGCATTGTTCTTCAGGATTTTGTTCCTGGTAAACATTCAAATCTCCTTTGCTGACACTCCTACATGAAGAACTAAACACACAGTGGTCTGTATTTGTTCTCTTTGCCTGAGATATTCTTACCTAACTTCTTTTCCTAATATCCTGCTACTTATCTTTCAAGACATAGTTCAAGAATGAGCACCATGAAGCCCTCCCAGAGGCTGTCATGAAGATAGGTGGTTTTCCCTCTATATTTTGGTGGGAATATTACGTATTACTGTGCTGTAACTAATATGCATTTGTGTGTGTTCCTGCAAACAAATTCATGTTAGGAAACCACATTCTGATCATTTTGTAGGCACAGTATCTTACTTGATATGTAGTGATGCTTAATAAAGTCTCATTAAAAGACGTGTGAATTGTAATTATGCATCTGTGAATAAATTCTTTCTTTGCTTTATTGCTTTTTATTTTTTGAAACAGGGCCTTACTCTGTCATGCTAGGCTGGAGTGTAGTGGTGTGATCTTGGCTCATTGCAACCTCCACTTCCCAGGTTAAAGCAATTCTCCTGCCTCAGCCTCCCAGGTAGCTGGGATTTCAGGTGTGTGTGTCACCATGCCAGCGTAACTTTTGTATTTGTTTACTTTTAAGTAGAGACAGGGTTTCACCATGTTGGCCAGGCTCTCTCAAATTCCTGACCTAAAGTGATTCGTCCGTCTCGGCCTTCCACACTGATGAGATTACAGGCAAATTCTTTCTATTTTAAGAATATTTTAACTTTTATCAAGTCTACCCATAAAGCCTTTACTAAAACCCACAAAATCAACAAGGAAAGGGTAAAAAACCCAAATCCAATACAGGCCTTCAGTATCATGACAGAGAACATCATGATCTTCAAATTACTTGTAAGTAAAGAAATAAACCCAACATCAGCACCTACTGCTAGAAACCTAAGATACAAGAGAGAGGTGAAGAAGACGTTTAAGAAATTCTAGAGGAAAAAAAAATGTAGAGTATGATGGAAAACATAGAGAAACACAGGTAAAATAACCTCTAGAGAAAAGGTTAACTAAATTCCCTAATTCAGAATATATGTTGGGATTTGGTAATCTATAATCTATAAGAAAGGATCTGAAAAGAGCAAGACTGGCCATGGCAGTCTGAGAAAAGCAATATTTCTTCAGAAGAGTTAGATACAAAGAGAGGACTGGTACTCCTTAGAGGTGTGGCAGTAAACAGAAAAAAGAATATAGGAGAGGAGGGTTGGGTCTTGTAGAAATGAAAGAAACAGATTTCGCAGGGCAAGGGAAGATGGGTGCCCACAGCTCTGAGACTCACAGGAAGCTTCAGGTCTAGCACATACAGAAACGGATTCTCCCTCACTCCCATTTACCAGGTTGAGCATCCCTTGTCCGAAAATTTGAAATACAAAATTCTCCAAAATCTGAAACTTTTTGAGTGACAATATGATGCCACAAAGAGAAAAGGCCCTCCCTGACCTCATGAGATGAGTCACCATCTAAACACCAGCAGTGATGAAAATGACACTTTTAACACTGCAACAAAAGTGTCTATAGACAATACATTGAGAATGCGTGATAGACTAACAAAAAAGGGCACTCTAGTGCTAGAAACTCTGTTCACAAATTAAAAGCCAATTGAAATAGGTAGACTACATCCTTAAAAAACTGTGTAAAACAAAAAGAAAATTGAAAGATGTGAAGTAAATAATTTAGGCTGATAATTCTCCCCAAATAATATGAAATTGAAAAATACAGTAATAAAAAACTTAAAACTGAGTGAACTCTTCTCAAATAAATTTGCTGATATAAGAAAACCCCAGAAATATAAAAACTGAAAAAAGGAATGGAGAAAAGTGGAAAGATATAAAACAAAAATTGAATGAACTCCAGAGAGAAGTAGAACAAATTATAAATCATATCAGATCATATCAGAAGTAATACTGAAATTAGCAGGTAACAGAGGAAATCTGGACACAGTGACAGTGATCAGAGGGGGCTTCCCTAGGACCCCGAAGCAGACCAGGAGAGAGGGTCATCTCTCTTTCCCCCCTACCACAGAGCACTGCTGTTAATAGGCAGAAATACTGAAGCACCACAAGGCTGGGCCTATTTGCTGACTATTACTCTTAAGTGCCATCTACTGGATAGTAGCCCAAATTATAACACCAAAAAATATTCTGCTAGTATACAAAACTGTGAAACACAAGGCAAGAATCCAGCCACGAATAAAGACCCCGTACAGAGACTTGGCTCTCTGAAAGCACCCAGAAATGAAGCCAATTGACTATATTCAACTTATAACACAGTTAATGGAACACCAGCCCTCTCAGATGAGAAAGATTCAGTGCAAGAACTCTGGAAATTCAAAAGTCAGTGTCCCCTTATCTCCAAATGAACTCCTCAGCAATGGTTCTTAACTAGATGGTAATGACAGAAACGACAGACATAGAATTCAGAATCTAGATGGAAAGACACTCATCAAGATTCAAGAGAGGGTTAAAATCCAATCCAAGGAATCCAGTAAAACAATCTAAGAGCTAAAAGATGAAATAGCCATTTTAGGTAAAAACAAAACTGAACATCTAGAATGGAAGCAATCACTACAAGGATTTCATAATACAATAGGAGGTATTAATAGCAGAATAGACCAAACTGAGGAAAAAATCTCAGCGCTCAAAGACCAGTTCTTCAAATCAACTCAGCCAGGCAAAGGTTAAAAAAAAGAATTTAAAAATGAACAAAACCTTCAAGAAATATAGGGTTATATAGAGACCAAATAACCTGGAAAATTATTTGAGGCATAAAAATGTCACCAATCTCACCAGAGAGATTGAGATACAAATTCAAGAAATATGGAGAACCCTGATGAGACACTATATAAGATGACCATGCACAAGGTACACAGTCATCAGATTGACCAAGTTCAACATGGAAAAAAAAATTAAAAGCAACTAGAGAGAAAGGTCAGATCACACAGAAATGGAACCCCAATTAGGCTAGCAGCAGACCTGTCAGCAGAAATCTTACAAGACAGAAGAGATTGGAGGCCTATTTGTAGTATTATTTAAAAAAAGAAATTCCAACCAAGAATTTCACATCCCATCAAACCAAGCTTCCTAAGTGGGGAAATAAAATCCTTTTCAGACAAGCAAATGGTGAGAGAATTTGCTACCACTAAACAAGGCTTACAAAAGGTCCTTAAGGGAGTGCTAAACATGGAAATGAAAGAACAACACCTGCTGTCACAAAAAATAGTTAAACACATAGCCCAAAGACACTAGAAAGTGACTATACAATCAAGTCTACAAAACAAGCTAACAACATGAAGACAATATAAAAATCTCACATATGAATGCTAACACTGGATATAAATGGTCTAAACACTGCATGGAAAAGACAAAGAGTGGCACGCTGGATAAAAAACAAAACAAACAAACAAAAAAAAAACAAGATCCAACTGTCTGCTGTCTTTAAAAGACCCATCTCTTGTATAATGACACTCACAGGTTCAAAGTAAAGGGATGGAGAAAGATCTACCATGCAAATAAAAAACAAAAATGAACAGGAATCTCTATTCTATCAGATGAAACAGGCTCTAAACCAACAAGAATTAATAAGGGCAAAGAAGGCCATACGTAAGTATAAAGGGCTCAATTCAACAAGAAAACTTAACTATCCTAAATATTTATGTACCCAACAATGGAGAACCCATGTTTATAAAACAATCCCTTCTTGACCTATAAAAACACTTGGATAGCCACACAATAGTAGAAGACTTCAGCATCCCACTGACAGCATTAGACAGATAATTGATGCAGAAAACTAGCAAAAGAATTCTGAACTTAAACTTAACACTCAAACAATTGTACCTAATATACATCTACAGAGCACTAACCAATCATATAATATATATTCTCATCTTTTCAGGAATCACATTTAGAAATAAAGTCTCAATAAATAAAAAAAATAATATCAAGCACATATTCAGACAGACCACAGTGCTTTAAAAACAGAAATAAATATCAAGATGTCTCAAATTTATACGAATACATGGAAATTAAACAACTTGCTCCTGAATAACTCCTGTTATCAAATAATTCTTTGAAATTAATAAAAATAGGGTACAACTTGCCAAAATTTTGGGATGCTGTTAAAACAGTACTAAGAGGAAAGTTTATAGCTCTAATATGTCTCAATTAAGAAGTTAGAAAGACCTCAAAATAACAATCTAAAATTGCACCTATAGGAACTAGAGAATAAAAACAAACTAACTTCAAAGCTAGCAGAAGGAAAAACTAAAATTTTAAAAGAACTAAGTTGAGATGTAAAAATCTATACACAAGATCAATGAAACCAAGAATTGGTTCTTCACAAAAATAAACAAGATTGATAGACCACTAGGTAGATTAATAAAGAAAAAAAGATCCAAATAAGTCCAATGAGAAATGACAACAATGATATTATAACTAAACCTATAGAAATACAAAAGATCCTCTAATACTATTACGAAAATTTCTATGAACATAAATTCAAAAATCTTGAGGAAATGAATAATTCCTGGAAACACAAAAGCTCTCAAGATTAAACCAGGAAGAAAGTAAAAACCTGAAGAGACCATTATAAGTTTTAAAATTGAATCAACAATTTAAAAATCTACCAACCAAAAAATCCCTAGACCAGATGGATTGACAGCCAAATACTAGCAGACATACAAAGAACTGGTAACAACCCTGCTGAAACTATTCCAAAAACTCAAAAAGGAAAGTCTTCTTCATAACTCATTCTATGAAACCAGCATCAGCCTGATACCAAAGTCTGATAGAGACAAAACAACAAAAAAAGACAATGTCAGGTCAATATCCCTGATGAATATAGACACAAAAATCCTCAACAAAATGCTGGTAAACAAAATCCAGGAGCACATCAAAAAGTTAACACATCACGATCAAACTGGCATTATTCCTGAGATTCAAAGCTGATTCAACAAGTGCAAATAAGTAAATATGATTCACCACATAAACAGAATTAAGAGGAAATACTATTAATATATGATCATCTCAATAAATGGAGAAAAAGCTTTTGATAAAATTCAGCATCCCTTTCCATTCATGATTAAAATCCTCCATAGTCTTCGTATTGAAATAACATATCTCAAAATAATAAGAGCCATCTATGATAAACCCACAGCCAACATCATACTGAATGGGCAAAAGCTGTAATCATTCCCCTTGAGAAATGAAATAAGATAAAGATGACCACTCTTACCACTCCTATTTAACCTAGTACTAACTAAGAATCAGGCAAGCGAAAGAAATAAAAGGCATCCAAATAGGAAAAGAAGATGAAAAACTTTATAATTCTTTGCTGACAAATAATGCTATGCCTAGAAAACCCTAAAGACTCTACCAAAAGTCTCCTAGACCTCAGAAATGACAGATAAGAGACTTCAGTAAAGTTTCAGGACCCAAAATCAAAGAACAAAAATAAGTATATGCCAATAATGTTCAAGCTGAGAGTCAAATCAAGAACACAGTCCCATTTACAATAGCCACACAAAAAAATAAAATATCTAGAGATATAGCTAATCCACGAGGCAAAGGGTCTCTACAAGGAAAACTACAAAACACTGATGAAAGAAATCAGAGATGACACAAACAAATGGAACAACATTCCATGCTCATGCATTGGAAGAATCAGTATCATTAAAATGGTCATACTGCCTAAAGTAATTTATAAATACAATGTTATTCCTATCAAACTACCAATGACATTTTTTCACAGAATTAGAGAAAGCTATTCTAACTTTTGCACAGGACCTAAAAATGCCCAAATAGGCAAAGCAATCCAAAGCAAAAAGAACAGAACTGAAAGCATCATGCTACCTGGCTTCAAACTATGCTATGCAGCTACAGTAAGCAAAACAGCATTGTATTGGTACAGAAACAGACACATAGACTGACAAAACTAAACAAAGAAACCAGAAATGGAGCTGCCCACCTCCAACCAACTAGTCTTCAACAAAGCTGACAAAAACAAGCAATGGTGAGCGGATTCCATATTCAATAAATGGTGCTGAGATAAC
This sequence comes from Sapajus apella, assembly GCF_009761245.1. Classification (NCBI taxonomy): domain Eukaryota; kingdom Metazoa; phylum Chordata; class Mammalia; order Primates; family Cebidae; genus Sapajus; species Sapajus apella. Next base: position 16,875,518 of record NW_022436987.1, on the reverse strand, counting down.
TAACTAGTAATATACAGAATAGTGAAACTTGGACCCTTTCACTATACAGAAAAATTAACTCAAGATGAAATAAAGTTTTAAATGCAAGACCTCAAACTACAAAAATCTTAGAAGAAAACCTAAGAAATACCTTTCTCTAAAAAATTTTTGGCTAAGTCACCAAAAGTAATTGCAATAACCAAAAAATTTGACAAGTGGGACCTAATTAAACTAAAGAACTTCTGCACAACAAAATAAACTATCAATAGAATAAACAGACAATCTCCAGAATAGGACAAAATATTCACAAACTACACATTGAATAAAGGTCTAATATCTGGAATCTATGAGGAACTCCAGTGAGTCAACAAGCAATATCTAAATAACCTCATTAAAAATCTGGCAAAGGACATGAACAGACACTTCTCAAATGACATACAGGTAGCCAACAAACATATGAAAAAATGCTAATTGTCACTAATCCACAGAAATGCAAATCAAACCACAGTTAGACACCATCTCATACCAGTCAGAATGGCTGTTCCTAAGAGAAGTCAAGAAATATCAGATGCTGGTGAGATCTTGGAGAAAAGAGAGAATTTGTACATTGTTGATGGGAATGAAAATTTTTTCAGCCACTGTGGAAAGCAGTTTGCAGCTTCTGCAAAGAACTTAAAACAGAGCTACCATTTGACCCAACAATCTAATTACTGGGTATATACTCAAAACAATATAAATTGATCTACCAAAAAGATGTATGCGCCCATAGGACCATTGCAGCACTATTCACATTAGCAAAGACATGGTATCAACCTAGGTGCCCATTAATGGTGGAGATAAAGAAAATGTGGTACATATATACCAAGGAATACTACACAACCATAAAAAAAAATAAAATTATGTCCTTTGCAACAACATGAACGCAGCTGAAGGTGATTATCCTAAGCAAATTAACACAAGAGCAGAAAACCAAAAGTTGCATTTTCTCACTTGTAAGTGGGAGCTAACTATTAAGTACAAATAGACATAAGGATGACAACAATAGACACTGGTGACTACTAGAGGAGGTAAGGTGGGAGACGGACGTGGGTTAAAAAACTACCTGTCTTTACTACTACCTATGCTCACTACTTGGGTGACAAGATCTGCACCCCAAACCTCAGCATCATGCAATATACCCATGTAAAAATATGCATGTATACCACCTCCCCGAATCTAAAATAAAATGTTGAAATTGGCCGGGCGCGGTGGCTCAAGCCTGTAATCCCGGCACTGTGGGAGGCCGAGGCGGGTGGATCACGAGGTCAAGAGATCGAGACCATCCTGGTCAACACGGTGAAACCCCGTCTCTACTAAAAATACAAAAAAAAAAAATTAGCTGGGCATGGTGGCGCGTGCCTGTAATCCCAGCGACTCAGGAGGCTGGGGCAGGAGAATTGCCTGAACCCGGGAGGCGGAGGTTGCGGTGAGCGGAGATCGCGCCATTGCACTCCAGCCTGGGTAACAAGAGCGAAACTCCGTCTCAAAAAAAAAAAAAAAAAAAAAAAGTTGAAATTATATTTAAAAATTGGGACAGACTAATGTTTTTCAATAGAAAAACCAATAAATGAATTATGAAAAATTCATAATAAGGCATTCTGTGTTTCACTAAATAGTATCAGAAAGATATTTGGGTATTCATAGAAGGGTATCAGTAACATACTATTTAGTGAATAAAGAAAAAAAGAAAAATCTTAGCACAAAAGAGAAGATAAAGATCCCATTGCTCTAAGAAAAAAAAATGCTTCTATGCTTTTTTATGCATGAACACAAAATTAGGACTAAATCAATATTACCCAAATCAAGCCTAGCTATTTTTGTGGAGTTTGATGAAAGTAGAATTTCATTTAAAACTTTGTACATCTCTTAATTATTTTAAATGTTTTTGACAAATATCCTAGTTTTATAACTTAAAGTATTAAGTAATTATTATTCAAAACAGTTTAAATAGCCATTCAAGAAAGAGTTTGCATGATTTACCAAAAGCGCCAGTTTGTAAACTGACTAGGCAACATTTATTTTTCAAAATTTGCCCTCTAATTTGACTTAAACATACTCTTGAGACAACATTTCAATTGATTTGGATGGACGCATTCAAACCAGTGTCATGAAACAGATGCTGTGATGCTATGTAAGCACAGCAATGAAAGTATAAATCATCGAGTAAAAAACACTGCCTATAGTGGCAAGAGATATCTAATCTAATAGTTCATTTGATAAAATCATAGCAGAAGTCTCCTAATATATTGTACGCCTGTAGTACTGCTATGATTTAAAGCAATAACCTGGAACCATAGTCTTCTTGCTTAGCTAATGAAACTATCCAAAGGATTGAGGTCATAGAACACATGTCTTCACAGCTCACTGAGAGCACACACACACAAACATCCATACACAACCTTTATCTTATGTTCCAAATTTCTGGACTCCAGGAGAAAACTAATATGTATTAAACACTAAGTGCTAGTTCCTATGCTAAAAAGTAGTAATATTGCTAATCCCTTTTTACAGATAGTGTAGATATTACTACTACTATGCTAAAAAGTAGTAATAGTGTTATTCCCATTTTCATAATGGTTAAGTAACTTGACCAAATTTATATAGCTTTCAAGAGGCAGAACTTGGACTGGAATTCAGCCTAGCTAGACGCTAAGGTTTAACCTCTTAACAACCATACTATCTCTGTTATCTTTCGTCAATTTGGCAACGACATTCTCCTAAATGAATTATTAATTGATAGTGTAGATATGAAACCAAGAAGCTGTGAAATGTAGTAAAACAGTGGGTGAAAATAGTAGTAAAATTAACAGAATATGATGCCATTGTGAATAAAAATCACGTTATCAAGTTTTAATTGGTTTGATCCTACGTATGAAACTTACTTAATCAAATCTAAAGGCTGCTCCTTGTAGAAATAGGAAAATCGAGCCCAATTCTTGCGAAGTATGTATCTTTCATTAGCAGGATTGGGAGGTTCTGATGGCTTCCAATATTGGCCCTGCAGATATTCAGAGATGGGGGTACATAAAAGATGAAGCAAAAGACAAAGGTAAAGTAAATAAACACTGTTTTCCTAAGAAGGTTAGTAAACAAGGCTCTTTTCTTATACTTTTACATTTCATATTCAATTGATGTAAAATTATTTCACAAACTATAATAATATTTGTTTATCAAATTCTCACATACAGCTATCTCCAAATACACGTGTAGGACTTTGGCTTTACTCAAGCTGTTCCTTCACCTGGAATGCCCTTTCGTCTCTACTGAAACCCTAATATAATATTCACGGCCCAGAGAGACATATCACTATATAACTGGATAGGACTTTAGAAATGGGCTAGTACTTTTTTACAGATGAGAAAATTAAATTTCAAGCAATGTTAAATAACTAATCCAAAGTGATATTGCTAATACAGAAAGAGACTCCTGTTCTGTCCACACTGATAGCCATTTCCCAAAGAACTTAAAATAATACAACAAACTTCAGCATTTAAGAGGCTCAGTATTGCTTCATACATAAGTTCTTCTCCCATGGTTAGACACTGATTAATATTATTAATATCTTTTCATGGACTAGCAAAGTATTGTGGACACTGTGGTTGTTTAAGACATTCTGTTTTTACTGTAGACAAATGAACTGCTGAAGGAAGCACTGAATAAATATCCAGTTTAAAATTTAGCACGTGTGAAAACCTTTAGATAATAAGGTGTTAAATTTTATATCACCCAGATTCGAACTTTTTCTTCTTCTGTAGCTAATCCAACTGAATCTTAAGAAATTAAACAACAAAAAAAAGCAGCCTATGTGGGTATTTTGAAAAATTATCCTGCAAAGCATATAAGGGAAAATCCAGTACCTAATATTGCATTCAGAAGAAAAGAAAGATAAAAAAGTAAAATGAACAGTAAGTTATAGCTGTCTCTAATGATAGCTCAGTCAGTAAAACTGAATTTCCAATGAGTCTATATAACTCTACTGAAAGGCTACATGTATAGTTTACAAGGAAGAGCAGGCTTTGGGCTTTTGGAAACTATTACAGCAACACTGTTTTGAAAAAAATGAGGAATTACTTAGCTGCCACTTGTTTCAGTGGAAATATTCGTTTCTTCTGTATTCCTGAGAACTATATTTCTTGCAAAGAGAACACATCATCAAAACGTCTTTTATAAGTATGGAAGAGTAAAACCGTAACAGAAGAAACGATAAAAATAGAAGTTCCAAGGGACAATCTCACATTAGAACATATACACATTCAGCTGCAGGATTTCCACTGCCAATAGGTGGTGAAATTTAAACACTGGCTATTCAGATGGGAATGTTTCCCTCAAAAACACCCAGAAACTAGGCTGAGTCTCTTGGTTCTAAGGCCAAGTTTTCAGGTTTGATTCAACAGGTGCATCTTGTAAAATGTGACTTCTCTGTTAAACTTACACAACTCAATGTTTTTGTACAGTGATTGCCAACCTCCCCCCCCCCAAAATTCTTCTGAATATCAGTTGTTATAACATCTGAAACATTCTTTTTTTTTTTTTTTTTTGAGTCGGAGTTTCGCTCTTGTTACCCAGGCTGGAGTGCAATGGCACGGTCTTGGCTCACCGCAACCTCCGCCTCCTGGATTCAGGCAATTCTCCTGCCTCAGCCTCCTGAGTAGCTGGGATTACAGGCACACGCCACCATGCCCAGCTAATTTTTTTATATTTTTAGTAGAGATGGGGTTTCACCATGTTGATCAGGATGGTCTCGATCTCTTGACCTCGTGATCCACCCGCCTCGGCCTCCCAAAGTGCTGGGATTACAGGCATGAGCCACCACGCCCGTCCAACATCTGAAATATTCTTATGCACCGAAGCCTTTAGTTTGTATTGCAGTTGTACACATGCTTTATTTCTATGAGAGCCCTAGTCTGTGAACTTGGATTCGTGGTTGTGTTCCAATAATGCCTAACAGAATGTTTACATATAATTGAAACCAATCATGCATTAGATGAATGAATATGGCATGTAATTTAAATTATTTACAGCTTCAAAATTTTATAAATGAGAAAAGAGCTAATGGGCTCAGATAGAAATTTCCAAATATTATGTTCTAAAATGTTCTTTTAATGTTACTGCTATTTTCAAAACGGGTTCTAATAAAAAGTCATGTGCACATGTAAAAGTTTTTAAAATAAATGTCCATTTGAAACTTTAAAGACACATTTCCTATATAACTCAGCATAACTGGTAAACCTCTCAGCTTGGAATCAGGAAGTCTTTGGGGATTTTCCTACCATAAGAGAAAACTAAGTAATTTGAAGTAAAGGAAGATTCCCTCTCCCAATAATGAACATAGTAGGAGGAAAATCGGCTCAGAATTTCACAATCAAACTATACATACATCGTGGAGTGGATAGGCTGATGAATACGTGTTAGATGTTAGCAGTCTTTCAATCCCAAACCTTTTCTTCCCATCTTCTATGCCGAAAGGACATCTTGAGAGAATATAGTACACCTACAAGGTAAGTACAAAGAGACACTATCACATTTCAGAAATTCATGCTTTCTACATTTCTTTCAATCACAATTTAACAATGTCTACTTTGAATGTGTATACAGGCTCTAATTACAGAAGGAAGCTTCCCTTTGTTGTCTGGAAGAAGATGTAGAGTGTAGGATTACAAGGAGTTTACAGATAATTTAACTTCTGAGTCTGAGAGCTCCCCATTCCTTTGATGGGGTGCAGGAGTAAACAGATCATAATTTATTTTGCTTCACCTGTTCCAATCTCCTCTTGAGTTCTTTGTGCCAGAATTCCTACTATAATTAGCACTTCAAGTAGGAGATTAATTTCACTACTAACAGTTCAGTTGGGGGAATGTGGAATACAATTGATATTTATCCAAGCTGTCTTGAATATTTTTTCAATTAATTATTTTTACAAGCCCTTTTACCTGATATCCGAATTTATTAGCCAAGGTGATCCTATCTCTACAGCCACTTTGCAACAGGTTGCATATTTCTATCAATTTATCCTGAAAATAATTTGAACTTTGATGTCCTCTGTTCTTGTATTTCTGTGAATTCAATCTCATCTCCTTTTTATCTTCCAGGAACTTTTCAAAATTTCTGTATTTCTAATTGCTGAATTGTTTTTTTAGTGTGATTTTAGACAATAGTCCCCTACCTTTCCTTTCCTTTACATTTCACAATTCAAGGAATTATTGATTGAAATGGTTGTAGTTCTTGAATCATCATCATCTAAACTCATCATTCATATTAGGAGCAGCTCAATATTCCAACTCAATATATAAATAATAATTTATGCAAGAAGTTTTAATTTTTATAAATGTCAAAACATGTGACTTATTTTACATGTTTTGAATTATTTCCTTAGGAAAGATTTACCAAAAAAAGATGGGATGTTAACAAAGTGGAAACATTTACTCTACCAGGTTTTAAGATGTATTATAAATTCTAAATGTATTTTAAATACATTTAATATTATACTACTAAAGCATAGTATTGTATAATTTTTTAAAAAATCCTGAATTTAGGCATGTAAAGATATTATTTGAAAAAATTATTGCAATAGAAAGAAAGTTTAAGGAGATCTGCAAACATCTGAAAGGTCAGACAGAAAAGTCATTTTATTCATAGGGAGAAGAAAGCAAGTTTCAGAGATTATCTTTGTGTTAAGGAGGAGCCGCTATACGTGACAATATTGGTTCAAGTTGAGAGTAGTTCAATGTTCAGGTTCCTATAAGGAGGAGAGAAGCTTGAAGTTTGGTCAAATCAGGTCAATTGCTTGTTCTGATGGATGCATGGGAATAAACAGTTCAGCTAGCCATTTATGAAATGAGGAATGAGAATTTGGAAGAAGGGAAGTGTGTCTGGCCTTTGTTACTATACACTGTTAATAACAACAAAAAGGAGAAACTACAGGGATAAGGATAGATGTAAAAGAAATAAATTTTCCTGGTGCCAAAAGGGAAAGTGACTTCCCCCACCTCGTTTTCCTTGGAGTGTAAGGGGGTCTTCAAAACACTCATGAAAAATGGCTATGTGCGGTTTTCAATTTTTTTGCAAAAAAATAAACTCATATTAACTTATTATAACGTTTCTGAACAGGATTTAATTTGAGGGACTGAGACGGACCCATCAATTTGAAAAGGGCCACTGTTAGAGCAACATAAATTCTGCTAAAATTGAAGCAAGAACAAATATCAAATTTATGGTGAAGCTTGGGCAGAAGAATGGTGAACTCACTGATCCTTTACAAAAAGCTTATGAAGACAGTGCCCCAAAGAGATCAACAGCTTACAAATGAATACGTCATTTTAAGAAGGGATGAGATAATGTTGAAGATGAAGCCCATAGCAGCAGACCATGCACATCAATTTGTAAGGAAAAAATTCCCCGTGTTCATGCCCTAATTGAAGAGGACTACTGATGAACAGCACAAATAATAGTCAACACCACAGATATATCAACTGGTTCAGCTTTCACCATTCTGACTGAAAAATTTAAGTAAAGCAAACTTTCCAATCAATGGGTGTCAATACTGTTGCGCTCAGATCACCTGCAGACAAAAGCAGCTTTCAATAGAAATTTTAAATAAGTGGTCCTAAAGAACTTCTTTGAAGAAATGTGACAGGAGATGAAACACGGCTTTGCCAGTACTAACCTGAAGATAAAGCATAATAAAAGCAATCGCTACCAAGAGGTGGAAGTAGTTCAGGGAAAGCAAAAACAGACTAATCACGAGCAAAGACCATGTTAACAGTTTTTTGGGGGATACTCAAGGAATTTTGCTTGTTGGCATTCTGCTTATTATGAGAGTGTTTTGAGAAAATTAGCCAAAGTTTTAGCAGAAAAACTTCTGGGAATTCTTCAGCAGAGAGCCCTTCCTCACAGGGACAATGTTCCTGCTCACTCCTCTTATAAAACAAGGACAATTTTTGCAAGAGTTTCAGTGAGAAATAATTTGGCATCTACATTTCAGTCCTGAGTTGGCTCAGTCTGACTTATTTTGTTTCCTAATCTTAAAATGTCTAGCATGGGCATTCCATTTTTCTTCAATTAATAATGTAAATAAGACTGCATTTACATGGTTAGATTCCCAGGACCCTCAGTTCTTTAGGGATGAATTAAATGGCTGCTATGATCACTTACAAAAAATGACTGGACACTGACAAAGCTTATGTTGAGAAATAAAGTTTAAATTTTATTTCTTTCATTCTGTTTATCCACAAAATTTTGAAGCCCTCTCCTATTTCCTTTAGAGAACTTATAAATTCTTTCTTTGTCCCTTTGAGATATGTGTAAAATCTTTTAAAGAGCTAAATAAGGCTCTTGCCAATTTTATAAACCAGGCATGTTTTTCCTACGTTTTCTTCAATTAATCATTTTTAAATGTAAGCATCCAGAAAAGCAGAATACCTGTCTCCCAGTCTCCATGGGAGTTTAGCCTAAGCACCTGGCTACATGCTGTAACTACTTCTTGATATAGAGATATGAGAAGTTTTATTTTTTCTTGGAATAAAAGCAAGTAACTAACACAGATGAACATTTCAATTACCAGCTGAATTTAGGATGAACTATGTGGCAAACGGCGCTGTCAAGTCAAACTGTTGGGAAGGAAGATCTATGAGTATTAACTAAGTCATACAGGGAAGAGGGGTTCTGTGTAGTAAGCAGTTTTCCAGAATATGAAATGATTCCTTTAACTATCCCTGTCTTCCAGGACTACAGAACTCAGATAAAATTCAACATTCTAAGTACTGATGCAAATATAGGCAGAGTAGGTCAGCGGAATAAAATTCAGAGGTAGAGCTACAAATATATAGATACTTAAGTTATATCAAAAGGTGGCATGGTAAAACAGTATGAAAAGTTGAACGTTTTCAACAATTGGTGCAACCAGACTGACTATACACTTGACTTACATTTAGTACAAGGCAAAAAAATCAATTACAGGTAGATAGAAGTTGTCAATGTAAAAAGTAAAATAATACAACTTTCAAGAGATGATATAGAAAATTAACTTCATTACCTTGGGGAAAGTTGAATATTAAGAGCATTATTAATATAAAAAGTTGAGAAAGTAGGCTATATTAAAATTAAATACATCTATTTAACTAAAAATATTCAAAAGGGAAACACAAAGTAAGATCGGTAGAATATATAATGAATAAAAAAACTCAGATTAAGAATATACAAATAACTACTGCAAATTAACAAGAAAAGGGAAGACCTAATTGAAAACAGCCAGTGACTTTGCCATATACTTGACAAAATTGCATTTCTAAATGGTCAAAAAACAGATACAAGGAGATCAATCTCATTTAGTCAGGGAAGTGCAAATTAAAATATTAATGACACATACACAAATAATTTCTATACCAAAAAATGAAAATGAACAAAAGTTCATACAAGAGCTAAACTGATCAACCAAATAAAGCTTGAGTTAAAGAAGCCAGACTATAAAGAATATATACTGTATGATTGCATTTTTATAGAATTTTAAAACAAACCAAACTAATCTCTGCTGTAAGAAGTTAGTCTACCTCTGCTGAGCAGAAAGGGAATAGTGAATGGGAGGAGGCACCAGAGCTTCTAGATGGCTAAGAATATTTTCTCTTTAAGTGCTGGTGGTGGTCACATGGCTGTGTTCATTTTGTGGTAATTATGACTTATGGGCCTCTATTTATTTTATGCATTAAATAAAGAGACAACATGAAAGGCTGATACTTTCTTGTGTCCAGAAAGATATGTATGTGGAAAACCAAGTACTCTTATATGTTGTTACTAGGAGTCTAAATTAGTACATCTTTTTGCAAAGTGTGACAGGTAATATATATAAAAATTTAAATATGGTGGAATATAAGCCATTACAATTAAAAATCATGACTACATATACAGAAATACAACATTGAACATAATTAACTCCAAATGTTTTCAAGGTTTCATATTACAAAGAACATAATTAACTCCAAATGTTTTCAAGGTTTCATATTACAAAGTGCAATTACAAATAGAATTGTGTCAAAGGAAGGAAGTTTGCGTGTTATTATTAAAATAAATTGAATATATTAGAATTTTTAAAAATCGAAGTAAATAGATGTTCTTTGCCATTTTCCCACCGTGAAGGAGGCAAATTATCCTATGTACGTTTTACAACTACAGTACTATCAATAGGACCACGGTTTGGAAAGCCAGCTGCATATGCTAATCTAATACAAACGAAAAGTGGCATTAACATCACATATTCACAGATTTAAGGGCTTGAATAAAAGCTAATTAGGAACCCCCCCCCCAAAAAAATGTGCATGTCCTTAGATCTCAAAATTTTACATGTGGTATCTATTTTGCAGAGCACTTATATTTATGTTGAAATATGTAAATACCAGCCTGCAAACTGCAGAGTTGTTTGTAATATCAGAAAAGTTGGAAGCAACCTGAATAGCTATCAAAAGCAAAAACATTTAATAAAATTATATGTATACTATAGAATATGAGCAATCATTGAAATGAATACATTAATATGTACTGTCACAAAAAGATGTGAAAGAATATACTGTTAATTGGTGTTTGTCACTGAAAAATAAGTAAAATGGGGATTAATATAACCTATTTTTTCATTTTATGATACATACCTCTTTAATGTTTCATATTTTCACAACAAGGATGAAATTGTGCTTTACTTGCACAATTGAAAAATTTAATAAGGTAAATGACCCATGGAAGTGTTATTAAAATATTGAAAAATGCTTATAATATAAATGATGTGATGAAATAATGTACATCTTACTGATAAATTCATTACTTAAAAAACACTTATGAGTGTTTATGTACTGGGCATTGAGCATACGATCGTAAAACTAGTGGGAAGATACATACTGATAAAAAATGCACAAAAATAATTTTTTTAATATTCTAGTTCCTCTGAAGTGAATAATGTAGTTCTGAGTCACATTAATAATTCTGATCTGTACCATAAGAGGTATAGTGAGGTCTGAAGGGCTGACACCATCAGAGTTGATTTACAAAGATAATTGTGGATGTCTATGTAAGAGAGTGGCAAAAGCATGGGTAGGAAGACCAATGAAAATGCATATTTGTAGATCTCATGAATGACGAAGTCTGGCCTTCTTCCACAACAAAAGGTATAAACACATAATCATATATATTCATCATATACACATATACAAATCTACATATTGGTGTGTATATACACAAACATATCACATATATGGACTATAAAAAATATACTATATATTGTGAAGCTCAGATGCCATGATGGTTGTGAAATGCTTTGAAATATATGAAATTTTGGATCATTTGGTAATAGGGGAGGTGGGGATAGAAGGGTACAAATTCAAAAGAGGGTTAGGAGTAAAACTGATAGAACCTAGTGGTTGGTGAACATGGCTGGTAAAAGAGCATTAGCATAAATAAATCTTAGCCTTCTTACTGATGCCTGAATGGAGGTGCTGTTCATGGGAAGAGGGATACTTAGAAGAGGAACTGGTTTGGATCATTTTTGTCTGTTTGCTTTTTGGTACTGGTTGTCAGGAGGACACGTGGGAATAATAGCTAAAATGTTTGGCTTTAAGCAGGTCAAATATGGGTGCTTTTGATAGGTACACAGATATGATTTGTAGGTGACTGAATATATGAATCTGAACTTTTTAAAATACTTTACAAACCTAAATTTAAGATAATTAAAAAAAAAAACTATCAAAAAGCAACTGTGTCGGGAAGAAGTACACTTAGAACGTATAAAATCCAGCTGTGAAATATTATTTGACAAAAAAGATACTGACATGAATCCATATATTACGTATTATTAGTGAAATGAAAAATTTTCCCTATAAATGGACTGAAATTTAGCATTGGTGTCCTATAAAAACTAGTTCTCTAGCTTTAAGGAAAGACATTGCAATTAAAATTAGATATATCTTATTTGTTTCTCTTTCTATACACATAGAAATTCCTTGACCATATGTTTAATTTAAATCTCATATTGATAGTGTAAGCTTGTCTACCAGCACATATGGATAAATCTAGAGCTTTGTTCATGTTAAAAAGTCTGGCCTTCTTCCACAACAAAAGGTATAAACATATAATCATATATATTCATCATATACACATATACAAATCTACATATTGGTGTGTATATACACAAACATATCACATATATGGACTATAAAATATATACTATATATTGTGAAGCTCAGATGCCATGATGGTTGTGAAATGCTTTGAAATGTATGAAATTCTATACTAATGTAAGATGCTCTTGTAATACTATTCAGTTTGTATATCCAAGGAATCTAGTGTTCTGGATAAGGATAAAAAGGAAGGGACTTTTTCTATATTAACTTCCCAAATTTCTTCCTCAATAATGCAAGAACAATGTTGCTACACTATGAAGGAAGATAAATTGTGCTTTAAGGTTGAATTAGCCTAAGGTATTGACACTGTTTACAAAGAACAAGTAGCGGTAAATGAATATTGGCATTTCTATTCCCGATCAAGTTCCTAATTTGTTCCAATGAGTTCATTGGCTTTTTATGAACAACTTTTCAAGGCAACAAATATCTCTAAAATACTTTTCAGTTTTCAGACTGCATTACATACATTATTTCATTTGATTTTCACAATAATGTCAGTATTATCATTATTTGTTTTAAGAGAAATCATCGTATTTAGAAAGAAGCAGAGTTACGACTTGAAACAAGGTCTGATTCTGTGTCATTTGCTCTTTATTCCCACAAATCCTGACTTAGGTTTTTGTTGTTGTTTAATCCTGGTTAAAAATAAAAGGGGAGAACATTTTTAGTTTGTGAATGTGTATGCTAAATTCTAGGAATTACATTTTGTTGAATATTCCTGTCAGTGAATTTTAAAAATATTTATTTAGGAACTAGAAAAAAATGAAATCAGACCTTTAATTCCTCAGGAAAAGAAAGTAAGTAATCTCAAGGAAAAGGATCTTATTTTTAGAACCGTGGTGATTAGATTAATATATAAAATCAAAAGATAACAAGTGTTGGAGAGGAAGTGGAGAAAAGGGAACCCTTACACACTACAGATGAGAATACAAATTGGTACAGCCATTATGAAAGACAATATGGACGATCCTCAAAAAATTAAAAATAGAGCTACCATATAATCCAATAATCCCATTACTGGGTATATACTAAAGGGAATGAAATTAGTATATCTAAGAGATATCTGCCACCCTATGTTTACTGCAACATTATTCACAACAGCCAAGATGTGGAATCAACCTAAATGTCCATCAGTGGATGAATGAAGAAAGAAAAGATGTATACACAGACAAATAAATTTTATGGCTACATATAGCCATAAAATAGAATGAATTGTTGTCATTTGTGACAATATGAAACTAGAGGACATTAAGGTCAAAATAGAAAAACACCATATGATCTCACTCATATGTGGATCTAAAAGGTTGTTGTCATTGAAGTAGAGAGTGGAATAGTGGTTAGCAGAGAATAGGGAGAGGCAGGGGGAGGAAAGAATGGGAGAGATTGGTCAACGGGTACAAAGTTATAGTTGGACAAAAGGAATAAGTTCTGGGGTTCTATTGCATAGTAGAATGACTAGCATTAACAATAAAATATCAAAATAGCTAGAAAAAAGGTTTTTGGATGAGTTCGTGTCCTTTGTAGGGACATGGATAAACCTGGAAACCATCATTCTCAGCAAACTGACACAAGAACAGAAAATCAAACACCACATGTTCTCATTCATAGGTGGGTGTTGAACAATGAGAACACATGGACACAGGGAGGGGAGCATCACACACTGGGGTCTGTCGGGGGAAAATAGGGGAGGGACAGTGGGGGGTGGGGAGTCGGGGAGAGATAGCATGGGGAGAAATACCAGATATAGGTGATGGGGAGGAAGGCAGCAAATCACACTGCCATGTGTGTACCTATGCAACAATCTTGCATGTTCTTCACATGTACCCCAAAACCTAAAATGCAATAAAAAATAAATAAATAAAATAAAAAGAAAAGAGGTTTTTGAAATGTCTCATCACAGAAAAATGAAAATTTTAAGGTGATGGATATGCTACTCATCCTAATTTGATCATTACATAATATATACATGTATTGAAACATCATATTTTATCACATAAATATGTACAATTATGTGTCAATCATATATTTTTAAAAATAAGTAAGCTATAAAAAATAACATAGAATCTTATTTTTTTCCCTCTGAAAGTCAGATAAATAACAATAATAATATCTAACACTTGTTGAACACTTGGTATATGCCAGGCACTGCTCAAACCTTCTTATATGTTAACTACTTTATTTATCTGGGTAACCTATGAAGTGGATACTATTCCTGTCTAAATGCAAAGAAACAGTGGCACAAAACCATGATTGTTTCTGAGACAGGTTTTTAATAGGAAACTTAAAGATCCTAGGACTTCAAATGGAAAGGGAACAATACTATTTAGAAGGTGGAAAATAGTTTTAAATGAAGGAAAAAACATGTTGAGGTTTCTCAAATTCTATCCATATAGAAACAAATTTAAAAATTTTGTTTCCATTTGGAATTATAAATATTTCCCCTACTATGCACTGAATGTATAAAACTATAAAATCATTTTCAAAGATCTTACAAAGTTCTCTAGGTCTCGATTAATTTCTTTTTCCAATATTGTATAACATCTCCTTCTTTACTACATACATACCATCAACCACTCATATTTAAACAACAGTGTGAGAGTTAGGGAGGGTAACAGGTTTATGTGTTCCAATCATACCTTCAAAATTCCCAACATCACCAAATGCTTATATCCTATACAAAACACTTTGCAGAAATGGTATGACATATGCACATGTATCAAAGCACACACAAGCACACATCTCGTATTTGAAGAGAAGTGCCCAAAGGTCTCTCTACCTACAATTCTGTTTCTTGATGAGGATGGAAAGAAGGTTGCTTGATCTTCAATGAGGAACAGCTCCTGCCGATGTCTGCTGAATTGGGCAGTAAAATATTCAGGATGGGGATACTTCACATTCTGTGGGAGTCTTACAGGTCCAAGCACATAGCTTATAGGAGTGTGCTTAGGGCGTGGGATATCACTCTCCTTAATAGGCATTTTGATTCCCAAGACTTCAGCATAGGTAACTAATACCTCCCAAGGGGCATGGATCTTGACAAAATAAGTTCTTCCGTCTTCAGAGTCCTTCATAAAAAAGGCAAAATAGCAGAAAGCGTCACTGGTCATTTTGTTACTGAGATGATTGGATAAAAGAGACAATATTTTATAAAATCTCAAACACATCAAAGCATTTTCAATTTTTTGAAATTTTTAGGCAAAACTTTGAGAAAACAAAATTCACAAAACATAGTTATAGTTACATAAACATGTATATATGTATACATATAATGTGTTTGTAAATATGAGAGACAGAGAGATAGAGACATACAAAGACACACACAAATGAGAAAGAATATTTTTTAAAAATGTATTTCATGGTCAGTGTATACTCATCTCTAAATCTACAATTACCTATGTAGTTCTGGGCAATTTCTTAAGTCCTTAGTAACAACCTATAAACTCAAAATTTTACTTAGGTTATATCAGGGATATATATAAACTGCAAAATGTATTCACCCTTCTTACCCAGCTTCTTTGTATAGTCTACCCAAAGAGGAAGAACTTTAGGTAATGAAGGCTCATTACATAGGAAAAAGTTATGGATTGTGTGGTATAATAATTTATCAGTTCAGTAAAAATGGGAGAACGAGAGAGTAATCCTTTCATTTTTCTTTTTCTTTTTTTTTTTCTAAGACAGAGCCTTACTCTGTTGACAAGGCTAGAGTGCAGTGGCACAACCATGGAACTCCTGGGCTCCAGCAATCCTTCCACTTCAGCTTCTCAAATAGCTGGACTATAGGCACCATGCCCAACTAATTTTTTAAAAAAATTTTTGTAGAGACAGGATCTTGCTATGTTGCCCAGGCTGGAACTATTAGAAATTTCATACACAAGGTGATTTATTAAATAGGCCTTTAAAAACAATTTTGAATGAAATTGTAGAAAAACAGTAAATAAAATGAGATTAAAAAGAAAACTTGGCATATTCATGAACAGGAAGAACGTCTTGGCTTAAATAGAAGGTTATGTTGCAGGACAGCATGGTTAATTATTTAGGGTTCCAGATTATAGGAAGACTTCATAATGAAACTGTTATGAGAAAAAGGCTAAACTTTTTCTTTAAATTCTTTATGGAAACTATGTCCAATTATAAACTGTTTGATTATTACATCGTCACAATACTTACCTACTTACCTGTACGACAAAGGCCTTATCATCCTATTACACGTATCTGTAGCCAAAAGAGCTATTGTATTGCCCGCACAGAGTCTGTCCAGTCAAAGGCCAGAATAGGACAAAACAATACTTAAAGGGTGGTATAAATTAATAACTATATTTACCCTTTTGTCTTCAATTTCCAACTCAAGACCTGTTTTTCTGAGATTTTTTTCAAACTCTTTTCTTCTTTCCTATAACAAAAATAACCAATAGAATTATGTAGAACACTTTTGCTTTATTTGCTCAGTATTAATAGATTCAATATGCAATAGCTGTGACTCTGGATGGGTCTCTGCCCTTCGCATGGTTATATGTAAGTGTGCGCCATCTGAATGCCAAATACTGCTTTTCTCTTGCACTGTAATTCACAACAACTACAAAAATGCAGTGTATCCAGAAATGATAACCAGGAAATACGCAGAGCCTCTATCTAAAGAAATGTACAAAACTTTACTGAATAACATAAATTAAAAAAAACTTTATAAACAGAGACATATGCTCCAAGTTGAAAAGACTCACTATTACAAAGATCAATAATCTTCAAATAAGTTATACATTTAATGGAATTTCAAGCCAGTATGTCATCAAGACTTTTTAATCCTGAAGGTCAAAATGGCTTCTATTAGCAAAAAATAAACTTAAGTTTAACTATAGGTCATTACCGAAATATACTAAATAATCACTTGGGTGCTTAGTTTTACGTTTGTTTGTTTTGTAGTGACAAGATCTCATTCTGTCAGGCTTGTGTACAGTGTTGTAATCACAGCCCACTGTGGCATCCAACCCCTGGGCTCAAGTAATCCTCCCCAGCCTCCAGAGTAGCTGGGACTACAAGCAGGTGTCACTACATTTGGGTAATTTTTTAAAAACTTTTTTTGTAGAGACTGGGTCTCATTATCTAGCCTAGGCTGGCCTTGAACTCCTGGCCTCAAATGATTCTCCTGCCTTAGCCAGCCAAAGCACTGGGATTACAGGTATGAACCACCCACCCAGTCTTTATTAAAACAATGCATGGATGACAAAAAAAAAGTATGTTTCTTTTTAAAAAAAAAATTTATTGAGTTAAAATATAAATATAAACTAACAATATTTACCATTTTTAGATGTAAGGTTAAGTAGTAATAAATACATTTATATTGTTTTCCACTCTTCATCCCCCTTCTTCCCCCTCCCTTTCCTGGCTTCTGGTGCCACCAATCTACTCTTTCTTCATGAGATCCATGTTTTTACCTCCCACACATGAGTGAGAACATAAGACTTTTGTCTTTCTGTGCTTGGTTTATTTCACTTAACATAATGGCTTACAATTCCATCCATGGCTGCAAATGATAGTACTTCATTTATTCAATGGCTGAAAAATATTCCATTATGTGTATTTACCATGTTTTCTTTACCTATTCATCAAATAACGGGTACTTTTCCTTTTCGGTGCAGAAGCTTTTTGGCTTGATATAATCCCAGTGGTCTATTTTTCCTTTAATTGCCTGGTCTTACACAAGAAGTCTGTGTAGACCAATGTCCTGGAGCATTTCCCCAGTGTTTTCTTCCAGTAGCTTCATAGTTTCAGGTCAAAGCTTTAATCCCCTTTCACTTGATCTTTTATATGTTAAGAAATATGGGTCTGGTATCATTCTTCTACATATAGTTATCCAGTTTTACCAGCATCGTTTATTAAAAAGTCTACCCTTTCTTCATTGTATGCTCTTGGCCACTTTGTCATAGATGAGCTTGTTTTAAATACATAGCTTTATATCTAGATTCTCTATTCTATTCCATTGGTCTGTGTGTCTGTTGTTATACCAGTACCTTATTGAAGGTATGAGATGCAGAATAGTCACTTAGTTATGCACATTTGGAGGAGGAATGTGGGCTGGAAAAGTAAATTCTGGAATTGTATGATTAATACATATAAAATCATAAAATATATAATTTTAAAACTGTGAGACAGAATGATAAAATACATCAGTGTAAGTTAAGGAAAGATGAGGATTAGGGACTGTGCCCTGAGGCACTTCAATAATAAGAGATTTCGAAGAAGTAAAGACTGAGAAGGAGCAACTGTAAAATAAGAAAAAACGAAGATAATGTGGAGTCCTGGAAGCCACGTGAAGAACATACACAATCGAAAAGGGAAGGATCAACTGTTTCAAGTATTGCTTATAGGTAAAGTAAGATGAGGGCTGAGGCTTGACCACTGGATTTTATACAAGATGCGCAGAGTGGTTGGGATGAAGGCTTGAAAAGAATGGGTTTAATATATAATTTAGTAGAAAAAAAAAAAAAAGAAAGAAACAGTAGCTGGTAGGAAAACTGGGACCAAAAAGAGGGGTTTTAATTTTTTTAATATAGAAAAATTAACAGTGTATTTGTTCATTGAAGAAAATGTCCTGGTAAAGAATATTAAATATAATTTAGGAGAAAGAAGAAATAATTTTACAAGGAATATCCCAAAATAGGTATACAGAAAAGAGCTAATAAAGCAGGCATTAAACTGCTGACCTTAGAGAGACCTGCTGCAACTTTAGAAAGGTAGGTTCCAGTATCTGGGGCCTTGCTTTTCTGAAGAGTTCCCTCCACTCTCAGACCCAATAAGAGTGGCTCATTTTGCCTATACTGTTTGTACAGTGTTATTTATGCTGAATATCTGATTTCCTTCTGAAAGTATGAAATTTTGGTATGTGCTAGGCAGAAGGCGACAAGGTAACCAGCCCTAATAAAAACCTAGGGGACTTAGTCGTAATGGGCTTGCCCAATAGCTATTTCACATGTGTTTACACACACTGTTGCTGGAAAAAATAAGTGTATATCCTATGATTCTACTGAGAGAGAATCCTTACAAGCTTACTCCTGGTTTCCTCTGGACTTTTCCCATGAGCTTTTTCCCTTGCTGGTTTTGCTTTGTATCATTTCACTGTAACAAATCATCTCCATAAGCATGACTATATACTGAGTCCTGTGATTCTTTCTAACGAACGCCTAAATTTGAGGGTTGTCTCTGGCACTCCTGAATAGTAGGCAAGAAGAAACAGAATCAAGGGCAGAAGTGGAGGAGTTGGCTTTAGGGAGAAGGATAGTTTGTCTATGGTAACAGAAAGTAAGGTAATTTACACAGGCAAAATTCCTGGTGGATGGACAGGTGTGGTGGTAGAAATTTATAGGTTTTCTCTTCTTGCTTCAGTTTTCTCAATTAAGCAGAAAAGCGTGATCAGTTAAGCTTGAAGAAGTGTTGGAAGTGTAAGAAGAGAAAAACTGTTATAAAACAGTCATCTAGGAGAATGGGAGACAACAGAATATGGAAGGAAAGTATGATTCCCACACAGCATGAGGACCCAGTTGAGGTCCATAGGCACAAATATAAGGTAAAGTCAGTCAGTAAATTCTAAGTTTTTCTGCAGCCTTGGTCTCCTGGGCTCAATTGATCCTCCTGCCTCAGCCTCCTGACCTGAGCAACAGAACAAGGCTCTGACTCAAAAATTTAAAAAAATTAAAAAATAGTTGTGAGTTGCCAGGTCATGAGAAGGAATATCTATAACCGATTAATAATAATACACTCATATAGAGTTCAAGACCTCAAAGCCAGATGTCGCACATGAGCTACACTTTAGGAAGTCTACTTTTGGGTAGGGAAGTTAAGTGTATTATTGGTTTTAAATAGGAAAGTTGTATAATATTAGGTGGTTACTCCTTTGAAGTTTTATGGATTGAAAAAGAGTGTATAGGGGCGTATGGGTTGAAATGTGTGCTAGCTGACGAAAGAATGGATGGTGGAGGACATCAGTTTTAGTCTGCTTGGCATCATCTTTCCAGTGGGGCTATCAATCACAATGTGCTGTCCTTCCCCCCAAAAAAATGGTAAGTTTTTCTTTCTGTATGGGTGCTGGCATGTAGTAGGAGGGGCTGGTTTGACTAAAGTTGTTTTGTCAAGTACAACTAGGAGAGGGGCAAGGGACTTGACTGGATATGCAACAAAGTAATTACAATTGTTGACCATGAGGCATAGGCTGAATAAAGATTGAGAGAGGAATAAGAGCATTGAAATGTACTAAGATGATTGCATCTTATCTGGTCCTGGTGAGATTGAAAGAAGAATGTGGGTCAGAAAGATTTGAGGCGTAGTCAGACAGTTTTCTCACAGAATGAGGTTATAAGGAGTTGCAGTTATTAGTAATGACAAGTTCTACGTGAGTGAATGGCTGAGTAGAAGCTTAGATCAATGGAAAAGGGAAGTCAAGGAACAGAGAGGCCAGAATGCCAAAATAATCATCTAAGTATGAACTGATATTATCAGTGATCTGAAAAAGATTGCTGGAGAGACTGACAGTGATTCTGGAGCTAAAATTGTTGAGGAATAGAAGATCCAGAGACAGACAAATGACAAAAACAATGCAGGGTAATAATAAATCTGATGAGATTTAAAGCTTGGAAATTTCAGGGACAGGTGAAGAACAGAGTACAATCAACAAGATACAAGGAGGGCAAGCAGCATTTACGCCATCTTTAGGGAAATACTGTGTAAAGAAAAATAATCATCACTTGAAAGCCTTGCTAGGGGAAGCAACAAACCTCAAAGAGGTTTGAAGGGAACTTTTAGAGAAGAGGTGAAAATGATGATGGGTCATGAATTTCAGAGGCCTGGTAGAAGGCTTTCCAGGGAGTGGGTGGAGAAAAGGGGCAGTCCTGTATATGTACAGAATCTTGTGGGAATAATATCTTTATTTTTTATTTTTATTTTATATAACATTTATTTTTCAAGTACCTAAGTCAATGTGTGTGTATGCACACACACATACATGTGTGTCTAAAATGAATTAATTTATGATTTCAAATATTGAGTACTGAGCATCCATTATACTCCAATCACTGTTCTAGGATTTGGGTATACAGCAATGAAGAAGACAAATTACTTCACCTCAGAAACTTAATTTACATTGTTGGAGACACAAACAAGTAAAAACATGAATAAGTAAGTTCATAAAGTGAGGTGTTATAATACAAATAAAAGAGAATCAGGAATAGAGCACAATATAAAGGCTATGCCGGGGGAATGGATTAGTCATACCTTTCCAAAATAAAAATATCATACGAAAGGTAATTATTATTTTTTTTTTTTTTGAGAGGGAGTCTCACTTTGTCACCTAGGCTGGAGTGCAGTGGCACAATCTCAGCTCATTGCAACCTCCCTGTCCTGAACCTCCAGAGGTTCAGGCAATTCTCTGCCTCAGCCTCGGCCTCCCAAGTAGTTGGGATTATGGGTGCCTGCCACTATGCCCGGCTAATTTTTGTATTTTTAGTATAGATAGGGTTTCACCATCTTGGCCAGGCTGGTCTTGAACTCTTGA
Organism: Sapajus apella; assembly: GCF_009761245.1. Lineage (NCBI taxonomy): Eukaryota > Metazoa > Chordata > Mammalia > Primates > Cebidae > Sapajus > Sapajus apella. Next base: position 16,853,807 of record NW_022436987.1, on the reverse strand, counting down.
CCTCACGATCTACCCACTTCAGCCACCAAAAGTGCTGTGATTACAGGTGTGAGCCACTGCGCCTGGCCAAAAGGTAATTATTATACTCAGACACACACCTCAAATTTTGGAAGTTACATTTCATATCTAAAGTGAGCTATAAAAATAATCCATTACTTAGAAGAAGAAGAAAAAGAAGTTAGTATGCAAAATATCCAAAAAACAACATTGACTTTACATGTCTATTCTTAGGCTGCCTACTTCACAGTTATCTTACTCAGTTTCAGTTTTCAGTTTACACATCAGGGCCTCTCACTTTTACAACATAATTTGAGGCAGATATCTATGTGAAACTATAAAATGTGCTTCTTTTTATTATTCCCACTTTTCTTAGACAGCACTTACCGCCTTTAACTCTGAATCTTTCTTTATGTCATCAACATAGGAAAGCACAAAGTCAATTTGCCTAATCCCATCTCGAAAGAAGATAGAATCTTTGCTTTGCTGATTTCTTTGAAACTGCAGGAGACATAAATGACACAATTTTAAATTATAGTTTTATTCTGAAATGACAAAAGCACAAAAGGAATTATTTATAATTTAGTCACCAGTTACTTTTTTTCAGTCTTGAAATGTCATGTCAAGACAAATAACCAGAGTTTTCAGCAACAGATTATGCTTTGTTTTATAAAGTGAAATTCCATATAAAACATTAAGAAATAATAACTCAGGGGGAAGATAAGCATGTTAGCTACATGCACATACAACAAAAATGCTGCAAATATGCCAAAATATGAAATGAATACAGGTATACATTGATCCCAAAATGGATATTCAGAGAGAGACTTGTTATCTTCATTAAACAACATATCACTTAGTCCACTATATAATTCATGGCTGCACACAACTTTGGAGGTAATATCAATTACAGACAAGTTAATGGAGTCTCACTATAAGAAAATAAATTTATGATTAATGTCTATTCTATGTTTTTATAAAATTGTCACTTCCAAATTCAACTTTGTAAGGATTAAAATAAAATCAAGGTGCAGTTAAATATTAGAAAGCAGGTAGCTTATTAGCTGGTGTCTCAAGGCAGGTTTCATGCAACTCACCCTTCAACATCAATTTCCCAGGTGAGCAAAAATCAATCCTTTGTTTAAACTTGCATGAATTCTCTTAGTATAACAATCACACTTACACGTTCAACTTTCATATGTTGTATAGTTAGTTCATTAATTCCTACACTTTCAAAACAGCAAAAACACTAGAGAGCTTCAGAAGGAAGAGATTCCATGTATGACTTATTTGGCTTTCTTCAAAGTTTATATGTAATATTTAATACTTATAATGGCCTACATGTATTATTATACTTAGAATTATGCAAGCGGATAATATAGTGGCTGTAAATGAGATAATTTTCCAATTGCCTTAGCTCACGTGCAAATGAGTAACTATATGGTTTTAATTTTCACACCATTGTTTCTATTAATTTTTGAGTTTCTTTTATAGTACCCTATGGCATTTTTTACCCAAGTCAGGTGAGACAGGCCTCCCAGAAAAGGGAATGAATGTAGATCAGTTACATGCAAATAAGCCATAAACCTCATATTTGATCTGTGGTTTATGAACAAAGTAAGTGCATTTATACAGCTAATGCAAAGCTGATGTGTCTCAGAAAAAACTAGCTCCAATGCACAGGAAGAAATGAGTGGAAAATGGAACAAAAAAATTTAAAAAAAAAAACATCCAGGAAACCTACAGATTAAGTGCCAAGACACAGTCACTCAAATGTTATGTTTGAGTTCTCTTCACCTGGGCCAAAGGATAATAATCTCCTATTTCCTAAAAGAATCTGAGAAAAATCAAACTGCTATAACATTATACTTTGACTATAAATCACTAAAAATGGAAAAGAAAGAAAAAACAAAACAAATCACTGGCACTCTTGTAAATTATCACAGCATTAGCTTCTTATGAAATTCACTAAAATTCTTGGAAGTCAGCTGAGGCAGAAAAAATATACTACTTAGGCTAAGTAAAATCAAAGCTCAAAAATTAGAGGAGAAAAAGTAATCCTCTTGCTTTAAGTCTGTGATGGTCATATTTTATATGAAAGAGGGATTTTTGTTATTTTTGTTTCGTTTTCAAAAATTAATATATATACAGGTACTTATTTACACAAGCTAAATCTGGGTACACAGGGAGCAGTTCTGGTGACAGAAAATGTGCACATAGGAATTAACAAAAGTCACATTCAGAGTATCTGACAACTAGGAAATAGACAAAGTAGCTAAGAGAACAGTAACTCCAATGATTTTCTTGAGTGCTTAGCCAAAAATGGGTATGCCCACTGTCTTCATGAATGAAAGCTAAAGTCTAGCTAGGAAGACCCAAATTTCTATCATTATGTAATATCCTGATGATAAACTGTAAATCTGTTTTAAATACGAAAAAAATCACTGGGAGCCTTGTAAATCACTATGAGGCTGATGTCTTAGGACTATTAATAAAAATCAGTTAATGCTGAGGCAGAAAAATCTGATAATTCTGTCAATATAACTGAGTACTACTAAAACACATGATGCTTTTGTTTTGCTAAAAACATGATATAAATATATTTTGTAGTATGTGTGTGCATTTGTTTGTGTTTACATTAGATTTGTCCTTAGAAATACCTATTTGTAATTATGTAAACAACTGAAATGGCTTCTCTGTAAAGGATGTAGTTATCCTGTGGTTCAAAACCCTGTATTACTGGCTGGGTATGGTGACTCATGCTGGTAATCCCAGCACTTGGGGAGGCCGAGATGAGATGATTGCTTGAGCTCAGGAGTTCGAGACCAGCCTGGATAACACGATGAAACCACTCATCTCTCCTAAAAATACAAAAACTAGCTGTGCATGGTGGCGTGCACCTGTGGTCCCAGCTACTCAGGAGGCTGAGGTAGGAGGATTACCTGAATCTGGGAGGTTGAGGCTGCAGTAGCCCTGATTGCACCACTGCACTCCAACCTGGGCGATAGAATGAGACCCTATCTGAAAATAAAACAAAACAAAACCCTGAATTCCTGATGAGAATTCATAAACCTCTGAAACCATATGAATTGTGTGTGTGTGTGTGTGTGAGTGTATGTATATACAGTATGTATATACATTTTAGGAAGATGATCTATAGATTTCATCCAATCCAAAACCAATTAAAAATCACTATTCTTGAACTTCAGTTGCCTAGGGATTAGGAATCAGTAACAAAGTTCCGCCAAATCAAAGTATTCATTAGAAGAAAAATAACTCAGGCTACCACTGCAGCCACCCAGAGCATAAGCAGCATCATTCAGCACTGGTTTTACCATAAGCCGCCGCCTCAGGAACAAATTGTATCGCTTTGCAGGCTGTGAAGCAACCAATAGAGAATTAGCAAATCCTGCCCCAGAATTACAGTAAAGATTCCAAAAAACAGACACAAACAGACTAACCCTCAGTACGATTATTTTCTAAGTGTGTGTGAGATATTTCAAGCTGGAGGATAGAAATTACCAAGGAAAAAGGAAGAAAAAATGGGTAGAAAGCAATAAACATGTAAAGAAAAAACAAAAGGAGAATTCACAGCAAATTTTCCTAAATTCTTTAAACAGTGACTAAAAATAATAATATTTGTGGATTTAGATTTTATTTATTTATTTCAAATTTTTTAAGTTCAGGGGTATATGTGCAGGATGTGCAGTTGTGTTATATCGGGAAATATGTGTCATAGGGGTTGGTTGTACAGATTATTTCATCACCCAGATATTAAGCATAGTACCCAGTAGTTATTTTCCCAGATTCTCTCCCTCCTCCCAACCTCCACCCTCTGAAAGACCCCAGTGTATTGTTTTCTTCTATGTGTCAGTGTGTTCCCATCATTTGGCTCCCACTTATCAGTGAGAACATGCAGTATTTGTTTTCTGTTTTTGCGTTAGCTTGCTAAGGATAATGGCCTCCATCTCCATACATGTTTCTTCAAAGGATATAATTAAGGGAGAGAAGAGAGAAAAAAATAATAATGAAGGAAAATATGGAAATAAGAATATAAAATAAAATAGGTATTTTTTGTTAAGTATTCCTATATATACCAGAAAAAGAAAGTAAAATTACTACATTTATACTGGGATGATGTGTGGTATGAAAAGTTTAAAAAAGTTTTTTTTTTTTTTTTTTAAATTTCATGAGCATATGAGCATGCAATATACTAGAATACATAAAAAGCTATTCAATTATTCAAATGCTGAGTTGTCTCCAATTTTCAATTATGTGTTCATTATTTAAAATACGAAGGCAATTACCTAAAAATATCTGGGATACTCAACTATATTTGAAAGAAAACCAAACCTATTGCATAAAAGAGCAAGAACTGTGTGTATTTTATAGTGTAACGAATAGATAAATAATCCAATACAATTACTTAAACTAGTCTCTTCCTGGAATATGATGAAGAAGCCTAAGCAACTGGTGACTATTGGGGTGAAAATTCCTGCCCTGTAAACTAATGTTTTCTATTTGTTGATACAGGAGTTAATATTGTTGTTATTTAAAACACAAAAGATACAAGGCAAATGTTGGTCATTGCATAAAGTATATTTTAAACTATATTATCCTGATGGCCTGAAATTTTTCACCTCAGTATTTTTATTTTCTTGGTATCTTTCATGAGATTCACAGGCTACTGGTTTTCTCAGGTGTTTTCCCTAAATTCATTAAAGAATTATTAAGAGAAATAAAAGAGTACTATACTAAAGGACCATGCAGGGCCACATTTTGACTTTCATGGATCATAGACCTAAGCATAAAAACTAAAACCATAAAACTGAAGAAAATCTTAGAAATCTCCCCTAGTTTGGTGTAGGAAAATATTTCTTAAATAGAACACAAAAAGCATCGATGATAAAAGACAAAATATGACAAATTGAACTTCTGCACTTCTAGATGTGCTTTTCTAAAAATCACTGTATATAAATGAAAAGGCAAGAAACAAATTGAAAGAAAATGTTCACAATAAATAAGATTGACAACGGTCCTCTATCCAGAATACATAAACAACTCTGATAAGTCAATACAAAGATAATCAACTCAATTTTTTAAAATGCAGAAAAGATTTGAATAGTTCACAAAAGAAGATCTATGAATGTCCAATATGCCCATGAAAAGATGGGCAATATCATTATTTATAAAAGAAATGAGAATTGAAATCACAAGATACTATTATTCATCCATTAGAATTACTGAAATTAAAAAGCTATCAATATCAATATCAGTATTAATATCAAATGTTGGTGAAGATGTACAGCAATTAGAACCCTTATACATTGCTGGTAGGAATAAAAAATAGTACAATCACTTTTAATAATAGTGTGACAGTTTTAGATAAAATTACACCTTCATTTTCCACAGGTCCCAGAAATTCTACTCCAAAGAAATTACCCAAGATTAATGAAAATATACATCTATACAAACAGTTCTTACATGAATGTTCATAACAGCTTTATTCATAATGGTCCTCAAACTGAAAACTATCCAAATATCTATGAATGGATGAATGGATAAATAAATTTCAGTTTATCCATACAATGAAACATTACTGAACAATAAAATAAACAATAATATCTGTAATACAGATATATTCAAAAATAATCAACTTATTAGTAATATTTGGAGTTTTGGATGAGTCTTAGAAACATTATAATAAGCAAAAGCAGCCAGAAGCCAGATACAAAACAGTGTATACTGTAAAATCCCATTTATAAATTACATTAGAAAGAAAAACAAATCAGTAGTTGCCTAGAATAGGGTAGAAGGAAAATCGCTAAAGGGACCTTTTTGAGGTAATGGAAATCTTCTACATAAATTACAGTTTGTTAAAGCTCATCAAACTACACACTTAAAACAGATGCATTTGTGTCCAATGTAGAATCAATGAAGGGGAAAACTTTTTAAAAATTCTGACTTGAGCTACTAAAAGAATATACTGCATGTTGCTGAGATGAGAAAGACTTCAGACAAGCAGTTTTTTTAATTATTATTTTTGTAGGGGAAGATCCAGAATTACATTTTGGATCTATTAATCTTTAGATATCTTTTAGACATCCATATTCATATTTCAAGAAGCATTTGGCTATTTAAAAGTGAAACTGAGGAGCAATGATTATGCTCAAAACTTTAACTTGAGAATTGAGATGGCATATCAATTGTACTTAAAGCCTTGAAATTGGATGAAAACACTAGGAGACTGAATTAATGACTGAATCATAAGGTAATAATATCTAAATATATGCACAGGTCAATTATAAAAACTGTGCTTATATTCATACTAATTGCTTCTTGTCATTTTACTCAAAGATTCCTTCTGATTGGTCTGTGCCTATGCCATATCAGTTATTAAGTATTTGGAATATCATCCCTGAGGTTAACAAGGCCCACACTCCTTCAAAATCTGCTAATTGCATACCTGTCATTATTTAATCACCTTTAGTGTGCCCTTTCAATTTCCATTCTTTGCTTACCAAACTCTAAATACTTACGAAACTATTCTGTCTAATCCTCTGCAGTAGTCACTTTAAGATAGTTCTCTTAAGCATAATAGTTTCCATCTTTCTATATTTTATTTGGTGGCCTTAGTGACCTTTCTATACTGACAATCTGTGTAACCACTTAGGTACTCAGTCAAGTCCACTGTTCACTATTTTATATCAAAATTTTTAAAAATTATATTATTCTATATTTATAAAATAATTTATATTGAGGATCTATCGTAATAATCATAGTAGAAACCAGAGTAGAAACCACAAGACTCCATTTTTTTCCATGAAAACACATCCAGTGATATTCCTCTGGTTTATCCTAGCACATTCCCTCTCCCCTACTCTCCACCCTGCTTTTTGCCCTGTGCAGGCAACGAAGAGCTCCCTTGACCTCTTGCTTCTCACAAATGATTGGAAAGAGTAAGAGTGTTTTCCTTCCCAAGGTTGAATTAGGGAAGGCTGTGTCCCCTCACTAATGGTCACTGAGCCTCTTGATAATGTCTTCAGTATATGATGTTTTCCTTCTGGGTTCCAACAAGTGTTCCTTCCCCTATTCCCTTCAGTTCTATGGATTTTAATAAATTAAAGATTGCTAGACCTATACATACTGAGATTCTCTTACACTCCATCTTTGTAAAAGTCTATCCTACACTAAGTAGGTCTACCAGAACCCTGATTTATACAGATTTTTCTTTTGTGATATTTACACACACACACACACACACACACACACACACACACACACATGCACGTGCACACACACACAGACACACACACACACACACACATATATATATATATATAAATTTAATGAAGACACAGTTGATTATAGGACTGTGACAGGAAATGTTCAAGATGAGCTTGGAGCATCTTGTCAGAAAGTAGGAAAATACTCCAAACAATACTAAAATAATAATAATAACAATAATAATAATAGGGGTATGTCAGGGGAATACACAAGTCAACTAAAAAGCTCCCAGCCAACTGATATGGCTTATGTCTTGTAATTCCAACCACTCAGGAAGCTTGCGTGGGAGGACTGCTTGAGCCCGGAAACTGAGAGCAACCTGAGAAACACAGTGAGACCCAATTAAAAAATAATAATAATAATTAGCTGGGTGTGGTGGTACACTCCTGTAATCTCAGGGAGGCTGAGGTGAGAGAGGATTGCTTGAGCCCAGGAGTATAAGGCTGCAGTAAGCTACGATCATGCCACTGCACTCCAATCTAGGCAACAGAGCAAGACGCTGTCACTAAATAAAAACAAAACAAAAACAAAAACTCCCAGTAGCCAAAGCTAGAACAATTTAAGCAAGAAAATAAATAAACTAGTATTTGGTTTATAACATAAAGTATAAAATAAACATCCGTAAGTACATACTGACAAAAAGGAAGGAAGAAAGATCTCCGACATACAAAAAACAATTCCAAGTAATTGATTCATCTATAAGAAGGGAGAGCATAATCCCAATCCTTTTGTTGTAGGCTCCAAATAGTGACTTTCTTCTGAAGAATGCAGTATGGAAAGGGAGAAAGAAACAAAAGAATAATTTTACAGTGGAGAAATCTGCTAAACACAACCTCAGGCCAGGTAATCAAGGTTAAAACATTAAGGGTGATAAAGCGATGTTGATAGAATATACCCTTGATATGACAATGAAGAGAATGATACTTCTATTATCTTCCTCCAAAAACAGATAATCCCAGTCTAATCATAAAACAAAAATCAGGAAAGTCCCAATTGAAGGACATTCTACAAAATACCTGACCAGTATTCCTCAAAACTGTGAAGGATATAAAAATCAAAAGAAGTATAAGAAACTGTCACAAGCAAGAGGAGTCTGAGGAGACGTGACTATTAAATGCAATGCTGCATCCTCAATGAAATACTGGAATAGGGAAAGAATTAGGGGAAAACTAAGAAAATCTGGATAAAGCATGAGCTTTATTTGATAATAATGCACCAATATAGGTTCATTAATTGTTACAAATGTACCAAATTAATGTAAGATTCTAATAACAGGAGAAAATAAGTGTGGGATATAAGGAACTCTGTTTAGACTTTATTTATAATAAAATCTAAAACTATATTAAAATAGTTTATTTTTAAAAAGAAGCCTACTGTTTTAACAACTAACTGTTTAACCAAAGATAATGTAATATAGTGAATCAAATATGTCATTTTCAAGTCATTTAGAAATATAAAATTAAATTATTGGTATTTCACATATTTGGGGAAAGTATCTGCAATTTCTATCACAGGCAGGGAGATAAATATGTAACGTGCTGCAAAAAAAAAAAAAAAATATATATATATAAAAGAAAAACCTAACTGACAGGAAATGGACAAGATATATAAACAGAGTGATCTAGTAAAGTAAATTTAAATGACCACTCAATGTAGAAAAAGATGAGTATCTCACACATATTTTGAGAAATGCAATTCTAAATGATACTAAGATACTGTGCTAAGTGGAATAGCTCCCAATAGCCATTATCTATCCCACTATCATCAGACAGGCAAGAATCTAAAAGCATAACAACACACTGCTGATAGGGCTGTGGGGAAACAGGCACTCTCATATATTTGTTACAAATACAAAAGGCAGGGGAGTTTGGCAACGTATGGCAAAATTACATACATCTTTTTTCTCTGATAAATAAATTCCATGTCAAAAAATAAAATGACCAAAATATTATAAGACCAAAATATAAATATAAAATGACCAAAAATATAATGACCAAAATATACAAGAATTCCCCACTTTAGCAACATTTGTAATAGCATTGGGAAAATAAGCCAAACAAAAATGGTAACTATTATACAAAAGGATTGAGAGCAGAAAGAAGAAAGATTTCTCTGAAAACACTTTCATATTTTCAACTTAAAATAGATTTACCTTCAAGCTAATAAAGCCTAATCTTCAGGGGATCTTACTTGCATCTGCCCCTTGCAAGGGTTTAAGAAGGCTTCTAGCAATGTGTTCCTATGGTAAAATATTTTTGTAAATGTTTTAAAGTAAGACATGTTTTCATATGTTTCTTAAAGAGTGATATCAAAATTGTGTAAGCTTTAGGCTCATCTAAATGTTACTTGATCTGTGGATTTCAACTTTGGAATCATGTAAATGCTTTACATGGTTAAAAAAAAAAGTAAAAATAAATAAATAGAGAAAACAAGCCAACAACATTTCAATTGTTTTAATTTGATCAATTTCACAATCCTCATTCCAGAATACTAAATATTAGTACCGTAGTGAAAAGCAAACTATCATCTATGTTAAAATTATCAGTATAAGAATGTAACTCTATTTCCCCATTTTCGCAAACAGCATTTTTTACTTACTAAGAAACTAATGAAAACTTTTTGTCCCTTTATTCACCTTTTAATTGATAATTTAAGTTTGATTTTTAAATGAATTGTACTTCTTCATGATCATCCTCAGACATGTACATACAGACAAGAAGAGTGATGCAATAGAGAAAGAATACTGAACTAAGCCTCAGAAACTTGAATGCTAGTAAAGGATTAACACCTTAAACATAAGGATAACTTTAGTCATCTCATTACACCTCTTAGACCCTTCATTTTCTCATTTGTAAAACTGGAAAAAAATAAAATCCAAGCAAAGTGTTATGCTTAGTGTGTCATTCTCATTGATATGTCTGATGTTATTTTTTTTTGCCTACAGAAACTAATATTTTTCCTAAAGTAATACATTCTCAAATACCATGTAGAAGAGCATGTCAAATAACTGAAGTGAAAAAGAGCATCACCATTGCAGACTACAAAAAGATGCCCCATTTGTGTCCATGCAAGAAAGGATAGTACTGATCGCTGCTTACCATTGTTTCTTCGTTGATGAGAAAGCTGGTCTCTCTGCTGCTCAGGCTCTGCTAACAGTACCGGGGGAAGATATAATTCTGTTATTAATAGTGCAGGTGGAGCAAAGGGAGCTTTTAAGATTCGCTAACAAAAACTCTATATTCTCTACGCAGAAACACTTAACCTGGAACCAACTGAAATCATATGCAAAACTGTGGACATATATATGTGTATACACATGCATGTGTGTTCATGTATTTCTGGTATGTATCTGTAAATGTGCCCATGGGGCAGGATGTGTTTGCCTGTAAAGTGAGGGGAGAGAGTGACCTTCAGAAAGAATTAGAATTTGGGAGGTAACTTTATAAAATCATGAAAAAAAAATGGATACAAGAAATGGTTAAGAACTACTCTATATAAAGAAATAACAAGGAAGTCTATCATTTTATGATACTGCATCCTGAACAGGCCCAACAGGAAGGGCAGAATTAATTGGCTATTTTATGCCCTTCAATATATATTTGAAATTATTAAAGGGAATACCTTGGAAAATGCACCATCAGGATTCTTAAGAATTTGAATGTATAACCTTTCCAAAAAAAGCCATACATGTATAAAATACATACAAACCATTTATAATTAATGCAATAACGATGCTTCCCTCTGTGTACAGTAGATTCCCAACTTCTCAGGTTACACAATGGTCCACACACAACAGGACACAGGCCTGAGATAATACCCAATCATTTCTCAGCAGTCTCTAGTGACAGGTACAATAGAACATATGGAGAGACAGCAACTAACAGAAATGATCTGAAATTCATGTACAGATTGGAATTCACTTACCTTGTTCTTGGAAAAATCAAAATTAGCATCTCATTATGCCCACATAATGCTGGGAAAAATCAGTTTTCAAAATAGCAGATAAAACATGCTATTGACATATTTTTTTAAATGCTCAAAGAGCACCTTGGAAATATACCCAATGCTACAAAAGTAAAGTAATAGAATGTGCCACAAAAGCAGTAATTTCTCTGTGTTCTTTAAAAGAGAATGAAAGATAATTTTGAATTTTGAAAACATACAATTTTCATGCTACTATATATTTAATATAAATTGCAAGATGAATGCAATCTATTGTACTAAAGTAATACTGAAACAGATGGGAAGAGTTGTGGGAAGACTGAGAATCTGTGAGTAAATACAGGCCCAAAATATAGTTGTAATTATAATCCACTTATATGTGATTCTATCTACTTGTGGGCCTTGAATTAATTCCACTAGCTCATCTAAATACAACAGATAATAAATGAAGTTAAAGAGTATCTTGATCACTCAATTCTGAAACAACAGCCTCTAAAAATAAACTGCGCAGCTCCATTTCTGCTAATAAATTTATTATAGCTTCATTTATATTGACTTCTGATAAGTTTTTTCAATTATTTGAGCTTTTTCAGTTATAGAATGTTAGTTATTTTGCTTATAGAAGGATAGAAGAAAACCTTATATTCAAGAGTAACAAGGCCAGTCACTTTACAGTCTCTCCCTTTAGGAAAAAAATCCTTGCTCTGATTTCCAAGCAAAAGATGTGGTTATATTTTCACTTTGCAGAATGTAAAATAAAATAACTTAGATTACTTCTACATTTTGCTGAATCAGTCTCATTTCTTAATAAGCTTAGTCTTAGGCAAAAGGAGAATCCTTGATGTTCTCGATCCTACATTCTCCTCTACTGTAGCTGTGGCTTCATGACTCAGGTTGCCTCCTTCCCTGACCCCAACTATTAAAGAATTGACTGAAATGGTACAAAATGGAATGAAATTAATAAATGGATCATTGACACAAACTTCTACTCATAATAAAACATGGCAAAATTCAGAGGAGCTATAAATAATCATGGAAACTGAATAGCCATCCAAATATTCTGAACTTAAGTAGTAATAATTTGGAGATTCAGAAAAAAAATACTCTATACATGATTCTTAGAACAGCATTTTTAAAGTATTATTTTACAGTGAATATGAAGCTTTAGAATCAGATTACCTGTGTTCAGAATCCCAGCTCCAAAACATAGGAGATTTAACAATAAAACAATTTACATAGTTTCAGTTTGCTTCATAATCTTTTTCTTAAATTATATAAAACCCATTAAATACACATGTAAAACTGATTACATTTGTAAACTTGAGCAACTTAACCTCTCTAAACCATAACTTCCATACAGTGAGATTAAATAATACATGGGAAGTTCACAATAAATGTTGGCTTTTTAAAATTAATATTTGCTTACTTTCTAGTGATCATATAATAAATTTAATATATTAATCATATCATCCATGTTTAATTCACATGCATTCTCTGGATTGCCAAAAAGATTGTAACAATGTCCAATGATGGACTCATACCAATTGTAAATCAGAGGTAAAACTGGAATAGCTTTTTAAATGTTTAAGCAATCATAAAAGCACAGAAGACCCTTTCAAAGTATAAAATAATTTTGAAATAATGGACCTAAAATTCCTACATATTCTTCTGTCTTATAAAAGCCTAAACATTCATCATATCTATAAATTTGTTAATGGACAAAATTATTGATTCTAGTAAATTCTGCCTTAATCCAATAGTTGATGAATATTCTATTATAATTTTTTTTGAAAACTGACTGCCTCCTGTCCATAGATGGGGTGAAAAAAATTGACTGCAATGTGTACAGCTTGTATTGTGTCAGTAGAGAAATATAATTTAGCATTGAAGAAAGTGAAATAAGTTGTATTTACTTTTTTTACTTTTTATTTTGCAATAAATATAGCATCACAGGAACTTGTCAAAATAATACACAGAGATCCCATGTAACCCCTACCCAGTCTCCTCTAGTGGTTATTTACATCTTATATAACCATAGTAAAATATCACAATCAAGAAGCTTATATGAGTAAAATGGCTCTGTATGGCTGAAAGTCATTTTGTCACATGTGTACATTTGGGTAAGAGCCAGCCCTGTCAAGGTGTAGAGCTATTCCATCCACAAAGATCTCCCTCATGATAATCCTTTAAATTTACATCCACTTTCCTTCCCTACAACATCCATGTCCCCTGGAAATCACTAATTTGCTCCATCTTTATAGCGTCATTTCAGTAGTGTCATAAAAATGGAATCGTAACATATGTGTTCCTCTAATATTTTTCTTTCACTTAGAATAATGTCCTGGAGATCTATCCAAGTTATGTTTATTAATAGGTCATTCCTTTTACTGAGGGATAGTATTCCATAATAAGGCTGTGCCACACTTGGTTAACCATTCACCTGCTGTAGGACATTTAGGTTGTTTCCACTTTTGACTACTACAAACAAAGCTGCTATGAATATCTGTTTAGTTTTTTGTCTGAATATATGTTCACATTTCCGCCATATAAATGCCCAAGAGTATAATTACCCAACTGACATGAAAATTTAGTTTTTTAAGAAACTGCTCAACAGTTTTCCAGAGTGATTGTACCATGTTGTATTTCCACCAGCAATGTATGAGAGATCTAGTTTCTCTGCATCCTCACTAGTAATTTGTATTGTCACTATTTTATATTTTAGCTCTTCTAATAGGCATATATTTACATCTCACTTTGATCTTATTTTGTATTTTCTAGTGGCTAGTGATACTGCAGATATTTTCATGTGCTTATTTGCCATCACATTTTCTCTTTAGTGAAAGATCTCAACATGTATTTTGCCCACTTTCTAATTGAGCAGTTTGTTTTTGTAAAATATTGAAATTTTATGGGTTCTTCATGAATCATAGGTACAAGTCCTTTGTCTGATACAGGATATACAAATATTTATCCCAGTCTGTAGCCTGTCCATCGTCTTAACAGAATCTTTCACAGAACAAGAATTCTTACATTTGATAAACTCCAATTTATCAATGCATTTCTTTAATAGACGATGTTTTTGTTTGCAAATATGTCTATAAACTCTTCACCAAGACCTGATTTCCAGGCAGTTTGATTCATTTTTTTCTTCAAAACATTGTATACTTTTATGTTTTACATTTAATCTATGATCAATATTGAATTATTTTTTGTATAACATTAGATTAAGTTCATAGGTTTGCCTATGAATATAGAAATGTTCCAGCCTGTTTGTTCCATTGAACTGCTTTTGCACATTTGTCCAAAATCATTTGGCTATACATGCATGGGGCTATTTCTGGGATCTCTATTCTGCTTTATTAATCTACATGCCTAACCCTCTCCAAATATCACACAGTCTTCATTAGACTACAGCTAAAAAACAAGTCTTAAAATAAAAGTCTTCTTTTTGTCACAATCATATTCTACTTCCTTTGTATTTCCATACAAATTTCTGAATAATCTTGTCTATGTCTATGAAATGTTGTACAGAGATTTTAACTTGTATAGCAGTTTGGGTTTCCATGTGCTCATTACTAGTGTATAGAAATATAAACTGATTTCTATACAATTTTCTTATTTTTTACAACCCTCTTACACTCATTTAGTTCTACGAAATTTTGTTTTTGTCTTTAATTTTGTAGATTTCTTGGGATTTTCTATGTACATCACGTCATCTGGAAATGGGAAGAGTTTTATTTGTTCCTTTCTGATATGTATACCTTTTATTTTACTTTTTTGTCTTTTAGCTCCCAATTTAATGAGAAGGGTGAAGACATTTTGGCTTGTTCCTCATCTTAGGAAGGTGTTTAGCCTTTTACTATGAAATATAATGTTACTGTAACTGTTGTGTGGAGTTCTTTATCAGGTTAAAGAAGTTCCTCTCTATTATTGGTTTTCGGAGAATTTGTGTTTGTTTTTAGTAAATAGAGTTAAGTTTTGACAATATTTTTTTCTGATAAAAATCACATGATTTTTATTTTTTAGCCTTTGGTGACATATATCAATTGTTTTTCAAAAAATGAATGGAGGCCAGGTATAGTGGCTCACTCCTGTAATCCCAGCACTTTGGGAGGCCAAGGCGGGCAGAACACTTGAGGTCAGGAGCTCCAGATCAGACTGACCAATGCGGTGAAACCCCATTTCTACTAAAATTACAAAAGTTAGCTGGGGGTGTGGTGGCATACATCTGTAGTCCCAGCTACTCGGGGGATGAGGCAGGGGAATCGCTTGAACCTGGGAGGCAGAAATTGCAGTGAGCGGAGATGGTGCCACTGTACTTTAGCCTGGGTGACAGAGCAAGACTCTGTCCCCTCCACACATAAAACAACATGAATAGAGTCTTGCATGACTAGAGTAAACCCCACCTGGTCATGGTGCATAATTATTTTTATATTACTGAATTTATTTTCATTTTTTAACTGTCTCTTTTGGTACCAAAGTAATGTAGGCCTCTGACATCAATTGAGAAAGTGTTTGTTTCTCTTCTACTTTCTGGAAGAGATTGTATAAAATTGATGCTAATTCTCCTTTAAACATTTGGTAGAATTCTCCAATGAAACCATTTAAGCTTGGAGATGTCTTTTAGGGGAATTTTAAATTATGCATTAGTTTAATTAGTAGTTACAGCACTATTCAAATTATTGTTTTAATATTGAGTGGATTATAGTTTGTGCTTCTTGATGAATAGGTCCATTTCATCTTAGTTGTCAAATTTATGTGTGTAGAATTGTTAGTAGTACTCCTTTATTATCTTTTTGATATCTACAGAATCCATATTGATATATCCTGTTTTATTTCTGATATTTGTCATATATGTCCCAGCCCAACCCAATTTCTGCCAGTCTGGCTAGAAGTTTGTCAGTTTTATATATCTTTCCGAAGAAAGAGCCTTTGCTTTCAATGATTTTCTCTAATACTTTCTGGTTTCAATTGCTTTTATTATTTCCTTCTTCTACCTGCTTTGGGCTTGTTTTGCTCTTTCTTTTCTTTTTTCTTTCTTTCTTTCTTTCTTTCTTTCTTTCTTTCTTTCTTTCTTTCTTTCTTTCTTTCTTCTTTCTTTCTTTCTTTCTTTCTTTCTTTCTTTCTTTCTTTCTTTCCTTCTCTTTCTTTCTTTCCTTCTTTCTTTCTTTCCTTCTTTTTCTTTCTTTCTTCTCTCTCTCTCTCTCTCTCTTTCTGTTTTGTTTTGTTTTGTTTTGTTTGTGACAGAGTTTCACTTGTGTTGCCCCAGCTGGAGTGCAATGGTGCGATCTCGGCTCACTGCTTGCTTGAGACCCAGTTTCACTTGTGTTACCCAGGCTAGAGTGCACTGGTGCGATCTTGGCCCACTGCAACCTCTGCCTCCTGGGTTCAAGAGATTCTCCTGCCTCAGCCTCCCAAGTAACTGGGATTACAGGTACCATCACCATGCCTGGCTAATATGCTTGCTTCCCTTTTACCATCTGCCATAATTGTCATAAGTTTCCTGAGGCCTTCCAATCATGCTTCCTGTTAGACCTCTGGAACTGTGAGTCCATTAAATTCCTTTTTTTCATAAATTTACCAGTCTCAGACAGTTCTTTATAACAGGGTAAAAACAAACTAATACTGTATACATTTTATCATCATTTGAAATAAATGTGTATTCTGCTGTTGTTAGGTGGAGTAGTCTACAAATGTCAGTAATATCCTATTGGTTGATGATGTTGAGTTTGTCCATGTCCTTGCTGGTTTTCTATTTAGTTGTTCCATTTATAGGGATACTAATGTATACAATTATATTTATAGATTTTGTATATTACTTCTTTCTTTACTCTTAGTTTTTGATTAACATATTATGATACTGTTATTTTTTTGTATGCACCTTTAATACTGCTATGTGTCTTGTTGGATAGATCCTTTATCATTATGTAATGTCCCACTATGCCCTGGTAATTTTATTTTCTCTAAAGTATACTTTACATATATTAATGTAGCACTCCTTTATTATAGTTAATGTTTGCATAGATTTGTTATAACATAGGTTTTTGATGCATTTATCATGTTTTTGCTCTACTTTGCAAATCTGCCTTCTAATTGGTGTGCTTAGACCATTTACATTTTATGAAATTCTTGATGTATTAGGAATTAACTCTGCCATTTTATCTTTTTTGTTTTCTGTTTATTCCCTATGTCGATATTTCTGTTTTATTTTCCAGGAGTTTCAGCCATAGGTAGCAAAAAGAATAGGGAAAACTTCCTCTGCTCCAGCTTTCTGGAAGCAAGAGCTGCATTCACTTTTGAACTAATTAATTCAATAATAATATATCTACTTAATAATTCTAAACATTAACAGCCAATTTTTGTTTTTGCTTCAGAGAGATGTCAGTTTTACTCCAAAGTCCTTTATATTGAAAAAGACATGCTAAACCTAACTATAGGTTGAGTCTAATAGGAATTTGGTATGACAGTGCTATTCTTCTCAGAATGAATCCAGACCTGTCACTTGCTTTCTTATAAAGCAAAATTAAAAGCAAACAAGCAAACAAACAAGCCTAGAAGTTATATATTTGAAATGTTTATAATTTAAATTTAATTAAATAAATTTCTCAATTTGGCAAGCTAAAACATGAAGCCTTAAAATTTGAGGAAAATTGTTTCAAGTGAAAACCTGAGCTTGAAGTCAAGAATGCACTAACCATTGTTCTCGAAACGTACAAATAGGTAAGAATCAGCGTACATATGACCTGATGAAATTCTTTTTGTGTTCTAGAAGCTTATTCCTGGAATATACATAAATGTGAAAGATGTACAGAAGCAAAAAACATGTACTGTAATTGAAGTTAACATGATCATACATCTAAAGATCTGTGAGGAGCACATTATTATTATGCCAATATAAGCAAACTGAAAATGACAACATATTTGCCATCATTTAAGCTGGATCAATCTTATGAAATGAATCTTTCCTCAGTCCACTCCAAGACATGAAAACTTTAATGTTTCGTATACATTATTTCCAAATAATTGTCTTTACTCACCCACTCACTCAATAAATATGTATTCTGTGCCACACGATTTCACTGTAGTTGTGGCAACATTTCTTTATGACAGTGGTTTTCATCTTTAGTGGCAATAGGAGTCACCTGGAGTACTTTTTTTTATAGTCATGCCCCCTGAGGTTATTCCCAAAGATACTGATTTAGCAGTCTCAGCTTGAGCCCAAGAGTCTACAATTTTCAGAAATTCTTCGTGTACATTCTCATTCCTTTTTATATATTGATCTGCAAACACTATAAAATCGCTGTCCTATGTGATCTTCATAGTTCCCCCTGGTTCTTATATTATTTCCCTCACCATTTAGGTCACTGAACTTTTATTTCTTTTTTAACTTTTATTTTAAGTTCAGGGATACAAGTGCAGATGTGTTGCATACGTAAACTTGTGTCATGAGGGCTTGTTGTACAGATTACTTCATCCTCCAGGTATTAAGCCCAATACCCACTAGTTGTTTTTCCTGATCTTCTGTCTCCTCCCACCCTCCATCCTCCATCCTCCAAAAGGCCCCAGTGTGTGATGTTCCCCTCTATGTATCTGTGTGATCTATTAATTTAGCTCCCAATTATAAGTTAGAATCTGTGGTATTTGGTTTTCAGTTCCTGTATTAATTTGCTAAAGATAATGGGCCTCCAACTCCATCCATGTTTCTGCCAAGGACATGATCTCATTGTTTTTTATGGCTGCATAGTATTCCATAATATATATGTATCATATTTCCTTTATCCAATCTGTCATTGATGGGCATTTAGGTTGACTCCATGCCTTTGCTTTTGTGAACAGTGCTGTAATGAACATACACATGCCTGTGTCTTTATAAAAGAATAATGCATTCCTTTGGCATATACCCAGTAATGGGATTTCTGTGTCAAATGGTATTTTTATCTTTAGGTATTTGAGGAATTGCCACACCATTTTCCACAATGCCTGAAATAATTTACATTCCCAACAACAGTGTATAAACAATCCTTTTTCTCCACAGCTTCACCAGCATCTGTTATTTTTTGATTTTTTAACAATAGCCATTCTGACTAGTGGGTCACTGAACTTTTAAAGGAACTCTATAACTTCTGAGAATCTTAATGAGCTTATTCAGCCAACTAGCACATAGCCAACCTATTCTAGAAGGATGTGTTGTCCAAGCAGGAATTTCAGTCATTCCTGGAAATTTTTTAAAACCCTGTTTACATCTGTCTAGACATCCTGAAACCATTCAAGGATATCTACCTCTGTGAGAGCTACACATAGGATTCTGTATCAACTAGAGCCTATCAGAAAAATTATTTCATTGAAATGCCTTTAACATGCTTATATTCATTATAGAGCCAATATAAATTGTTTGTATTTTTGGACAATTAATATAAGAAGGCCTTTGGTTAAAATAATTCTGAATTTTTACGAGTTGTATTTAATTTATTGTTCTATCTAATGTGTTTATACAATTCAGCTTGAACCCCAGTAGAGTCATAAATAAGCACTAATCATATACTAATAACTGTAAAATAATAAGCTACCATAGACTACGCTTGCATTACATTATAGCAAAATGTTAAGCCAAATACTAGTATCTCATATATCAATGCTCAGCATATCTGAGTTTATTTCAAACAGAGCCTCAAAACAAATTCAAACATCTGTTTGTTCCTTTATAACATCTAGAAAAGATCCAATATTAAATCTGCATGGAACATGGATCTTGCTTTAGCTACTAAAAAATGAATAAGAGGACAAAATAGAATGTATTATAAGTAATTAAGTACAAAGACTTAGTTAACCTTATCTTGATTTTTTTATTCTGATTTATAAGGAAGCTAATACATATATATTTAACTTACCTCACTCATTTGGAAAGAGTAGTCTATGTCTTTGTGGGCTATTTTCCCTAAATTAAATAAGAAAGAGAAAAACATGTTAAATTAGCCAGATGATCAGAATATGTTCAAAAGTCTGCCTAAAGATAAAATAGGAATTCAATGAATTAAAAAAACTCAAAGAAAAAAATACTAGAAGAAAAGACACAAGACTATTCTGGAGCTAAGTTGTTTAAAATAGACTCCAAAAGAAGTCTTACCTAAAACTGTCTATAATGGGAAAAGCATAAAACACTGATGTGTAGAATACAATCTCAATTACTGAGAAATAAGCTTTACTTTGATCAATGCAGTTACCAATCCATAACAATAAAACCACTAAGAGGGAAATATCCAATAGAGTATCCATTGATATCTCTTAGTTCTCATCATATGAGATTTAATATTCTCTCAGCTTGTTTTCCTGAAATCAAACCAGACAGGTTGCAAGTAGAACACTATCAGAGTACTACCAGTTTCTAAATAGGCCAAAGTACTTTCCCTACACAGGGATAGCTTTGTAATGGTTATACATGTAGTCATTTGCACTAAAATACAAGCTCAAATAAGTTTGTGATGCAAAAAATTGTTAAATATAGAAATGAAATTATTTCAGTTCTAAATATAGAAATGAAATTTTCTAGTGATTCCAATTTGAAAAAGCCCTAACATGGAAACCAGCATTCTCAGCAAACTGACAGAAGAGCAGAAGATCAAACATCGCATGTTCTCACTCATAGGTGGGTGTTGAACAATGAGAACACATGGACACAGGGAGGGGAGTACTACACACTGGGGTCAGTTGCGGGGAAATAGGGGAGGGACGGTGGAGGGTGGGGAGTAGGGGAGAGATAGCAAGGGGAGAGATGCCAGATGTAGGTGATTGGGGATGAAGGCAGCAAATCACACTGCCACATGTGTACCTATGCAACAATCTTGCATGTTCTTCACATGTACCCCAAAACCTAAAATGCAATAAAATAAATAAATGGGGGGAAAAAAGAAATATTTAAGTCACAAACTTCCTATGTAAAATTTTTTTGGAGAAAATGTCACAATGGGAATGGTATAAAATGTTAGCACTTTAAGTTTGACTATAATTTTAGAAATAGAATAAAAAAACAGTGAATGAAACTGGACAGAGAGCCAGAACAAGATACCTCGTTATATTGAAACTTGATATTGAACCATTGTAGGGGTTGACTAATGTCTGTCCCACACACAAATTCATGTCCATCTGAAACCTTAGGCTGAAACCTAATTTGGAAATACAGCCTTTACAGATGTAATTAGTTAAGGATCTGGAAATGAAGTTATCCTGGATTTAAGGTGGGCTCTAAATCCAATTATGGATGCCCTTCTAGGAACAGAAGAGGAAACAGGCACAGAGGAAGGCATTATGAAGATGAAGGCAGAAATCAGAATGATGTGTCTACAAAGCCAAAGAACACCGAGTATTTCAGGTGCTGTGGCCTGAGTGTGCTCATGGTGCAGAACCATTATGAATGGGATTAGAGCCCTTATTAAAGAGATCCCAGAGAGCTGCCTTCCCTCTTCCATCATGAAGACACAGTAAGAAGATGCCCTTATGAGGCAGGAAACAAGCCTTCACCAGACACTGAGTTCAGCACCTTGATCTTAGACTTCATATCATCCAGAACTGTGAGAAACAAATGCT
The DNA here is from genome assembly GCF_009761245.1 of Sapajus apella. NCBI lineage: Eukaryota > Metazoa > Chordata > Mammalia > Primates > Cebidae > Sapajus > Sapajus apella. The sequence goes on along the minus strand of NW_022436987.1, from coordinate 16,832,000 downwards.
TGTTTTTATAAGTAAAAAATAATAAAGCAATAGCATAAAACCCAAAAATATAAAAAAAATAAATCTACCATTTGTATAGTTTTTTCACAACCCAAGTATGATAGTGCAATTCATTTTCACAGATTACAAAAATCACTCAGTTATTCTCTTAAAAATTTAAACCCATTATATACATAAATTTACACTCAACAGAAATTCAGCCATTATAGGTCAACTACTGGATAAGGTCCAAAGTTTTCCACAGAGGAACATTTTGGTTTTTGATCTGTACATAGAGATACAGAAGTTTATCTTAAAACAAGACTGTATGTAAAAATAAATACTGGTTTGTAAGAAACCTTTATTATATTTATAATTTTATTTTCTTTCAAAAAGCAGATTTATGGTTCATAGCTTTGCTAGTATAAAATGGGGCCATTCTCGATATAAGTTCTTTGCCTTTGGCAAATAGAAAAACTCTTTAAAATTAAGTAAAACTAAACTACCTCTCCAACCTCACCCTTTTGAGCTCTTAAGTCTGGCCCACTAGTCTCCCTTCAGACCCTTATATCTTCTTCAGTTCCATTCTTCTTTGTGGGGCCTTAACACACAATTATTCCTCTGCAAGGAATGCTCTCTGCCATAGATTGAATGTGCTCCCCAAAGTTTTGTGTTGGAAACAACCTGCAATGCAACAATGTTGAGAGGGGATTAGGTCATGAGTGTTCTGCCCTCATAAATGAATTAGTGCTATTATCACAGGAATGGATCTGTAACTGCAAGAATGGATTTGTGATGAAACAAAGTTAGGCCCTGTCACATGTAGCGCGCAGATTCTCTCAACAAGTGATGCCTTCCACCATGTTATGACACAGCAAGAAGGGGCTCACCAGATGTGGTCCCGTCTTGGACTTCCCAGCTTCCAGAACATGGACAAAATCAACTTCTATTGTTTAGAAACTACTCAGTCTGTAGTACTCTCTTGTAAGAGCACAAATGGGAATAACAGACTCTCTCACCCGCTACCTTGCCCTGGGTAATTCTTCACATCCTTCAGATATCAGCTTGAAAGTCATTTTCTCTCCTGGGAAGCCTTCTCTCACTTATCTGACTAGTTCGAAGCATCTGATGTATCTCTACTTGATGGCACTTGTCAGGGTTTAAATTTTACATGAATATGTGTGCTTTTTGATTAATATCTTTTTATCCCTAAAAGTGATAAAATCTTTTTATCCTGAAAAGTGAGCACAATGTCTGATTTTGTTCTTTTAGCGTACTGATTGGCAAATGAAAGATGGCTTGATAAAAATATTTATTGAAAAATTGAATGAGCAAGCCAGCAAGGGAGCCAAGTTCATCTACTACTGTGGCTGCAAATGATAAGCCAAAATATATTGATAACTTGCCATGTACTGGCCCTGTGCAAAGAGCTATAACAGATATTTACACAGCATTTCCTTTGTATTACATATTATAAGTAATCTAGCAATGATTTAAAGTATATGCGAGGATGTGCATAGGTTACATGCAAATATTATGCCATTTTATATAAGTGACTTGAGCGTCCTAGGATTTTGGTGCCAGTGGGAGATCCTGAAACCAATTCCTTGTGGATACTGAGAGACAATTGAACTCAAACACATACATAACACACCCACACAACTTCTCCTTCTAGGTGAAAATTCAAATCCTATGTCAGCAATTTTTAAAGTACTATCTGCCAACCCCTGTCAAGATATAATTTATTTTACTTTTTGTATGTGTCAAATTTACATATTTTTTACTTTTATAATAATATTAAAACTGTATTTGTCTTTTTCGTTCTGTTGACATTTGCACCAATGATGTAAAAACAATGGGATTAAACTACTGTTGCCATCATATGAATTAAGGCCATAACACCAGACTATACTATTAGTCATTATATTGTCTACCATCATGCACTGTCAGTACAAAAAAGAAACAAAAATCTAGTTCAACCTAAAAATGTCCTTGATAAACACTAAAGCTTATGAATTTTAGAAAATATTGACCCTGAACACACAAATTTTTAATAATCTATAAAGAAACAGTAAGAATGCAGGAAGAGCTGATGCTGCATTCCAAAGTACCATCGTTGCCTCATGAAAAAGTACTTTAAATTGCAACTAAAGTAGCTAAATTTTTCATCAAACACCAATTTAGTTGAAAGTTTGGCTGGAAAACATATAGAGTCATGTAGACTTGACTATTTATCAGATACTATCTCAAAAATTAATGACATGACTCTATCACTTCATTGAAAACACCTGACAGTATTTATTACCAAGGATAAGACTTGAGCTGCAAATGAAATAATTTTTGTAAATTTGTGTCTTTCACTGTGACCTTAACAGATCCCCAAGGCATTCCTGATAAGATCAGTGATGATGTTAGCATCGCTTCAGTATTTTATAATGATATATATCAACATTTGGAAGAACTGTATAATTTAGTAGACAACTGTTTTCCAGATAAGCAATACATGATGTTACAAAACCAAAGTGCAAGACAGAACAATAGATTTTAATGAAGCAGTGACAGAAAATTCATTTCAATGGTTTCAAATTCTACATTACATCTAACTGTAAAGAACCTATTATTCATTTAATTTGGGGGAAAATCAGAGAAGAACATCCATAATTGTATGAAAACTCTTTAAAATTATCCTCCCTTTTCAACTATATATCTGTAAGAAGCCAGATTTTCTTTATACACTTCAATCAGAATACAACACATCACAACAGAGTGAATGTAAATGCAGATATGAAAATATCTGCATTATATTTTAGCAGGCCAGAGATTAAAGAGATTTTTTTAAAGTAAAACAATGCACTCATCACTAAATTTATTTTGTTTTAGAAAATATACCAATTTTCATAAAAAATATGATAAGATGAAACAGAAGATTCCTAGATGTAGGAAATTTGAGAAGATGCCATTTAATAAAATAGAAAAGTCTGTTAATGATGGGTGACTGATACAACAGAGGCTACAGAGTACTAACAATTATTTTTCCTCCTCCTTATTCTTTGCTAATAAAACCCTAATTATATGCTGTGTTAATATACTCAAGCAAATAAAACATTTCCTAGCCTCTATCACAAGAGTATGACATAAATTCAAAGCTCTCAACTATCATAAATGGGATGTCTATCTCATGTTTGTGCAAACCTAAATAGATAATGCAGGTACTTGGCATGCAGGAGGTAAATGAATGTTATTCTTGTTGATATTGTTATTATTCTATTCTAATATTAAGCTTCAAAACTGCTGTAAATTCTTTGGTCTACATTTCAGAGTATTGGAATAAATTTGAAATAATTCCTTTCATATTCAGATCTTTGTGTGGCAGGATCTGCTCTTAAAATATTTTACTCTAAGCAAAACATGAAAACTAACCAACTATAGCTATACCACTTAACTTTCTGAGTGCAGGATTTCTCATGTAAATGATAAGAATGTAAAGAGATATGATTTAAAAATATTAAACATCATACAGTTTTACCATCAATGAGTTTTACCCATGATTAATGCCTAAACATATAGCTCAAAACTCAGTTGATTCTGATCATCTCTCATTGGATATGTAAATGAAAAGGAGACCAAGTTAGCATGGCTTTATAATGAATAGATAAAGAATAGTTTTCTAAGTAAGAGCTTTGTCTCAAGATGTGATAGTTGACATTGATTTTGGGAGCCTTTTCTCTTTTAAGGACAAAAACCATCACTATTATGCCAAAGAATGATGCATCAAAGAAAATATAGTTACAATCACAGAACAATCAAACAAGCGCAAACCTTAAGCTAGGTTTAAAGAGTTTTACAATTCTATTTTTACAAAAAGACAGTTGAAAAATTGCAAACACTAGGCCCTCTTTTTTTCTAATTATTTCTGCTCCATTTAACATAAAACAATTAGGAGAAAAAATATTTTCAAACTGCTATTAAAATTTGATGCAATGCATTTATTTGAGAATATGGAAAAGGGACAAGATGAATCCTCCAGATTACCTTGTATCGTTACTAGTTCTGCTTTCACACTTTAATCTTTAAAATTACAGCTTCCTTTCTCTAGAACTAACACCTGTTTTCTTCCCTTTCTAACTCTTGCTTATTTTTCACATTATATCAGCCTAGATCTCCTCCCTTCAGGCCTTGCCTAAGTCCTCAACTGTCCCCTGGGTTGGCCTTCCACCTGCTCCATATCACTTTGAATGCGGCCATCTCTGGACACCTAGCCCAATCCCTCCACAAGACTGTAAGCTCCAGAGAACCAACAGGGACACATTTTGTCAACTGCATCCTTTTCTGAAACACTGGGACATTCAAGAGAATAGATGTATCTCCTGACACACCATGTGCCCTCTCACCCCTGCACTTACTGCTTGCTAGCTCTCTCACATGCATGCACACACACAATTAAATGTTCACACAGGCCATAGACTCAGACACTTTCACACTCCATCACAGAGTATAAAGATGCTATAACTATGCACAATCACCAAACGTCTGTCAAAACAGAGGCCTGACTGAAGAGGTGGGACCTGAAGCCAACAACTCTGTCAGCTTATTGCTATTCCTTCAACTTCCTCCAAAATGAATGAATATGACTATACTCTTCCTGCAGGCTATAATCCAGGCATATGAAAGATTTGGAGAATTATCAAATATATGACAATATAATATGGAGAATTATCAAATATGTGACAAAAGTAAAGCCAGCTGAAAGACTGAGTCTTGAGTTTTCACTGAAAGCACATTACTAAGAATACACACTCCAGCAAATCCACAGCCCAAAAATAGCACTTGTATTTACCAACTGGTCTTCTCAGTTTACACTCTTACTAGCAGTATAAAATAAAATATCTGAAATCAAATATTAACATTACTAAAGGACAGGTGGCTTAGTTGAACACAATGCTTAACGTAGCTATAAAGATACAAACAACTTATTCAACTTTTAATGGGCTTTTCCAATGCTAAACTCTCAAACTGCCTTTGCTATACTAACTGTATCATAAATCAGCTAAAGAATGAACATTTCTCGAGGCTATGGTGAGCTATGATTACACCACTGCACTCCAGCCTGGGTAACAGAGTAAGACCTTGTAAAGAAAAAAAAAAAAAGTTAAATTCCAGGCATATTGACATTTTACTTGCAGTGTTTATGTAACTAATTAAATGTTCTATTACCTTCTGCCATTAGAATTTCATTTTTAAAATTAGAAGATATTAGAAAATTAGCCAACTGAAGATCACTGATTTGCTTATGTGTTTAATTATGAAAAAAATAGAGATGTAATAAATCTTGTAACTATCCATTATGCCTAAAAGGCAAAATGGTACATTGCCTTTCTTACGGTAAGTCTTACAAACTCTCACATTCAGTCTTTAAAGGTGATTTAGAAAGCACATACAAAATCCAGGCTTATCTATATGGGTAAATGTAAAAAGTCTGCTTATATTTTAAAATATAGAAACAGAAGTAGTTACTAAAAATTGATGCTCTGGAACCTCAATTTTTCAGCCTTCTTCAGCCAACACGTTTGTTTTCATAAGTGTCATTTAACTCCAAGAGAAAATGTATCTGGAAGTAGAGTTCTAAAAATCTAAAGGAATGTCCATTGGGGAAAAGAAACACTCTCATAACTATGCACTTTTCATACACCCTAGTGCTATGGTTTGAATATCCCTCCAAAACTCATGTTGGAATTTAACTGTCATTGTTGTCATTGTAATGGTATTAGGAGGTAGAGCCTTGAAGACGTGATTAAGTCATGAGGGCTCGATCCTCATGAAAAGATTCATGTCATTCTCATGGGAATGGGTTAGTTACATCAGAATCAGGTTACTAATGAAAGAATAAGTTTGGACACATTTATCTCTTGGTCTCATGCACTTCCTTGAACTTCCAACATGTTAAGAAGCAGCACAAAGGTCCATGTCAGATGCCAGTACCATGCTCTTGGACCTTCTAGCCTCCAGAACCAAAAGGCAAGTAAACTTATTTTCTTTATAAATTACCCAGGCTGTGGTATTCTTTTGTAGCAAAAAAAAAAAAAAAAAAAATGGGTTAAGATACCTAATAAGAATCCAGGTCTCAATATTTGGCAGTAAAACTAAACCAGCAAAACGACTGACATGCTAAGAAACATCTAAAAATATATGAGTCATATGAGTGGCCTGAACTATGCTGCTCCTTAGGCCCTGCTCTCATCAATACTATACTTCTCTGCTGCCTGGGTTTTGGATTTTTGAATATACCAAGATATGCAAATTTGAGCAAAATGCACTAATTAGGCTCAGCCATCAAATGTAGGGTACTCCTCATCAATATCTTTTTCTCTCATCTCCACCTTAATCAGAGGCACAACTTAGATCACATGAGAAGCATAAATAGATTACAAAACCCTTTTTAAAAAAATGGGAGAGGCCGGGCACGGTGGCTCACGCCTGTAATCCCAGCACTTTGGGAGGCTGAGGTGGGTGGATCACGAGGTCAAGAGATCAAGACCATCCTGGTCAACACGGTGAAACCCCGTCTCTACTAAAACTACAAAAAATTAGCTGGGCATGGTGGCGTGTGCCTGTAATCCCAGCTACTCAGGAGGCTGAGGCAGGAGAATTGCCTGAACCCAGGAGGCGGAGGTTGCGGTGAGCCCAGATCGCGCCATTGCACTCCAGCCTGGGTAACAAGAACGAAACTCCCGTCTCAAAAAAAAAAAAAAAAAAAAAGGGGATAGTGTGACTGGACTTGGTGGCTCGCACCTGTAATCCCAGCACTTTGGGAGGCCAAGTCAGGCGGATCACCTGAGCTAAGAAATTCAAGACCAATTTGGGCAACAGAATGAAATCCATCTTCATTTAAAAAAAAAAAAAAAAGTAACCTGTGGGGCAATGGTGGTGTAGCACCCATTGTCCCAGTTACTCCAGAGGCTGAGGTGGGAGTATCGCGTGAGCCCCAATAAGTATAAGAAAATACTTGCCACATTAATCACTAGGGAAATATAATCACAATCATACTGAGTTACGACTTTACAACCACTAGGATGGTGAAGAAGTTGCTTTTTTTAAATAATGAAAAAGACAGACAATAACAAGTGTTAGTGAGCATGCAAAGAAATTGGAACCCTTACACATTATTGATGGGAAGGTAAAATGCATATGCCTGGAAAACAGTTCAGCAATTTCTTAAAATGTTCAATATAAAGCTACCACAAAAATTCCAGCAATTCCACTCCTAGATATATACCCAAGGAAAATAAAAGCATATATCCATATGAAAACTTATACATTAATGTTCATAGCAGCATTATTAATAGAAGCAAAAAAAGTGGAAATAACACAAATCCTACCAACTGATGAATGGATAAGGTAGGGTATAGCTCCACAATGGAATAGTATTCGGCAATTAATAAGAATGATGCACTGATAAAAGCTACAGTATGGATTAACTTCAAAAGCAATCTAAGAGAATGAAGCCAGTTACAACAGACCACAATTGTATGATTCTATTTATATGAATGGTCTTGAATAGGCAAATCCATAGAGATGATAAAGAGATTACTGGTGGGAAGTGGGGAGGATGAGAAGTGACTGCCTAAAAGGTTTCTATTTGGGGTGATGAAAGTGTTCTAAAATTAGATTCTGGTGATAGTTACAAAACTCTGCAGGTAATTAAGGAACATCGAAATTAACACATCAAATAGGTGAATTTTATAGTGTATATATTATATCTCAATAAAGCTGTTTTAAAAAGGGAACGAGGAGGATGCAATAACACACGGTATTTCTCTATGCCTTTGAAAACTGAAGAGTAATAATGATCGGATCTTTTGTTACTTTGGAAAGCTGTTTCCATGTTTAGATCCAACACTAAACACGGCATGAAAATAAAGCATCATTGAAGAAACTGGGGTCCTGGAGATAGCAGCAAAATAGTATGTGCATTTTAAGAAAAATGCGCGTATTAAAATAGGCCCACGGAACATACGCGGTGTAAAGGCTTTGGCAAACAACGGGTAAATATTTGTCAAAGGAATTAAAGGGCTTAACGAAAGCTGTGTAAAAGCAGCAGCAGCTTTTCCAAGTGCCTATGACTCTCAAGATCTCAAACTGATAGATCTTAGGATCTGCTACTCCTGTAATTAACAAGCATCTCAAAGCATAATTAGTAATGAGCAGAGAGAGTGAGGTAATAAGACTCAAGGACCAGCTCCTTACACGCGGGACAGCTGTCTGGCACTCTACACTGCTGCTGTGTTTAGGAGAGCCTTCGTTTCCAGTGGCTGGGTTCGGAGGCCCAAGCACCGCAGCGCTAGCCTCGCGCCCCTGAATTACTCTGCAGCTCCCCGGCCTGCAGGGGAGCCAGGAGGGTGCTCCCGAACCATGGGGGTCAAAGGTCGCAGGTCCCTAGCGCGCAAGAGCAGCAGAGAAATCTGTGGGGCGCCGAAGCCCACCCCACTCACCCCAGGCGGGGGACTCTCTGCCCCGCAGTCCGGGTCTCGCGCTGGGCACGCCACGCTGTGAACATCCCTAGGACTCGGGCTGCAGGGCCGCCAACGTCCCCCTGGGGCCGCTGCGCCGCGAGTGGCGGGGTGCAGGCAGGCAGCCCGGCTCTCCCTTGACGCCTTTTGGCGTGGTCCTACCTTCCTCCGCCAACACTTCGAGGAGATTCGGGTCCCCCATCTTCGCCAGCTCGTTAATGGCAGTGCTGCCCGAGAGGCAGCAGGGGAGGAACCGCTGAGACGCGCGTGGAGATGTTGGGTAGATACTGAATCTGACTGTGGGCCGCCGGAGTTGAGGCTGCGGGACTTCCAAGTGGCTGGTCTTCCTTCCACAGGCCTTCTTCTCCTCCTCCTCCTCGGTCTCCACTGTCCCTAGATGCCTCAGACAGTGGGGCTTCTTCTCCAGGGGGTACTTCCCCTCGACCCGGTCCTCCCCGACCTGCTTCGCGCTCTTGGCCCTGCGCTTCACCACCCTCTCCCGGTAGCGCTCCTGGGCGCCCTCCCAGTACTTCTCCAGGTACCTGTCCCTGTGCCTGCCCGGCAGCCAGTCTCGCAGCCGCCGCTCCTCCCGGCGCTCGCCAGGGTCCTTTCCACTCCTGCCCTCCGGCAGCTTTCCTTTCTCCTTCGCTCCCTCCCGGTTTCCCCGCCTCTTTCCCCGCCTCCAGACCGCAGGAGCAGCCGGCGCCCCACGCTCTGAGGCCGCCATCTCCCCGCCCCCCGGCCCGGCTGGCTCGACGCCGGGCCCCTCCTCTCCGCTCCAGCCGTCCGCAGGTCGCCGCTCGGCCGCCTCCCCACCCTCCTCCGGGCCCGCTGCCTCCCGCAAGTCCTCGGAACAGGCCGCCTCCGGTCTCTCCTCGGGACCCGCCGACCCCCGGCCCTGTTCGCCGGCCTGCTCCATTCTCAACAGGCTTCGCACGGCCCTTCCCACCAGGTCCACCCACGACCAGAAATCCTGGTTCCCCACGGCTGCCGCCTCCCTCCAGTCGGAATCCTCCACCGATCCCCACAGGGGATCCTGTTGCTCCCTCCGCCAGTTAGCCGGGTCCTCATCGATCCGCTTGGCCCTAAGCCCACCCTGCGCGCCACTCGGAGAGAGCCCCCTCCCACTTGGGGAGTTACTTTTTGTCGCGTGGGGGTAAGTCCCCCTCCCTTAAAGGAACCCCTCCCTATGTAAGGCCAGCGCACAGCTGGAGTCTCAAGGTTCCAGCAGCCCCTTCCCCATAGCGTCTGGAGCGGGGGTATTAACTTTTCTCCTGGCCCTGCCTGCTTCCTGGGCGCCCAGCAGGATCTCTGCCCTCTGCAGGTAGGGGAAGGTCATCTATTGTGGACTGTGTTCCAAAGTCAACCTCTGCCCCTTAAGAGTTGGATAGTGTGAGGCAAGTTTCTCTAAGTTTCAGTTTCCACATATTTAAAGGAGAATGATAATAGTACCCACCTCCTAGGGTGTTGTGAGAAATACGATGCAAAGTCCTTGCACAGAGTGTGTTAACATTTAGCTGCCATTAAAGTTAACCCATATTACAGGCCATCTAGGGTGACGCCTGTCAGCATCCCAGCTGAACGGTATTGCTTGAGCCCAGAAGTTCAAACTAGCCTAGGCAAATAGGGAGACCTCGGGCACGGTGGCAGTCATCTGTGGTCCCAGCTTCTCAGGAGGCTGAAGTGGGAGGATTGCTTGAGCCCAGAAGGTTGAGGCTACAGTGAGCCAAAATCATGCCACTGCACTCAAGACTGAGTGACCAAGAGCAAGAGCAAGAGCAAGACATTGTCTCAAAAAAAAGAAGGAAAAAAGGGAAAGAAAAAAAAGGGAAAAGTAACCCAAGGTACATTGATCCCTACTCCATCTCAAAGGGTTGCTTTGTTTCCCCCCTCTACTTCCTGCCCACCCCAACCGGAACTTTAACCTCAAGCAGAATGGGTCGTCCCACTCTCACAGGCCCTTCTGCATTGTTTCTATGTTTTTGAGACCCTATCAACTGCCAAATACACAATAATTGAGAAACTAGATTCACTGTTTAATGGGGGAAAAAATAAGACTGATGATGAACTAAAGGTGAGGTAGAAGTCTCAGCTGAGAGTGTTGAGTGCTGACAAGGGAGTGGCTGTATTAGTCTGTTCTCAAACGCTGCTAATGAAGACATACCTGAGACTGGGTAATTTATAAAAGGAAGAGTTTTAATGGACTCACAGTTCCACATGGCTGGGGAAGCCTCACAGTCATAGCAGAAGGCAAGGGAAAAGCAAAGGCACGTCTTACATGGGTGGTATATAAGAGCTTGTGCAGGGGAACTGCCATTTATAAAACCGTAGGAACTCGTGGGACTTATTCACTACCATCTGAATAGTATGGGGGAAACCATCCCAATTATTATCTCCACCTGACCCTGCCCTTGACACATAGGGATTATTACAATTCAGGGTAAGATTTGGGTAGGGGACACAGCCAAACCATATCAGTGACTCTGAGTTTAGGACAAAGATGGGGTGATTTGAAAGTTAGGAAAAGGGGACCAAAGAAGTCTTGACCTTTCTTCACTTTTCTGCTACTGCATTTCCCTGCCTCCCCCATTCTATTGGTATTTCAGAATTGAGAATCACCTTTTGCAGATGAAGAAGCAGGCCTAGAGAGAAGTGTTTTGGTAAAGGTTATAGTTAACCACAGAACTGAAAATCAGTTTTACTCCTATGCTTTACTTTCCTGCTTATGTATCTAGGAATACATGAGCTCTGGTCATGTGATTTGAGACTATGTGTAGGCAATTTCTTACTTGATGTAATTTGGAATTGTGTTTGAAAGGTGAATATACATAAGCATAGACTTACACATGAAATCATAATAAATTACTAATTGTGATAGAAGTGTTTGGTTATCATCTCTTGATTATTAATCCTTGTTTGGAGTTCTAAGAAAATTTCTACCATATGAATGTTTTCTAATATTTTTCCTGTATATCAGGTATTCTTCTAGGTGCTGTGGACATTGTGAGTTAAGAGCTGGGTAGAATCCTGATTTATATAAAGTTAAAATAAAGAAACTAAAATTACTTTTCCATTATTTTACATAATCCTATTTCATGTTTTTTTATTTAAGCTCTGTATTTGAAATGATGTATATGAGAAGATATGTTGATGATTTTACACCAAATTAAATGGAATATTTTGATGCTGAATTTGCTTAGATTTTTATCAATATCCTTTAAACTTTGTTAACAAAAGTTGGAAAACAGCTGTGTTCTTTTAATAAAGGTCTGGGTTGTGCTCACAACTCTTTAGGTTTTGAAAAATATTATCTGTATTCATATCATTGACATATTTTATATTGCTTATTCATTTATAATTTTAGGATATGCTCATCTTCTCCTCCATCACTATATTATACCTCATTAGACATAATCATTAACTATACATTTCCAGAATCACATTCTGAATAATTTATACATGTTCCTTTAATGTACTTGAACATGTAGTTAGGTATTGAATCCGGCCCAAAGGTTGTCTTTTTTAAACCCTCCAAATGATTTAAGCCTTTATTTAAATTATTATAAGCATCTAGCAACACTTTTTCTTATTTGTCTTTTATATTTTAGTAGTATCACAAAGTTTTTAAATTATTACATAAACATAGCTATAAAGATATAAATGGTGGTATTTTGGAAACTAAACTATGAACCAGTACCTTACAGTACTTGTATGCCTGCTGATAGTAAAAGTGAGAATTCCCTGCAGGAAAGGTATCTTAGAGATGTAAGCAAACAGTGTGTGAAAAAAAGCCTGAGCTGTATGAAAGTTAAATGTTTACTCTTGAGCAACCTCTGCACATGAAGTTTTTATTATTCTAGTAACACGATTGAATTACTGAACTTAACCCAGATTAAAGAGCATAAGTTTACAAGCTAGACTCTGAAGAACAGAAAAGGCCTTAGGAAGCCACCTAATGAATATATTTTCCTTCCGGTATTTAAAGCAAGGATATGGCACCTCCAGTCTGTGATCTGCACTGGTTTGCATTTCTTTTGATTTCTTCAGATATCAAAGCTTTGACTCCTCGTTTCTTCCTTTTGGACTTCTTATCATGCAGTGGTTTTCTTAACACCTAAAAATTTCATTTATTCCATGTATTTTGAACATCTCTGCAGTTCACATAAAATGGCATACTCTAATATATGGAGCATTGTGCAGGGGTGAAAAGACACATATTAAAACCCTGTCCTTACCCCTTAAAAAGAGAGGCAGCACAATGATCATGGACAGACAACTTGGCTTCTTTGATCCCCAGCTCCCTTTTCTGTATATGAAGTTTCTTAACTTGTTCCAGCCATCTCCCAGGTTGTTGTAAAAGTCAAATAAATCCTATGCATGAAAGGGCTTTGGAAACAATTAAAATGTACCAAACATGAAGAACTTTTATAGACTGGCAGAGGTAAAGTTAAAGTAATAGATTTACTAGAAGGTAGGAATGGTATTTAAGGGTGATGTTCCCCCCCACCCCCCCACAAAATGCTGCTTCCACAATTTCTCCAGAATTTGCAGTTACTTTCTGACTCCACACATTCACTACCCACTCCCTGGTTTCAGAGGAGAGTCCAAATCTCTTTATTTGGCAGATTGATCACTGAATCCTGACTTTTTTAGGCCCCAAACCTTATAAGCCCCAGTCCTCTTTACTAGCTCGTATATCTCTGCCTACCTTCTTTCACTCTTCTCAGAAAAAGCCCACTTTACAGGCTCATACCTGGAACCCTAGTGGTCATCAGAAAATTGGGTTTAATACTTAGCACTCACATTCATGGTTGGTATTTCCCAATCTCAATGCCTGGGATGGCATATCCCCTCTGTATCATAACCAGAAAAATGCAATTTGTCCTCACACTAAAGATATCATGAAGAACTGTTTCAGCAATAGATATGGAGCAAGGAAACATTATTCTTTTCTATGCCTTCATGAACAGCAACTGAGGTTACAAATAACCTGTTTTCAATCTTTCAATGGCTTTCTATCACAGACTATTTTGTGGACTTAGGGAAAAATCAAAACATACTGCTTGTCTATAGGATTGCAAAAGCTCTATTTACATGATATGGGCTAAGTAAGTCTTCATGATTATTTCCTATCTGCCTCTCCCTCCCCCACTACACTGAAGCCATGGTGTCTTACTGCTGTTCTTCAAACATAACAAGCACTTTCTCATCGCAGGGCTTTTGCACTGGCTGTTTCCTGGCTCCTCCTAAAGATCTCACAGATATTTGATGGTTAACTCTTAACGTTTTTCAGTTTTCCATTCAAATGTCACTTCCTTGGGAAGAACTTTGCTGACCACCCTAAGGCAATTACCTAATATCACTGTCTGCTTACTCTGTGTTGTTTATCTTCACAGCAGTAATCACTTTCTGGATTTTCGTATGTATTTGTTTATGCATATTTGTTAGCACATAAACTCCATGAAGGCTGATGTTTTGTCAGTTCTCTTTATTATTGTATCTGTGGTACCTAGGTTGGTGCCTGACACAGAAAGTTTCTATATAAATGTATGTTAAATGAAGGATTTGACCAAGGTGTATTATCAAATTTCCTGTTGTCTGAGATTGGCTAGTAGCTGACTTCTCTGTTGCCCCTTGCTTTCAAGCAGTTGATAAAGTCATTGAATTATACACACTGAGTGGTTAAGTGCCATTCTGAGAACTAATTTTCTAGTTCTAAGAAACTATAAAATTGATCTGAAGAAACTATTAGAGTCAGCAGTAATTCAGGAATTCATTTCACCATCTGAGCACTAACTTCTTGACTTTCCTCTGAAGATAGGGGCTAGACCTTTGGCAAACAATCGCAGCAAATGACAGGAAGAGGCGAGTTCAGACCCATCTTGCCTTAGCACTGCTACATTCTTATCGTCATCAGTGTTTCACAGTGTAATCACATCCTCTTGTTTAAGTGCCGTATGCTTAGGACTGTTATTTTTCTTTAGCATTTGCCTAAACGGGACAAAATTGAACTCAAATGCTGTATATTGGCTACCTCAAATATTGCAGTAAGAATATGGACTTTGAGGTTTGAATGGACAAATCTACAATTTTTCTTTAATCTTGTACAAACAAACTTTTCCATCAAGGAGTCACACACACTGGCTGTACATTTTCTTTGCCATCAAATCCTGTTTTGAACACTATCACATCACTGAAGAAAATTATTCCCTCAAAGTTCATTCTTCACTGACCTGTATCAGTTGTTAAATCTAATGCCTCTTTCCAAATTTTCCACAACAGTTTTCAAGAGACATTCTGAGTCTCTTCCCATAACTGACTCCCACTTTACAGGCAGTACAATGTGGAAGAAAATGCATGGACAATAAAATCATACTATCTGGTTCAAGCAAATGTGTTCCAGTTTTGAAGGTCCACTCAACCACTGAGTAGCTGTACAACTTTGAGCCAGTGGGTTCACAAACCTGTAAGCTTCACTTTCCTAACCTGTATAATGTAAGCAATCATATCCACCAAATGTTGTGGTTATTAAAACTAAATAATAATATTCTCTTTGGAATATGGTAGACATTAAATGAATGTAATTTTTCATCTTTCTTTTGTATCCTCTATCATTTCCCTGGCTCTTTTGTTTTCTTTCAACAAAGTCTCTCCTGTTATTTTCTTTTTTTTTTGTTATTGTTTTTTTTTTTTTTTTAGAGAGAGGAAGAAAGAGGGAGAGAGAGGGAGGGGGGAAAAGGGGAGGGAGAAAGGGAGAGAGAGGGAGAGAGCGAGATTGATCTACAGGGTTCCTGTAGTCATACATACACCTAACAAAAAATACTTGTCCTGCATTATGTCCTGCCTTGTGGATCAAAGTAATTGAACGAGGATGAGAATGGAATGAATAATGGAGGCCAAATTGTGTAATCACTGGTAAAGCAGGTTCTTTGAGTTTTTGGTTGTTGTTTGTTTTTGTTTTTGTTTTTTTGCTCTATTGTACATTTATTCTATTGTATTATTTTCAAGAAATAATTCAGTAATGTGACTCCTTGGCCTCTAGTAGAATGGTGTTTAGTGGAGAGGCTGTGCTTGCTATTCTCCAAACTCCTTTAAAGGGATCATCAGGTTTCAGGGATTCTGCTCTACCTTCTCCTTCATGTGTCTCCTGTTATTTTCATTTATTCCATTAACTATCACTTTCTGAAGGGCTCATTGAAATATTTAGCTCCACACTTACTTCTCATTGAAAATTTCTTAATATCGTACAAAATTTGTAAGTCACTAATATTTTCTTACATTACCCTAATTTGGATGGATCTATGGCTAAATTAATTTTCCCTTAAACTAGTTCAACTGCCCAACTCTTCTGCTTCTTTCAAAATCACCAGGATTATCTCCAGTTAGTATTTAATAATTATAATAGCTACTAATATTTGAATACCTTCTATGTGTTCATTAATATGCTTTGCATATGCTACTGCATTAAACCTCAAAATGATATGAAACAGGTGCTTGTCAGACATCTCTTGTATTTGCTGCATATCTTGGCTCATTCTTTTTTTAAACAACCAATTTTACTGAAGTACAATTTATACTTGTTTTAGTCCTCTTTGTATGCTATTACAGAATACTCAAGGCTGGGTAACTTACAAAGAAAAGAGGTTTATTTGACTCATGATTCTGGCAGCTGGAAGGTTCGAGATTGGGCAGCTGTATCTGGTGAGGCCCTCAGGCTGTTTTAATTCATGGTAGAGAGTGGAAGAACAGATGTGTGCAAAGAGATTTCATGGCAAGAAAGAAATCCACAGAGAGAAAAGCTGAGGAAGCCAGACTGTCTTTAACAATCTGCTCTCAGGAGGACTAATCCATTCCTGTGAGAAAAATAACTCATCCCCTTAGGAGGGCATTAATCTATTCATGAGAGATCTGCCTCCATAACCCAAACACTTCTCACTATGCTCCACTCCCAACACTGTTAAATTGGGGATCAGATTTCAACAGGAGTTTTGACGGAGACAAACTACATCCAAACCATAACAATATTGGTGATTATATTTGTATTAATAACTAAATTGCCAGTTATAAGCATGCAATTAGAGAAATTTTCTAACATGTACAGTATATACTTATGTAACCATCACATATTCATTATGTAGAACATTTTCAAAAACCATCCCATTCACCTTTGCAGTCAATCACCTCATTCTATCCACTGGCCCCAGCATCCACTGATATTCTTGCTATCATTGTAGATTCTTGGCTTACCTTTTTACTCTAGTCTTTATGGCAAATAACTGCGAACACCTAATTTAACAGGACCTTGCCTTAGCTCTGTTGTAATATCTTGTGCGTTCTGTCCTGGGGCCTCCCTAACACCATAATGTGGGTTGCCTATTCATGTCCCACCCTGACATATGTGCAAAATTCTAAGTAGGAGGAAGTTAGGGCAACACAGAGAAACTCTGAACAATAGGTAATGATGAATAAATATTTCCCTTTTCCATTCTTTCAAGGGGCAATTTCAAGATGCATTGTGCATCGCTCTTTAGGTGTGCTGCAGAGACCAACCCTTATTTGCCTACAGTGATAGCCACCTCGATAGTATGTTCTCTGATTGGCACTCTCTTTTCATGTTTGAGTCTTCCAAGACCCCTATTTCTCTTACTAGGAATCATTTCCCAAAATAATCTTCCTGTACATAAGTCTTATTTCAGGCTCTGCTATTAGGGGAAATCCACGATAAAACAGCATTACTATATTATCCTTTAAATAATGTATTAAGGAAACTGAGGCTAAAAGAGGTTAAATAATTGTCTAAAATTGCATCACTATTAAAACACAGAGTAACAGCTTAGATTCAGAATAGCCCAGCTACACAGTTGATGTACTTAATCACCATATTGCTTTTCAAGGCAGAAACAAGTCAGCTTTGATTTTGTCCAATATTTTAATCAATTACATCACCAGTTTTTGTTGTCATTTCTTCTGTTAAATTGTCTACCTCACCAATTATTGGAAATGACTTCATCTAGCTGAAAGCCACAGTGGGTAATTTTGGGGAAGCTTCCAAAATTCATTGCTGCTTCTTCTTTCCTACTGCTGTCACTTTACCACCACCGTCTTTGATTCCTACCATAGCCATCAGTTGATTTTTATTTCTTCCAACCAGACAATATTGTTTAGTGGAAAGTGTGTTGGCTTGATGGAATTGATTTCAAATCCTAGCTCTCTCATTTTTTGACTTGTGTAATATAGGGTCTTTTAGCCTCCCTGAGCTTCAGTGTTCTTATCTGTAAACTAGAGAAAATAACTTATAATTCTTGGTGGATTAAATGTAATAACTCTTGTCTTCATTTGCTCAAATAGGAAACCATGGGATCCCACTTTTATTTTATTGCATTCATTGTTATTTTTGTTGTTAGGATCATTTTAAGCAGTAGAGATTTTGAGAAGAGGGAAACTTTGTTGTTAAATATAGATTTATTCCTTTAATTTTCATGAAAAGATTTATTTTTATTAGTCTATAATACTTCTAGTAACCTATAGCATAAACCCAAAGATTTCTGAATTTTAAAATGAGGAACATGATACATAAGAATGCCAGTACAAATATTGCTTGAAACAATGAAAGGAACTCTTAAGAACCAATGGACTTACATATTGATTAAAGTACTCCATTAAGCAGTATTCAGATGATTATTAGTGCTGTGGCAATGAAATAAAAGCTTCTGAGAAATAGGATGTTCCCATTAAAAGAAGATTTAATGCTTGGATTCAATATGCTGTTGACCAATTCACATTCCCTGAAATAAATCCACCACTAAAATTCTAAAAGGGTCCTTGAAACAGGTTAATTAGAAAACCAAACCAAACTTGATTGAAATACAGGAACATCAAGTTCGGGCAAGTATACTATTTATGCACACTAAAATCGGCCAGACCTTTAAAAATACGTTTAAGAAAACATAGTCTACTTTCAAAGTACCTAACTTATATGCAGTTTCAACCGTAAGTACAAAGAGAGTGAAATTAAAGAGTTCCATTGACTTACTCAGTGGTTACATCTGGGGTTTTATCCTGTGAATTAAATCATCTTTTGTGTTCTCCACCCAGTGGCTACATGATTTTCACCAGAAGCATAAGCAGCATCAAGACCATATTTGACATCCCCCAAATGACCAGCATGCTTGTAACAGAGCCTGCTGTGGTTTGTAATTTTATGTTTTAAGGAGAAAGTTGTTAATTACATTTTTTATTTAGCTTCCCCAGGATAGATATGTTTTTTTAAAAACAAGTAGTCTCTTCCAGAGAGAATGATCCCACCCTACTTAATTACACATTTGCTTTCCATTGAAGGGATGGTTCGAATCTGGGATTGCCAGAAAAGTCATCTACAAACATAAAGAAGAGTGAGTCTGTAAAATAAATACAGGCTGCTTCTACAGTTAGCTGGCCACCTCCCATTTCACTGAAGTCAAGGAAGGTCTGCAGATGGACATGAAGGCAAGGTCAAATGACGGGATTTATGTAGATGGGGTGTTTAGTCGGAAGAGAAAAGAACTGATGGGCACTCTGAAAATATATTACATCTGAGATTATTTAATTATTTGTTTTCTATTATTTCTGCCACTACTCTATGACGACGAGAACCACGTTTCTTCTACTTATCATTGCATCCACCAGAGACAGCATAGGGCATGACACATGGATACCCACTGATTGATGACCAGTTGAATTTCTCTTTCATTGTTTTGCTCTCTGATAATTTTTTGCATGGTTATCATAGCTACTCAACTAGATAGTAGTTGAGTAGTCATGTGAGAAAAGAAATCATATCTTACATTTCTCTAAAATCCTTTCTAATTGTCTTCTGTTCAAATCAGTGTTGATATATGCAGAATTTTAGGCAGTGAATTTGGAAAAAAAATGTAAAGGAAAAGATCGAGAAAGAAGAGTGTTAGTGAAGAATTGTAATGATTTTTCCACAGTATATTTCTAAATATACATTGAATTATATGGAATTGCCAAATGTGACTATTTTGGCATATTTCATCCCAATTTCATGTGATTCCATCTAACTACTGAGGAAATCAAATCAAATCAAATAAAAATACATAGCAATTAGGGTGGGCAAACTGGAGTTTAAACCATAACTTTGCCACTTACTAGCTTTCGAATCCTGAATAAGCTTCCAATACTTACTGGGCTTCAGTTTAGAAATGGTATAATGCCATTTTGGAGGGTGGTGGTGAAGATTAGATGAGCTGAGAGCTCTGAAGTTCTCTAGCCCATTATAGATGTTTCACTTCCAATTATCTTGTTCAAGTATCTCAACATTTCCTTGTCTCAATCTGCTCATCAACAAAACAGGCAAAATAAATACAATAGGCTGTTATAAAAAAGATAATTTAAAATATTTTGATATATTATTTGATCTCCTCAATAATGGTATGAGGTTGTTATTATTATTATTGTTCCCATTTTACAGACAAGGAAACATAAGTGTGGCTTATAGCTAATGCTCATAGCTACTATATTATACTATACTGTATTATACTATAGTTTTTATAGTGGCTAAAAATCCAATTTGTATAAAAATTTATAGTGCTTCAGACAAGACATGAAGCTAGTGTAGGAGATAGAAAAAAGCACAGTGTCTGTGCGTGTGTGTGTGTGTGTGTGTGAGAGAGAGAGAGAGAGAGAGAGAGAAGAGAAAGAGAGAGAGAGAGAGAGAGAGGCTGAGAGGAAGGGGCTAAAGATGTCTGTGCCTGGCTTGCGTCATCCATTTTTCTTCTCAATGCAGGAACAAGAAACTAGTATGTGTCATACTTCATAAATTTTTGCATGCCTAACCTTCATTTTTTGCAGATCTATTCACGCTATAGTTTTGTTGAATAAAAAACAGTAATAGCACAAGAGTTTGAATCTTTTTTTGTATTTAAGAATCTTCCACTTAATCATTTTAATAAACTGATTTCAGTTCTGAGTCTGGTACTGTTCTAAAAACTTTAATGTATTAGCTCATTTAATTCTTATAACAATCTCTTACGATTGATACTATCCCCTCACCTTTTCAGATGAGAAAGCTGAGGCATGGAGCGTTTTAGTAACTTGCTCAAAATCACACAGCTGGTGTGTTCTAGAGTCAAGGTTTTCACTGAGGTAGATCGGCTCTAGAGATCTTGCCATTTCTCCCTGTGCTCTTTCTGCCTTCTAATGATTTATTAATTTTGTACGTTATTAGCCGAAAACTCTTACTACCTAGCAGATGTGTTCTTATGAATAAATGATTATAGCTAATGTCATAGAAATACCCCTGGGCGTGCCACAACAAAGATACTTCTCTAACTGCCATGAATTGCAAAATTAAATTTTTATTCTTTCGAAACACAAGTTATCTTCTTTAAGATGCATATGGTGTGTGATGCATAGGTAAGGATCCTAGCGTTGAGGAAAAGGAAAATTAGTCCTGGAGCATTGTCAAATTGCTGGGCAGTAAAGACTGGATTTGAGGATTTCTTAAGGGGCAGATAGATGGGGAAATGCAGACTTTCCTATTAGGTTAAAAAGTCACAACAATGAGATAGTTTGTATGAATTCCAGTCTGTGAATGATGAAGCTGAAGATCAGGGAGGTTAAGGATTTTCCCATGGTCATATAGCTGCTGAGCAGCAGAGCATGGTTTGGGAATATGAGTGTTTGACCCCGTATACTCAGTCTCAGGTATTTTGTTATAGCAGTTCAGATGGCCTAAGACATACGTCAAATATACATAGGTGCTATTTATTCATTTGCTAGGGCTACTATAACAAAATACCAGTGACTTCAGAGAAATGCAAATCAAAACAACACTGAGATACCATCTCATGCCAGTTAGAATGGCAATCATTAAAAAATCTGGAGACAACAGATGCTGGAGAGAATGTAGAGAAATAGGAACACTTTTACACTGTTGGTGGGAGTGCAAATTAGTTCAACCATTGTGGAAGACAGTGTGGCGATTCCTCAAGGACCTAGAAATAGAAATTCCATTTGACCCGGCAATCCCATTACTGGGTATATATCCAAAGGATTATAAATTGTTCTGCTATAAGGACACGTGCACATGAATGTTCACTGCAGCACTGTTTACAATAGCAAAGACCTGGAACCAACCCAAATGCCCATCGATGATAGACTGGACAGGGAAAATGTGGCATATATACACCATGGAATATTATGCAGCCATCAAAAGTGATGAGTTTGTGTCCTTTGTAGGGACATGGATGAACCTGGAAATCATCATTCTCAGCAAACTGACAGAAGAGCAGAAGATCAAACACTGCATGTTCTCACTCATAGGTGGATGTTGAACAATGAGAACACATGGACACAGGGAGGGAAGCACTACACACTGGTGTCATTGCGGGAAATAGGGAAGGGACGGTGGGGGGTGGGGAGCTGGGGAGAGATAGCAAGGGGAGAGATGCCAGATGTAGGTGATGGGGAGGAAGGCAGCAAATCACACTGCCATGTGTGTACCTATGCAACAATCTTGCATGTTCTTCATATGTACCCCAAAACCTAAAATGCAATAAAATAAAAAATACATGAGAAAAAAAATACCAGTGACTGAATGGCTCAAACAACAGAAATTTATTGTCTAACAGTTCTGGAGATAGAAGTCCAAGATCAAAATCTTAGCACATTTGTTTTTCCTAAGTCCTCTCTGCTTTGCTAGCAGATGACCACTTTTTGCTGTCTTCATGTGGTCTTTTCTTTGCATGCACACATCCCTGGTGTCTCTTTGTATGTCCAAGTTTCCTCTTCTTATAAGGACACCAGGCCTCTGGGATTAGAACCTAACACTTATGACCTTATTTAAACCCGATTACCTCCATAAAAGCCCTATCTCCAAACACTCTGAGGCACTTGGGAGTGAAGTCTTCAACATATGTATTTGGGGAGAGGGGACCACAAGTTGGCCCATAACAGTTACATATTGAGTAAAATAAATAAACATGGTTTTTAGCACAATATAAACACTAATCTACGCTAGTTTTCCACTATCCCTTAAACATTTATTTAGTGGAGGTAAAAATTTCCTGATCCTGAATGATATTTGGAAAGAGTCTGAAAATTTTCAGACTTTCAGAGAGTTAAAAGATCATTTAAATTTACAAAACATTGTTCCAATTCAATAATTAGGATACACCCATTTTTAGATATTAATGAAGTAATTCAATATTTATTGAAAGTTAAGATTTTTCTCCACTTTCTTGTAGACGGCAGCTGCCTGCCTTCATGGAAGGGAATGTTTGAACTCTTCATTTCTGTCCTTCTCCTAACCCGCATACTAACTTATGTTTCTGGCTTTCTAGAGGCAATGGAGAGAAGGATGAAAGTGGAGGTGAGGAAAGACAAGATATGTTATAACTAGGCTGGATGCCTTTGTGTTCTCCATCTTCAGCAAATGCAAATGGAACCTCAGTGATCACCATTGATGAATACTTCTCTCCCACAATATCCTTAGCCTGAGTGGATGTACCTTCATTGCAGTTGGTTGCTTGTGGCTTATTTCCCTAGCCTTTAGGATTCTGTTGGCAATATCCAACTCCTGGCAGGTCAGAACTCTCTGCCCTTCTAGAGAGCTTTATTGGCCAGAACCACGGACCACTCAATATTGCCTTTTGCTCCTGCATGTTTTGTGTATGTTCAGTGAAAAATCTCTCTCATCGTCTTGATCCAATAAAGTCTAAGAATTCAGGTCTATCCCAATGCACCCCTTTTACTTTGTTGCCATGGACCACATTGGCAGGTACAAATCAGTTAGTGGTGTCCACAGCATTTCTCAAATGGAGGATGCCCATTTTAATCTCATGAACAGTCCTGTGATTACTTCTCTGCCTCAATAAGCTTGAAGAGAGAAATATGCCAAAAATGTTATTAAAATCTTAAAAAATAAGTAATAATGTAAGAATGGTGGAAAAGGTTATTTCTTTTCTCTCCATTTTCCATCTTTTGAATATTTTATATTAATTTTTAAAATAAGATTTTTATTTTAGAATAGTTGAAGAGTTACAGAAAAACTGCAAAAATATCAGAGAGTTCCTTTATATCTGACATCTAATTTCTCCTATTATTATCATTTTGCTTATTTTAGTGTCTCACTATTTTGCTCAGGCTGGACTCAAACTCTTGAGCTCTAGTGATTCTCCCACCTCAATCTCCTGAGAATTTTCCCTAATATTTACATTTTACATTAGTCTAGTAAATTTGTTACAATTAATGAACGCAAACTGTTACATTAACATCACCTAAAGTTCACACTTTATTCAGATTTTCTTATTTTTCAGCCAGTATCCTATTTCTGTTAGGGTCCCATCCAGGATACCACGTTGCATTTAGTTTGTTTTGTCTCATGCTCCTCCAGGCTGTGACAGTTCCTCTGATTTTCCTTGTTTTTTGATAGACTTGACAGTTTTGAAGAGCACTAGTCAGGTTTTTGTAGATTGTCATTCAGTTGAGATGTGTCTAATGTTTTTCTCAATTAGACTGGGGTAATATATTTTGGGGACGAAGACAACAGAGGTAAAGTGTTATTTTCAGCACATCCTCTCAAGGGTAAATACTGTCTATGTGACCTATTACTGTTGATGTTGATCTTAATCACCTGGCTGAGGTAGTGTTTTCTAGATTTCTTTACTATAAAGTTATGGTTTTTAACCTCCTTTTCATGCTGTATTCTTTGGAAGGAAGTCACAATGTATAGCTCACTCACTTAAGATAGTTACACCCTCATATCCTTGAAGAAAAAGTAACCACATAAACTATTGGAATTATTTTGCATATGAAACTTGTCTGGTTCTTGTTTTATTTCTTGATTTATTTATTCAATCATTTATTTGTATCAGTATAGACTCATAGATATTTATTTTATACTTTGGGTTATATGATACTTTTTATTCTCTGAAAAAACAAAACGCTGAAAAACTAAATGAAAATATTTCTAATTTGGATTAAAACTGAAATACATTAATAAGCAGCTTATAATGTATTTCGTAAAGACCTTCAACATGACTTTTTCAAGTGAGTTAAATTTAACTAAATACAATTACTGTTTAAAAAAACTTTTTTGAATAACATCTAACCACACTTAAGGGAATAAAAGGACAAACAATATTCTTAAAAATATATTTTAGACTAAATAGCACTTAACTTTGTACTTTGATATGCAAATTTATTCTAAAAAATAACTGTATAAATTATAAATTATTTTTATAATAATTATTCTTAATTATTTTAAACTATTATTATTATTTGAGATGTACTTTTGCTCTTGTTTCCCAGGCTGAAGTGCAATGTTGCCATCTCAGCTTAACACAACCTCCGACTCCTGGGTACAAGTGATTCTCCTGCCTCGGCCTCCTGAGTAGCTGTGATTATAGGCTAATTAACCTATAATTAACCATGTGTGGCTAATTTTGTATTTTTAGTAGGGATGGGGTTTCTCCATGTTGGTCAGGCTGGTCTCAAACTCCCGACCTCAGGTGATCTGCTCCCCTTGGCCTCCCAAAGTGTTGGGATTACAGGTGTGAGCTACCACACCTGACCTATAAATTATATTTATTTGCTGATGAATTTGTATTTCATAGTAGTATATGTGTAGTGATTCTGAAACTACTCTCTCCGTATTTATTGCATATTGTGAGATTGAGTGAATGAGTAAAGGCATTGATGTAGCCAGAATTTTCACTCTTAGACAAGGGAGATGTAAATGTGGAATAGAGGAAGGCTAGAAAGAGCCCAGTAGTGTTGGATTGGAACTTTCCAGGATCTTCCAGAGGAAGGAAATGTACAAGATGAGCCTGGAACATTTTATGGTGCCATAAAATAAGGATTTGGTCAAAATAATAATAATAATAAGGCACGTCAAAAGTACAATGGGGCTAACACAAAAAGGTTCCCAGTGGCCAAATCTGGAAAGAAGATTAGAATACCAAAATAAATAATGATAGTAATGGATAATTTATTGCCTAAGAGTCCATGTGCCCATACCAATAATAAAAATATAAATGAAAGATTGAGGGAGAATGGAAAGCTTAAAAAATAAGAGAAGGCTAACAATTAAATGAAGAAGAATGATAATGTTAGAAAATCACCAACTTGTGGTTATCATAGCAGTACATTTTTTAACCTGAAAAAGAATTGATTCTGGCATGAATCATCAAAGAATGATAAAACCACAGTACAAATTGTGATAAATATGGTATACACGTCATCACAAAACATCTTCCCAGAAATTAGTTATTAATCACTATAAATTAGATATCTGATGTGATCCACTGAAGAGAAAACATTACCTCATTAGTATCCCAGACAAAAATGTATAGCTTGAACTCAATTATGGGAAAAGAAATACAAACTGTAGAGACAAATTCTACAGAATACTACAAGAAATTAAGCTAAAATCACATTAATTAAATTAGCTAAAAGAAGAATCCTACAGAATTCTTAAAAAAAAAATCAATGTCACTAGGAATAAAGAAAGCCTACACACTAGAAATTAAGGAGATATGTAAAGTAAATCCAATGAGTAACACTAAGTTGGTTTCTTTATTGAAGAAAAAAAATATAGAAAGGAATTTATTGGTATAGAGGTGAAATATAGAGTGTAGATTAAATAATAACAAAATTCATGGTAGTAGTAGAATCATTAATGGTCAAAAGTTATCCAAAAAAAACCCATATCTTCAATTTTAAAAGTAAGCAAAGCAATATAAAACAAAATCCAAATCCAAATCATATCATTCAATGCTGATAAGTACAAAACAAAATGGGTACTACTGTTTATCACTCATATATGTCTACTGATGGATATTTAGATAGACAAAAATATATCTTTAACCTGAAAAATTCCAGCTCTTTAAACTTACCCTAATAAGAATTGTTTTTACTATATTTATATTTTGGGGGGAATTTAGACTTTTATAAAATAAAAGTTATTGTTTTTTCTATAACTGTAAAATTGGTATACAGTCCATTTTAGAAAATTTGGAAAACATGAACGATTGTAAAAGAAAAAAGCATCTATAATTTTACAACATAAGTCTAACTATTAATAAAGGCATAGTTTTTTAGACATTGAGAACATACTGTGTATACAATTTTATATTTTGTTTTTCAGACTTAACATCATAATGTTATCCTGTCATTTAATAGTTTTTGAAGATGTGAATTTTAATGAAAGCATAATGTATTATCTATGGCTATAACACCTTTTCTTTTGGAGATGAGACAGAGTCTCACTCTGTTGCCCAGGCTGGAATGGTGAAGTGGCACGACCTCGGCTCACTGCAGCCTCTGCCTCCCGGGTTCAAGTGATTCCCCTGCCTCAGCCTCCTGAGCTGCGATTACAGGCACATACCACCATGCCCAGCTAATTTCTGCATTTTTAGTAGAGACTGGGTTTCCCCATGTTGGCCAGGCTGGTCTTGAATTCCTGACCTCCGGTTATCTCCCTGCCTCTGCCTCCTAAAGTGCTGGGATTAAGGACCATTTATTCTGTAGAGCAATAAGTTTATTTCACTTCTTTACTATGCTATTGCTCTGGCACATTTATCTGTACATTCATATTTTAGATGTCTCTGGTTATTTTCTTAAGCTAGTTCTAAAGAGATACAAATTTTCAGGTTTAAAAATCTATCATCTATCTATGTATTGTCTATTAGCTATCTATTTGTCTAGCTAGCCAGCTAGCTAGCTACCTGCCCATCCACCTACCTACTTACCTACCTATCCACACGTTTCCACGTTCCTTTCTGAAAAATTTTCTACCAGTTTAATACTCATGCCAGTGGTATATGAGACTGCCTACTTTGCTATCTACTTATACCAGCATTGCATATTATAATTTTGTTTCTGTCCTATATTTCATTGCTTGATTACTATCATTGCTCAACATTATATATGTATATAGCATATACATCATATATATATATATATATAGCCATTAGTGATTCTGTTACATGTGTAAAGTATGTTTCTATTGTGATATTAGAGTTTTACATAATTGTCTTATATTTTATATTTGTTATATATATACATATACATAATCAATGGATAAAGCTAGAGCTATAGCTGGAGATGGATGTAAAAATAAAGGGATAAAGATAGAGATGATAAGGAAGAAAGGAGGGAGGAAGAGAAAGTGGGAGATGGCGAGAGGGAAGCAATGATATACATGATTTAGATACAGATTTTATAGCACTTTAAAATTCTTTAACAAGAGATCATTTTTCTGGTTGATTTTCATTGCATTCATCTAATAGTAATATGTTTTTATGGATTACAGTAAATATGCATTCTCCTATTTTGAAGAAGTGTAGGTATTCTACCTAGGGTGAGACACAAGAGTATACAAAGTATATTATTTTAATATTTTTTAGTCCCTCTAGTGAGATATTATTTGCTTTGGAAAATTTCTTTCTTCAGTATCTAGTGCCCTCTAGTGTTTTCAAAGAAAGGATAACAACACATTTTGTTTCCAATCTGTTTTCTGTTTATGTAGGATTCCTTGCTATAAATGAGCTGTATTGAGGAAATGCTTAAGTATTTTCAAATTTACTTCAGAATTAAAAATGAGTGCCAGTCAATTGGTTATTTTTGGAGCATTTCTGCATTAAAATATATATGGAGTTTCTGAATATATAAGAATGAAGAATGAAAATTGCTAGGGAAATCAAGTTACCAGAGTTACCCTCCTTTACAAAGTCAGAAAATGAAATAGTCACATTGATCCTGAGAATTTCATTTCAAGATAGTTTAGCAAATATTGTGAGAATAAGATCAGCAAGAGAAAAGGGAAGTTAGTAAGGAAGAGAAAGGAGGAGGCATAAAAGAGCAATTTTTCTTTGTTATCAGAAGAGTACTATATTCTGTCCAGGGGACTTTCCCATTCTCGAGGACTTTAAATTTTTCCATGTAATATAAAGATTTTAGATTAACCACCTCTACAGCTTTGGCCTATTTCACTTGCTTAATATGTGCTTTAGTCTTCTCATCTGTGCACTGAAATTTACTAGTTCAGTAACTTCCAAAACTTTTTGAGATGGCAGAGATAGAGTGTACACTTATTCAAACAAAAGAGTCCACAGAATTCTACTGCATAACAGAGGCAACATCAAAATTAATCTGGCTAAAGTGGAGCAGGGAGCTTGGAATTGTTTTGGTCCCTGCCATTTAACTTCCCCTCTTGTCTAATCCCAAGTTGACTACTGGGTCACCTCTGAGACTCAGTTTCTTGAGAAATGCATTTTGAGCAGTGAGGGCAGTAAAAGAGAAATTTTAAAAAAATTCCCTTCCCATTAGTCATTGAAAGTTACCCTCAAATGCATAAACTCCAGTGTCTGTAAGTGATTTTATATTTCAAAAACTAGCAATTTTTTCACTTACTCATATGACTGAAAAATACTTAACGACTACCAGGTGTTATGCTAAGCCCCAGGGGTGCAATAAATAGATATATTCCTTTTCCTTATGTATATAGTCCTAGAATAGAGATTAAGTGATTGCATAAATATTCATAACATTATCAAGGTGATAAACATAATGGAGAAGAGATAAGTGTTATTATGAGAATATCTGAAAGGAAGATTTGATCTATACAGAAACATTAGGAAATCTTCCTAGGGGAGGTGATGAATGAAGTAGGATCTAAAGATAAATTACCAGTTACCTGGCTAGAGTAAAGAAGTAGGAATATTTTATGCGGTACATGTGGCAAGAAGCAGCATGGCATTTTAAAAAATTGCAATATTGTTAATGTGGCTAAAACAAAAAAAGCAAGGGGTGGGGGCTGGTGGAGAACGAGATGAATAGGGGCCAGGACAAACAGTCTTGTAAGCTACTCGAGGATTTTGACCTGTAGCCTAACAGAAGTGGAAAAATCTATAGCAGAAGAGAAATACTACTAAAATATTTTAAGCAAAGGTGGCATGATCAAATCATTCTGGCCATAGGATGGTGAATACATTGGTTGGCATGGGTGAGAAGATGCATAACATGAATACAGTGACACGGGTGAGGAGACCATTTCTATTGTTTGGTAGAGTAATTAGTCTTGGACTGAAATGTGCCAGGAGAGGTTTTAAAAATTAGGTATCTTTAAGAAATTCTTAAGGGTTAAAATTGTCTAACTTGGTGATCAGTTGGATATAAGACATAGGAGAGAGGGAGATATTAAGGATAAATCCTAGATTTCTGTCTTATTCAATGGAATGGATGAGACATGGACTATTATAAGAAGGGTAAAACTTATGGTGAAAGGAGAGTCATGAGTGTGGTTTGGCTGTATTACATTTGAAGATTTTTTGAGACAAGTTGTCAAGTTGCTTTACAAATTCATACTTGAAATACAAAGGATCTAGCTCAGCTGAAGATCCAGATTTAGGAGTCATTTATGTTTTGATAGCAATGAAGACATAAGCATAGATGATGATTCCTAGAGACAAAGAGCAAAGTGATAATATAATAGAGTCCTAATAGAACTTTTAGGAGCTTCAACATTAAATGGTTAAGTAAAGAAAGCAAAAGAGTTCAAAGTGAGTAGGCAGTTACTAAATCAAGAAAATGTGATATCCTTGGATCTTAGAGAAGAAAGTGTTTTCAAGAAGGAAAGGGTGGTCAGAAGAGTGGAACAATGCTGTAAACTTAAGTAAGATAAGAACTAAAATGATTCACTGGATTTGTTGCAGATGGTTAGACAGGCATGAGCAGAGCAGGAGAGGGCTCTGCCCCCACCCACTAGAAATGCTGGATGATGGTTTGGCAATGATCACCTTGCCCCCCTCTAAAAGTGATAAATTGGGAGCCTGTGCCAGGGAGAGGCCATTTACTGACGATCCATAGTTGTTCCACTAAAGTGTTCATTGAATGCAGATGGCAGAGAGAAGCAAATTCCTGGGAATGAATGCACATTAAGAGGCAAAATGCTGGAGTGTGATCTTCTGGGGGCACACCACCGAAATACAGAAGAAAGACTCAGATGGGCATGCCTACAACTACCTAAACACATTGCATATGCTCACCTCCCAAGGGTTAGTTAGAAGGGCACTGTGCATATGGGCAGCCCACCTTAAAAGAAGAATCACAGGAAAGGGATCAGCTTAAAAAGTCCTAGTAAAGTTAAACACCACACTTGACCTCGGGTGCTCATTTTGGTCTCTTTTAAGTGTACTTTGGTTTTTACTTTTCTTTTTCTTTTTTTTTTTTTTTTTTTCATTTTGAGATGGAGTCTCACTCTTGTCACCCAGGCTGGAGTGCCGTGATGTGATCTCGGCTCACTGCAACTTCCGCCTTCCAGGTTCAAGTGATTCTTCTTCCTGAGCCTCATGAGTAGCTGGGATTACAGGTGCATGCCACCACGCCCAGCTAACTTTTGCATTTTTAGTAGAGACGGGGTTTCTCCATGTTGGCCAGGCTGGTCTTGAACTTCTGAACTCAGGTGATCCGTCTCCTTTCTTTCCTGTTCTAAAGCCTTTTAAAAGAAACTTCCACTCCTCTTCTGAAACTCACCTCAATCTCTTCTGCTTTATGACCCTCAGTTGAATTCTTTCTTCTACAAAGGCAAGAACTGAAGTTGCTGCAGACCCCTTCAAATTTGCCCCTGACAACTCAGATAGCTTCCATTGGTAACAGATTTAGTAACAGGAAGTTTTGGGTGATCTTCATGAGACATGGTTCAGTAGCATGTTGGAGGCAAAACTCCAGGCTAGAGTAGTTTGAGGAGTGAGTTAGGAACGAGTTGAAATATTTATTTATAGAAATTTAGCCTTAAAGATGAGGAGAGAGATAGTCTGCTAACTATTATAATATTGAGGGAAGGACTTTCACATTTAATTGTGAGAAACCTGGGTATGTTTAAACACCAATGGAAGAATCCACAGAGATGTTGCAATATATTAGAATGAAAAGGAATAAGAATGTTAATCAACAATCCAATTTTCTGGAGAAGGTAAAGGTGATGTATCTAAAAGCATGTAGAAAAGCATTGCCCTTAGATAGAAAGGAATTACACTTCACTTTAACCAGGGAGAAATATGGTTAAATGATGTATATATGGCAAATATGAGTATTTCTTGGCAGCAAAAAGATATATTTGTGTGGGTGTGTGCATGTATGTGTAATGTTTGTATTTTCCCTGTAAGGTAAATGGTGACATCATCTGCCTAATTTTAGGAATAAAATGGAGACTTAAGAATTGACAATAGAGTAATAAGCCAAGTAACAGAAGAAAAGGAGTTCACCATAAAAATGTAGAAAGATGAACTAGCAGCGTTCCCACTGTATCAGGGCTGGTTTCCACGCATTTACAATACATCCAATATTCTTTCCTTACCCTTATTTTATGTTGCTTTTTACCACATACAATTTAACTAGGCCAAATACAATAAGAAAGCAGCCATGGAAATAACATTTTACATCTATTACAGACAGTCTGTATGGTGTCCTGCCTATTCACTATATAATAACATTTTGAAATTCCCTGGACCACTTCTAATGTAACTTAATACATACACATGTGAAACAATTTAGAACAAGAAGAAAGAGAACATGAGAGACCACATGACCACTGCCACTGGTAGGGCAGTGATGTTTTGATATATGAATTCCTCTTGTTGTTGGGGAGGGAGGAAAGAGGCATAGAATATGTCTTTGTGCTTTCAGATGGTTATGGAGGCAAATCTGTAGTGAGATGAAGCATGTGAGTGTACAGAGATGAAAATGATGTTATATAAAAGAAAGAAAACAGGGAATTAATGTGACAAATTTCACTTCTAAATCCACTCTTCATGCCAGTACATAAAATCTGGGCTCCCACTTTTGAAAAAACATATAAAAACTGATGAGTTACAATTTACATATATAACAAACCCGCATATGTACCCCTGAACCTAGAATAAAAATTAAAAAGAAGACAGAAGTAAAGGAAATTCCTATTACATTTTTGGCTACTGCTTCTCCTCTTTTATATCCAATCTATTATTCTTCCAATGTGATTGACCTTACAGAAGCAACTACATTTGTTTCCCCAAAAAATCTACCTTTAGGGTTACAACTATGATAGCTTCTTTTGCTTCAGCTCTTCAATGTATTTGGTACATGAGTAGCAAGGAATTTAGCCAGGTCGTAAAGACATCTGGTCTTTGTCTCAGGTTCCTGGGAGGTAACCTTAGAACCTTTGGAACTGCCTTATGGATAGGAGTGTCTTTGTTACTTGAGGTGGATCCCCTAATAGTTTATACTATAGCGGTGGCTCATGGTAATCCCCTCTGACCATATGATCTCAGTTTAACCTTCAGGGAGCATGATCAATTAATTTTGCCTAAGTACTGGACCCTAATAAAAATTCTGGACATCAAACCTCAAATGAGCTTCCCTGGTTGGCACTACCCCTGTGTAGTGCCATAGCTTGTGGCCAGGAGGAGATAACCCTGTCCATCGCTGAATCCTTGGGGAAAGGATGACTAGATGCTCCATGTTTGTTTGGATCCTTCCAAGACTCTGCCCTGTGTGTCTTCCTTTGTCTGGTTCTAATTTGTATCTTTTCCTTTTAATAAATGTGACCTTGAGTATAATAACTTTCAGTGAGCTCTGTGAGTCTTTCTAGCCAATTATTGAGCCCAAGAATGATTCTGGGAGCCTCTCAAACTTGGTGTCAAAAGTCATATTGGTCAGGCTGGGTTTGAACTACGGACCTCGAGTGATCCTGCCTCTTGGCCTCCCAAAGTGCTGGGATTATAGGTGTGAGCCACTTAGCAGTCTAGAGAACTGTGACGTTAACTTTGTAGTCTGGATAACTCCAAGTGGTACAGGACGAAATCAACACTTTTGAATATAACTCTTGATTATTTAGATGACTGGGCTCTATGCATATCTGTTTCATATTCTAAGTGAAGGTTTTGTGTCTTTTACATGTGGTTCTCGCATTCCAAAAGCCTTGCTACTTTCTTCTGACGTCTCACCCCCAAATCAATGCTCCTTCGAAAGGCTTAGCAATGATATTAGAGGATTTCATTCCTAGGCTGGGTGTGGTGGCTCGCACCTGTAATCCCAGCACTTTGGGAGGCCGAGGTGAGTGGATCACCTGAAGTCAGGAGTTCGAGACCAGCCTGACCAACATAGTGAAACCTCATCTTCACTAAAAATACCAAAGTACCTAGGTGTGGTGGGGCATGCCTGTAAATCCAAGCTACTTGGGATGTTAAGCAGGAGAATTGCATGAACCTGGGAGGCAGAGGTTGCATGAGCAAAGATCACCCATTGCACTCTAGCCTGGGAAATAAGAGGAAAACTTCGTCTCAAGAAAACCAAACAAACAAAACTCCTTCCTAACAATAGAATCCTAGAAATAACAGTATTTCTGAGTCTCAGAATCTTAGAGCTGTGTATCAGAAGACAAAAACTACATGGTAATTTGAATGGTGAAAATTTAAAGAATTATTAACTATAAGAAAGGATTCGTACAACCGTCTTAATAATTAAAGAGAACTCTAAGAAATATGGGAGTAGCAAATATAGAGTAGCCACTATCTCCAAGGCTGAGATGGACTGGTCTAGAGCAACCAAGGAAGATCGACTCCCAGTCCCCGGGCTGAGACCCAGATCTTGTCGGAGAAGGGTCCACTGTGGTTCACTGGATGGCAGAGAAATTGCTGTGGCACCTCACTAGTGGAAAACTCTGGAAATCTGTCCTCTGAGACTTGCGGAAAATCTGCACTCTAGAGACTGAAAAAAGTTGTTCGCAGAAGTCTCGCCTGAGGCATTCCAATACAAAATTGTCTGGGTAAAGGGATGGCAGGGGAAGCTGCTGCCTGCTGGGTGCTGCTGCTAACTGTATGCTGCAGGAGCTAGGCTCTGGGAAGCTGTGCTTGGTACAGGAGCTGGGCACTAGAGAAGCAGTTCACTGAAACAGCTGGGTACTGGGTATGGGAGAAGTTGTGTGGATTGCAGAGGGCTTCTGAGCCAGCCCATTA
>NW_022436987.1:16564558-16797417 GCF_009761245.1 Sapajus apella | reverse complement strand
AAAAAAAAAAAAAAAAAAAAAAAAAAAAAAAAATCCTTCTTCTGCAATGTGTCTCTAGCGCCCTCTGTTACACAATGAGGAATGGGGCCAGGGCTAGATCTGAGATCATTCAATGCCCAGTCCAGTGCAGTATCTTCTTTTAACCGGGAGATCATACAACTTCAAACCGCTTAAAAAAAAAAAAAAAAAAAAGAAGAAGAAGAAGAAGAAAGAAAAGAGATCTTCTGGAACAATTTTCTTTTTTTAAAGTGACAACAACAAAAACAATGACTACATTTTCAGGACAGAAACTATGTACACAAAACCCAGTGAAGAAGGTAATATTAT
This sequence comes from Sapajus apella, assembly GCF_009761245.1. Classification (NCBI taxonomy): domain Eukaryota; kingdom Metazoa; phylum Chordata; class Mammalia; order Primates; family Cebidae; genus Sapajus; species Sapajus apella. Next base: position 16,797,090 of record NW_022436987.1, on the reverse strand, counting down.
CTCCATGTTACAGATAAAGAAAATAAGACTCAGAGAGGTTAAGTGATTTACTTAATGTCACAGAGTAAGTAGCAGAGCAGTTTGCCTAGTTCCAAAACCTGGCTCTTAGCCTTACGTTGGGTAAATCATGTACTTATTATTTACAGCCAATAATTTCTTACATAGGTAAGACATGGGAGTGTTCCTAGGATGAGAAAAAAAGGAGACAATTATGGTAGGGAGCAACAATTATAAAGTAAGAGATATACCATCATGGGTTGGCTCATTACTTGTCTGCATGGTGGAGGGGAAGTATGGTGTTTGGTGTAGAGGTTGTAGATAGGTGTAAGGTGAGGGAACGCTGGCATTTGGCAGTTGGGCAAAAGCTGAGGGCAATGGGAGCAGGGCTAGAGAAGGATTGCAGGAGATTTAAGGTCTTTATGCACTGCCCATGCCTTTTTTACAACTTGCTTAACCTACTGTATACAAAATCAATTGAATTGTAGAGTGTCTTCTCTCCTTTTTGCCTTCTTAACTACATACTGTAAATTCTATGTTTTGTTTTGTTATTTGGAGACTTAGTCTCACTCTATCACCCAGGCTGGAGTGCTGTGGCATGATCTCTGCTCACTGCAACCTCTGTCTTCTGGATTCAAGTGATTCTCCTGCCTCTGCCTCCTGAGTAGCTAGGATTACAGTTGCATGCCATCATGCCCTGCTAATTTTTTTGTGTGTTTTTAATAGAGATAGGGCTTTGCCATATTGGTCAGGCTGGGTTTGAACTACGGACCTCAAGTGATCCTGCCTCTTGGCCTCCCAAAGTGCTGGGATTATAGGTGTGAGCCACTTTGCACCCAGCCTATAAATTTTATGTTTAAATTTAGGGTTGGGTAGCTACATAATTTAAATGAGAGAAAGGTATAGATTTTGAGCAATTACTCTAGTTTTATAATGCCACCCCCAATCCCATTCTTAATGCAAGCATCCAGAAATTTTACCAAGTACTTCAGATTACCCACAGTATAGGTACAATCTTTGTCATAAAGCATCCTCTTAAATGTGGTTTCATTTGAGTCCTTGGGTAGAAAATAGATGTTCAGTGAAATGAATGAAACGTTACTTGCGGTTGGGAAGGGAACACTGTAATATTCTTGAATTGGCTATATTTAAATCTCTTGTCCAGTAAAAGCAGAAAAGCAAATCTCTGATTTTCTGGCTCATTGCTAGTTGGTGGACTCAGGCTGGTGGCTTCTGAGCCTCTGAAGTTATTTCTGCATGTGTGGTTAGGGAATGCAGACATATTTTTAAATGAATTTACATAAAAATGCAAAAATACTGGTAAGTATACTTAAAGCAGAAAGATGAGAAAAACAAAAAGTTCTATAAACACTTTGTAAATTAATAGAATTGAAAAATATCTTAGATATATTTTAATCTAGCCCCTTTCTTTTACACAAGTAGAGCATGAAAGTTGAGTTTTTCTTTTGAAAAACAACTTGGACTTCAGAAGGCCTTTTAATAATGCAAATATATTATCATGCAAGATATCATATGAACACAGAGTTGAAGTTGTAATTACAAAAACCATCAATGCAAAACCACAAACTCAGAGCTGAAAGAGACATGAACTTCATTTAGTCTAAACTCCTTATTTCAAAGTTGGCAAAGGGAGCCCTGTTAAGATGGAGGCCTCTGGAAGCCAACACCATAAATAATTTCTCTTGTTTTTCTGTTAATAGCTGTGACATTTACTAGGTATAAGACTCGGTCCACTATCGTCATGAGTTTCACTTACCCCTTTTATAAAATTGGGATAATAATTCTTCAAGGGTTTTTGTGAGGATGAAATGAATTAGTAGCTAGAGAAGCAGCTTCGAACTATGAAGTTCTATATATTCATGTAAGTACATATGTGTATGCTATATAATAATATATAAAAGCAATAATTGTTACTGCTTTTATTACTTAAAAGGAAAACTCCTGGGTAAATCTAAACACTGAGTATAGATTTCACATTCACTCAGTTTATTTTTTAGAATGGATAGCAGAGAAAGCAGACATCATTTAAAGCAAATCAACAAAGTACATATTATAAATGTATACAATTCAGCATTGTAGAAGTGGACAGTCACCGTTTCCTCTAAGGAAATCTGCCTTCATCTATTTTAGCAACTGCAATATTTAAGGTACTAATATCAGACTATTAGTTGCTTTAAAATGGTCAGTCATCTTGTGATTCTTATTGTACCTTTTATCATCCTGGCAAAAATTGATTTGTTGGAGACAGCAAATGGAAGATGGAACAAGTTCATTCTGATGAAGAGTGGAAGGGTGAGGAGGGTATCAGCATGGAAAATCCAGCATGAGAGAGCTTCCATAATTTCTTCATTCTTGAAAAACTGTGTTCATTTTTCAAATCTAAGTGCAGGGCTTTACCCGGCTCCTATAACAACAGTCCAACACTTTTCCAGTATAGTAGCTGTCTTTCTGGAATGAACCTATGTTGTTTCTGTTCAAGAGTTAGGCTTTCTGATGTTATTACCATGGTTTCTCCACAGGTACTGTGTATATGCAAAAGAATAGCATCTGACCAAGAAGACCTAACGTTTCCCTCAGCTTGACTAACCTTTAGACACACTTATTCTCTACATTAAGCCCCTCACCTCTCTTTTCTTGGATTATTTACTTTAGAATATTTGTAACCCTAAATTCTTTCTCTGCGCCTTTGAGATGTCAATATTTTGAAAAGCTCCTTGCTAGTTTTACCACCCAGAAAATGCTTTTCCTACAAACTTGGAAATCAACTGTTTGAAATACAATGAATGAGGAAGATAGCACCCCATCTCCCAGTTTTTGTGGGAGAGTAGGAACCTATGTTAAGCAGGTACTTTGCTGCAAGTTGTGAAAGGACCTCCAGTTAGGAAGACATGAGAAAGTCTTATTTTCTTTTAGGTAATGCCAGTTAGCAAACACAGATGGACTATGATTCCCAACACCAGCTCTTAATAAAGACTCTCTCCGCTTTCTTAGTGGAGCTGTGCCCTTTCTCCTATTGATGGTGATCAAATTGGAATAAAACCAACTTGGATGTTTACTGTCTTATCCAGTGTGATGCTTTTTCTTTAACAGCCTTCTTTTACTTTTATTTTTATAGATTAAAGGAGTACATGTGCAGGGTTGTTACTTAGATATACTGAGTAGTGGCAAGGTTTGGGCTTCTTGTGCTCCCATGACCCGAGTAGTGAAAGCTAATCCCAGTAGGTAATTTCTCAACCTTCTCTCCACTCCTATTCTCCTCACTTTTGGGGTCTCCAGTGTCTATTATTTCCATCTTCATGCCCATGTGTACTGATTGTTAAGCTTCTACTTGTGAGAATATGCAGTATTTGATTTTCTGTTTCTGAATTATTTTACTTAGGTTAATGGTCTCCAGCTCCATCCATGTTGCTGAGAAAGACAGCCCCCTTTTTTATACTTATTTTCAAAGCCAAAAGCAGAACTCATTCAAATGTTCTGTGTAGACCCCAATTGATTGGACTTTCTGGATGCCTCATTTCTACACACACACACACACACACACACACACACACACATACACACACACAGAGAGAGAGAGAGAGAGAGAAAGACAAAAAGGGAGAAAGTGAAAGGGAGGCAGTCGAGATTATATTTTTTGAAAGCTTTCCTTTATACATATATTTTCTCTTTTGGAGTTTCCATGGTATTATGGCTATAGCTGAGTGTTATCATTACTGCTATTTGTATTGGCAATAACCACTTCATCATATAGTTAAATTTTACATAATGTTTCCCATAGCACTTTGTGTTGTACTTATATAACTCCCAAGGGACATGCAAATGCTCTATGAAAATCCAGGAATTTGCCTGACTAGACTTAATTTACTGTTTTTATTGGGTACAGTTTTCTGATTCTAGTTTTTGGTAAAAACACGTTATTAAAAATGCCTAATGGGACAGGAACCTTATAGCTTAAGGTAATTCCATTCAGAAAAGATCACTTGAGAAGCAGGAACCATATAAATCAGTTTTTGGTGATTAGTTTCTGAATCAGTCAAATAACCAGAAAGCACATTAACAGGAAACACCAGGCAAACAAGCCTTATAAAGAATACTTTTTCTAAAATTTTCTGAATACAAATATGAATGACAAGTAAGAAAGGGAAAATGGAAACTTCAATTCACTCTCCAAACCCAAGCGTTGTTCATTTTCTAGTGACACTGTAAATTCTTGATCTCAATATACTTGCCTTTTCCTTTTGATCTCTGCCCTGAGCCAAGAGTAATGCTTGGTTAACAAGAAGCCCTAATTAAGTGCCTAGAAGAAATTCCTTGTTTTAATTTCATTTTAAATTTGTAGGTGGCAGAACCAAAATGAAGGAATTAACCAATATTTTTCTCCTAATGATTCCAGTGCATAGTATCACTGAAAGGTGGGTGTACTGTGGCTCACTTAGAGGGAAGAACCATATAGTTACTGTGTAGGGGTAATTTTGCCATAGAAATATAACAATAGCAAACAGTTATTGGATATTTATATGTGTCAAGGGCTGGGCTAAACGCTTCATATGAAGTATCTTCTTTTAATCTTAGTAATAACACTGTATGTTAGATTCTATTTTTATTCCCCTTTTACAGAAAAGGACAGCTCTGGTTACTGCTTTGTCCTGGACTATACTGCTGGACTCCCTCCCCTCCATGTCCCAATGTAATTTTTAATGTATAGTGTGCATTGAGATCTGGAATGGATAAGTCTAAAAAGAAAATTAAGAAGGAAGAGACTGCAGACTAAACGAAGTGAGGGGTTTACCAAGTACAAACCCTATGGAAGAAATCAGAAATTGAGAACAGAGAACTAGTCAATTACAGTAAGGTGAGAAATTTAGTTTGGATTTTGTGACCCCTAAATTTACCTTACTTTTATAATTACGGTAGAATATAAATATTCAGATTATCTTAAAGTACAGACTTAACTGATTTGCCTTTCTTGCCTTTCTTTGCTATCCTACAGGAATCGAATGACAGAGTTCATCCCTAACCTCTGGAAGGATTTGAAGATGAATTTCTTTCCCTCAAGGAAAGGGGTAATACTTAGGATCTGGGTTTAATAAGCTGTCAAAGTCAATTGAAAGGAATTAAAAGGAAGGCTAGGGTTTGTTGAGAGACGTTTGGGGAAATGGAAGGCAGAGACAAGTTTCCCTCAGTACAGGGCTAAGGAAAAGAGAGAAAGGTGTGTGGTTCCTGGGTCTGTGGTGATCCAAGCCCTGATTCCTAGAGTGCCCCGCAGAGGTAACAGAACTTCTGAGGAGGGTTGTATAGTGCATTTAGAAAGAAGAGATTCATAGTTTTTTTTCTTCCTCTAACTATGCAGGTAAAGACTGTAAACATTTCTCTCCATGTCACTATTGTGTTCAGGTGAGCAGAGAATAGCGTATACCCTTTTTAAGCCAATACATTCAGCAGGAGGTGGTATAAGAGTGGGGCTTAAGAGCAGGACACCTGTGAAAATCTGATAACACACACCTAGCACTTCTTCCACATCACATCTGTCCTAACACGTCCTTCCAGATGTTCCGTCTGAGGACTGGTATCAGTGGACCTAAGTTTATTTTGTTGAAATAGTACAATTTAAACAAGCAGTCTTAGTCAGAATCCCTGGCATGACATATCTACATTGTGAATTTAAGCTAGATACACTGCTAGTTTACTAACATGCTTATGGCTGAATTTTTCTGGCTTCATGCTTGTGGCTAGAAGAGCTACTAAGGTACAATCAAAATAGTATTTTCTGTGCTCTGAAGAGCCAAGAGAATCAGATTCAGACCTAGTTCTTACCATGGTGAGGCCTGGGCAAGTGAGTGTCCCCTCTAGGCCGTATGTTTCCCTCACTTATGAAATATAAGTGAGGGGAGTGTCATCATTGCTATATACAGTTCTAGTCAATTCTGACCATGGATCCCCACTCTCCCATGTAGAGTCATGTTATGCCAACATTACCTGCACACTGCCAAATGGGCCAAGTAATAAAGACTAATAAATATAATGCTATTCATATTTATTATGCTATTTAGGAATTACCTTGAGGATCGGTTTAGATTGAAAAAAGGGAGCAGTAAATCCTACAGAGCTCAATATTGGAGAAGCTGTGAATCTGGTGGCCTCTCTGCTGCCACTGTGTCATCTTGATGGAAATTTTTAACAATGGAGAAGGGAGTGGAATAAGGAGGCTGAGAAGGTGAATGAGAAACCAGGCTAGTAGGAGGAAGCTGCAGCTGCCATCTGCTTGCACCAGTGATGCCTGAGATGTTTAGAAAAGGCACCTTCTCAGCTGCATCTGGAAGAGCAGGGTATTCTTGAGCATTTCAGGTAGCCAAAGAACTCTGAACTAAGACTTAGAGAACAATTAATAATAAAAATAACAGCTCAACCACCAACTGAGTACTTAACTATGCACCAGGACCAAGGCCTTTTGCAACATGATCTCATTTCATGTGTACAGCAACCCTGTAAACTGAACATTTGTAGTAACTCTATTTTAGAGATAAGAAAACCAAGTTTCCAAAAGTATTAGTGACTTTTCCAAGTTGAGCCAGCTAAATAGCTTTGTATTAGGTGCAGAATTTAACAGCTATTATTTGGGGAAGGGGTGAGAAAAATATGGCTATAACATGTGTTGTTTATACCTCATTATACACTCTGAAAATCCTATTTAATGATAAAATCAGATGTTGAATTATATCCAAGTAGCAGTGAAGGTGGGGGAAAGGTGTCAAAAGGGTAACAATTTGAGGTTTCTGTGAAAATAGAGAGGAAAAGTCTTCTTGATGTGGAAGTTTGGGAAGTGCCACAGCTGATTGCATAGGCACTCATAAAACTCAGGTTTCTTTCCCCCTCCGTACATTTATAATTCGGTATCTTCTCTTCTTGGTTAAGGTCCTCACACAAGTCCCAGTAAGTAGAGAGTGGCTCTCTTTCACTTCAGCAATTTGTCCTATGATGTTTAAGGGCTTTGCTTATGGAGTCTTCTTAATATTTCAGGAAAGATAAGTAGCCAGAAATGAAAGTGGCTTTCTGCCTAAGTGTATTTGAGGCAGGATTTCTGCCCACAATTATGCATCTCCCTTCCACTGCCTTCATTTCACTTTGATTAAAGGGATTGAACTAATTTGAGTATTCACCAAGTCCCAGCTAAAAAAAAGTAATTCATAGGTGGTGGTGGGTAGTAACTAGTGTTATAATCGAAGTCTTTAAATATGTGCCTTACGCTACCTTTCCCAAAATGGATTCCAGGAAACAGTAGTTTCACAAGTTTTGCTCTGAATTGAAGGCTCTTTGGGCAAATTCCTTTTGGGAAAGCTGCAGTCTTTGCTGATGCCAACAAGAGACTACTAGCGCTTACAGCCAGATGAGTCTTTGTTTTGTGCAATTATCTCCAAATATTACAGGGTATTTAGCATCCGTGCCATCTGGCTTTTAAATGCAAGTGAAGGTTCTCACCATCATGATAATCAAAATTGACTTAATACATTTATAAGTGATTGATAGGTTTGTCTGTGTCCCCACTCAAATCTCATGTTGAATTGTAGCTCCCATAATCCCTACATGTCGTGGGAGGGGCCTGGTGGGAGGTAATTGAATCACAGAGGAGGTTTTTCCCCTGCTGTTCACATGGTAGTGAATAATTCTCATGAGATCTGATGGTTTTATAAAGGGCAGTTCCCCTGCACATGCTCTCTTGCCTGCCACCACGTAAGATGCGCCTTTGCTCCTCCTTCACCTTCTACCATGATTATGAGGCCTCCCTAGGCATGTGGAACTGTGAGCTCATTAAATCTTTTTTTTTTTTTTTAATAAATTACAGTCCTGGGTATGTCTTTATTAGCAGTGTGAGAACAGATTCATACTATGATCCTTGGAGGATGGTACCAAACCTCATTGAGAACTAATGTAGCTATTGGCTTATGCAAATTCCTAGAATACATGTCATATTGGTATATTAAAGAATCTGGGAAGAATTTGTTTTCACTATATTGTTTTATTTTGTTTTAACTTCTATTTTAATTTCAAGGGTATAAATACAGGTTTGTTTCATGGGTAAATTTGTATCATGGGATTTTGTTGTACAGATTACTTAATAATACAGGTATTAAGCCTATCTTACCCCCTCTCTTTTGTTTTTTCTTTAGGATACCAAGTGACATCCCAGGAAATGCCCTTTGGAAAATACTACTTCAGCAAGAAGGATGAGGAAAGGTATATTAGAATGAGAAGAGACACTAATGATTATCTAATATCTGAACCCCACTATTTACCCCATGAGACAGATATGGCCCACTTGGCCCTGAGGATTTTTCAAATTTTTGCTTTCTATATAATTAACATTCATGATCATTCAAGCCACTGGGACCTAACCATTTATTGTTCTTTGAGTGGTGTCTGGCTAGCTGGCTTGGATACATCAGTCATTGTATTTGATGTTGTTAGTAATTTATTATAAAGTTTGAGCTGTTTGGCTTCATTTTATGAATACATTATTATCAAACAACAAGGAATCCTTAGAAAAGCATTCTGCCAAAAAAAAAAACCAGATTCGAATAAGGCCCCCATATTCAACTTGCTTATGTTTGGGTTGTGTATAATTTTCATACACCAACTGTGGAAGCTTTGACTTGCTTTTATTTTTAATTTAAAAGATTATAATAGATAAGCACATGTACATGGATGCCTAATTATGCAGTACTCATAGAGAAAAGCAATGAACTTTTTCTGTACTCTAAACTCGTATTTTTCCAATAGGAGAAACTGGTCTAGAAACTGGTCTGCAGCAGAGATGTGATTTGGATCCAGAAATCCTGACTCCCAGGCAAGAATCTTCATACTGCTCTGTTTTGTTATCCCTTCATAGAAGAAGAACTACTGAGATGTGGAAAATGAAGATTTGGAATGAAAGGTGGATGAAGGGAAAAAATTGAACTCGAATAGGAGGACCTTTTAACAGAAAGTTCTCAGAAAATCATTATTTAACTATTCCAGAGCTAAAAAAAAAAAATCTCCACACTCCCCAAAAACTCATTTCATGCTAAATATATGAGTACAGTAAACTTAACAGCTGGCTTGGTGAATCACCAGTGCCTAGCACCTCTATTGTCAAGAAGCAGGCAGTCCAGATGGCAGGTTCAGCTTCCTTGAGGGCAGATAATAACAGGTCAAGGCTTTACTTTTTATCCAAATGCAGTGTAAAAGGAGTTTGGGTTTCTGCAATTTCAGCCTGTCGTGGGCAGGTCTAGATAAGATTACATGCTCTTTTCTTAAAAGACCTCAGATATTTCTTTCATCCCATTCTCAGTCACAGTGTATTTTTTCTTCTGCTACTTGACTGATAAAGTTTTTAAAATACTGGTCTCTCTGTTATTCCTTGCTGCAGTTACAGAAATTGATTCAGAAGTGAAACTACTGTAAGAGTATTCTTTTGATACTTCATTATTAAGAGGACCCTCTATATGTATTTTTCTCATATTATAACTTTAAGTGGTAAAAGCAGCTTCATTACAAGCAGCTTCGTTCTAAATTGTGGTTCTTATGGCATACATTTTCCTAGGCATATTTACTCTTTTATGTCAAAATAACAAAACACTTAGTTTGCAAGGGGTTGAGGTATAAGGATTTGGAGGAATCAGTAGTGAGTTTTAGAGAAATTGGTACCTGCACTGTTTCAAAATGGAAGTTAAAAACTCGAATGTTTGGTGGAATCTGAGCACAAAACAGTAATGAGTGCAATTGGTCAAGTATAGAAAAATAAATTAATTAAAATTAAAAAAAAAAAAAAGCTCATGCCTGAGATAATGGGCAACTGACACCCAGTAAGTGTAAGCCATGGCACAGCAAATACTGGTAACTGTGGCAAATTCTAGTGGGCATGCCCCATTTAAGAAGGACAAACACTACTTTACCGCAGCTGTGGAGCAACATTGGCTCTCTGTTGGCAGCCTTTCAAAGGAAATGAAAAATTCAGATTTAAAACACTGGTAACTAATTCATAAAAACAATAAATGAGTAAACATGTCAAACAGAATGGGCTGAGTCTCACTGGTTCTTAGCTTAAATAAGCATAGTATTATCTCCAGATCTCTCTGTCCTTCCAAACTGGAATCTCCCAGTATCAGGCATTATTCTGATGCTATGTCTCTGGAGTTGGTTTTCAGTGTATAGGTATCCCTCAGTATTTTTAGCTTGTGAGTTCTAATACTTAAAAGAGCCAGCAGGGGGAACCCACAGACTGTGTGACTCAAAACTAAGGGAATAGATTTTTAAAGTTTGTACTTGAAAATACAATGAAGCTATTTTGAGGACCAGCAACCAGCTACCAGTGGTCTGGCCAGGAGTTTGAGTTGTGGCTTACACACCAATCCTGGTTTTTACTTGTCTAATAAAATATTGTCATACTATTTGCATAATTAGAAACACTGTATGCAAGCTCTTCTCTGGAACTTCAATTAGGATATGCAATGTGGCTTAAATGTTGAAAGTAGAAATCATTCCCTTCTCTGGTGTGTCATAAATGCTGACTCAGTTAAGTGGTGATGTGTCCTACCATATGTATTCATTTTTGACATAAAATGGGCTTATATCAATCACCATTCTATTATAAAGATCCCATTATATGTACAGCAATGTAGTAAATGCAAAATTGCATAGTATCAATTTACCGCCTCAAAACTTGTTTAGGGTAATTATGAAAGCTAACACACAGACACACACACACAAAGAGATGCACACACACACACACACACACATACACACACAGAGAAAGGGAAAGAGAGAGAGAGTGAGAGAGAGAGAAAAATTGCTAGATAAGTATAGTCTGTCTTACGGAGAAGGCTTGGGCAGAATTTACATCAGCCAATACTTTTTAATTTTTATCTTATAATGGCACATATGGGAAATAATGATATTCGTAGGCACATTGGGTAAACTTAATGGTTATAGTTATATAAAAGACAAATTGCTCTGACCACCCCAGGCTACTTCTGGCCATGGAGAGGGATGTGAAGATTAGCATCTGGGCAGAAATTTAGTCCTCTTTTTGCATAGTGGAGTCCTGACATTGGTCAGAAGCCTCTGCTATATGTAGGTAAGAAAGGAGAGATTAAAATACTCACCCGTTTGGGAATGATTTTTCTTTTTCTTTTTGCTATCTCATAATGTTGATTTAGTTATTTCCCACTGATATTGGTCAAAAAAATAAATTAAGTTCTTTGTCATATTCCTTTATCTTGAAAATATAGGACAAAATAAAAGACTTAGTTTTCCAGAATGTTTTTCCCCTAAAATGAACTGAATGTTTGTGTTCCTCTCAAAATTCATATGTTGAACTCTTAACCCTCAATGTGTCATGATTAGCAGTGGAGAATTTGGGAGAATATTAGATCATGAGGGTGGAGCCCTCATGAATGAGATTGATATATAAGGAACCCAACAAAACTCTCACTCTCTTTCTGCCAAGTGAGGATACCATGTACAATAAGAAGCTGGCAGTCCACTTCAAAATAGTCCCTCTCCCCAAATCTGAGAAGCTTATTTTCAGTAATTGATCACATTCAGTTCTTTTAAATCAAGAACTTCACTGATTTTGTACACTTCTCTTTAAACCTAATGAACTTAGGTTCTATTGATTTTATCTTTTAAGTATTTTTCCCCTTAGTCCTTAACAACTAGGTTTCCTGCCTCTAGAATAAGCTGAAATCCTCCAAGATGTACTGTGGGTTTCTGCAAGAGACTTTTAACCACAGTCTATTTTTCTTTCCCCAGAAAAGAAAAAAAAAAGAAGTTGGCAGTCTGCAACCTAGAAGATGGTCTTCACCAGAAACCAACCACATTTCCACTGTGGTCTTGGATTTCCAGTCTCCAGAACTGTGAGAAATAAATTTCTGTTGTTTTAAGCCACCTAGTTTATGGTAATTTGTTATAGCAGCACAAACTGACTAAGCACCCCCCTTTTCAAAAGTTCTAAGAACAAAGCATCATATCTCCAGACAAGATGAAATATTTTATCAAGTAAGAGCTAATCCCACTCCAAGTATTGGTTTAGCCTTCTTTGGCTCACTCACTTTTGATAACACTACAGTATTGCTTGGAGGGGAGAGAAAGTCAGTAAGCAGAAAAACAAGAAAGAGAATAAGGCCATTGCTGGTATTATCATTACACTCCCCCAACAAAAAAACCTAATGAATACCCTCTCTATGCCATCAACCTCCATACTCAAAATTTCTTATTAAAAAAAAAAAACAGGCTATTGCTATTTTAGAATAGAATAATTTGGAGTTATAATCAAGCATATTGAAGTCTAAATGATAGAGTTATTAGTGAACTGAGAGGAGACTGAAATTGTTCATCTTTATGCAGAACAGCATTAATTCTCTATTGCCACATAGTGGCTTTCCTTTGTTCTTTTCTTTCGTAGCTAATCAAGTTAGATCATGCCTATTAAATAAATATACTCAGAGGGGCCAAGATGGCCAACTAAAAACAGCTGTGGTTGGAGGCTCCCAGCAAGAAGAATGAAATGGTGAGTGAATCCTGCATCGGCAATTGAGGTATCTAAGTTATCTCACTGGCACTGACTAGGAAGTTGATGCAACCCACAGAACGCAAGGAAAAGCAGGGTGGAATGAGGACTCACTTTGGAGCTGCATGGGGAAAGGGGGCTCTCACCCCCAGCCAAGGGAGACAGTAAGTGATTGTACTACCCCACCCAGGAAACCACACTTTTTTCCATGAATCTGTGCAACCTGCAGATCAGGGGATCCCCTTGTGAGCCAATGACACCAGGGCCTTGGGTCCCAAGCACAGAGCTGAGAAGATTCTTGATGGCCACTCTGCTGGAGACTGCCTAAGGCCACGGAGTTCCCAGGGAAGGGGGCAGCAGCCATCACTGCAGCTCCAGTCTGTCATTTTTTTCCTGCTTGTATCAGGGAGACTGGGTGGCTCGGACCCAGGAGGAAATCCCTGCAGTGCAGCACAGAGGCTGTGGCAAATCACCTAAAAAGGGAAGCCAACCCCCAGACTAACAGTAGACCTCGCAGCAGAAACCCTACAAGCCAGAAGAGATTGGGGGTCAATATTCAGAATTCTTGAAGAAAAGAATTTCTAACCCAGACTTTCATATCTATCCAAACTAAGCTGTATAAACAAAGGAGAAATAAATCTTTTTCAGACAAGAAAATTCTGAGGAAATTCATCATCACCAGAACTCCTGAAGGAAGTACTAAATATGGAAAGGAAAAATCATAACCAGCCACTTCCAAAACACACTAAAGTACAAAGACCAATAACACTATGATGCAGCTACATCAACAAGTCTGCAAAATATACCAGTTAGCATCATGATAACATAATAAAATTCATACATAACAATATTAACTTTAATGTAAATGGGCAAAATGCTCCAATTAAAAGACACAGAAGGCAAACTGGATAAAGAGACAAGACTATTGGTGTGCTATATTCAAGAGATCCATCTCACATACAAAAATACACATAGGCTCAAAACAAAGAAATGGAGGAACATTTATTGAGCAAATATAAAGCAGAAAAAAGCAGGGGTTGCCATCCCAGTTTCTGAAAAAACAGATATTAAAACAACAAGGACAAAAAAAAAAAAAAAAAAAAAAGACAAGTGTATTACATAATGGTAAAGGAATCAATCCAACAAGAGGAGCTAACTGTAGTAAATATATATGCACTCAGCATAGGAGCACACAGATTCATGAAGCAAATTATTAGAGATGTACAAAGAGACTTAGATTCCCACCTAATAATAGTGGAAGACTTTAACACCCACTGTGGATATTAGACCGATCATTGAGAAAGAAGATTAGCAAAGATATTCAGGACTTAAACTCAGCTCTAGATCAAGTGGACCTGATAAATATCTACAGAATTCTCCACCCCAAAACAACAGAATATACATTCTTCTCAGAGCCATATAATAATTCCTCTAAAATCAATCACATAATTGAAAGTAAAACAATCCTCAGCAAATGCAAAAAAACAAAAAATGAAATTATAACAGTATCTGAGATCATAGCACAATCAAATTAGAACTCAAGATTAAGACATTTGCTCAAACCACACAACTACATAGAAATTGAATAACCTGCTACTAAATGACTCCGGGGTAAATAATGAAATTAAGGCAGAAATCAAGAAGTTCTTTGAAACTAATGAGAAGATAGAGACAACATAACAGAATTGTTGGGACACAGCTAAAGCAGTATTAAGAGGGAAATTTATAGCCCTAAATGCCCACATCAAGAAGCTAGAAAGATCCCAAATCAACACCCTAACATCATAACTAAGAACACTAGAAAACCAAGAGCAAACAAGCCCCAAGCTAGCAGAAGACAAGAAATATCCAAGATCAGAGCAAATATTAAAAAAAGATAGAGACACAAAAAACCTTTCAAAAAAATCCATGAATCCAGGATTTTTTTGAGAAAATAATAAAATGCATAGACAGCTAGACTAATAAGAAAAGAAAGACTTAAATAGACACAACAAAAAATGATAAAAGGGCTATCACCACTGACCCTACAAAAATACAAACAACCATTAGAGAATACTATAAACACCTATATGCAAATAAACTAGAAAATTTAGAAGAAATGGATAAATTCCTCCGAAGGCTGAACAAGGAAGAAATTGAACCCCTGAATAGACCACTAATGAGTTCTGAAATTGAGGCAGTAATAAATAGCCTACTGCAGGACCAGACAGATTTACAGCTGAATTATACCAGAGGTACATAGAGGAGCTGTTGCCATTTCTAATGAAACTATTCCAAACAATTGTAAAGTTAGGGACTCACCCCTAATTCATTTTATGTGGCCAGCATCGTCCTGCTACCAAATCCTGGCAGAGACAAAACAAAAACAGAAAACTTCAGGCCAATATCGCTGATGAACATCAGTGCAAAAATCCTCAGTAAAATAATGGCAAACTGAATCCAGCAGCAGTGCATCAAAAAGCTTATCTACCACAATCAAGTTGGCTTGATTCCTGGGATGCAAGGTTGGTTCAGAATATGCAAATCAATAAATGTAATTTATCAAATAAACAGAACTAAAGACAAAACCACATGATTATCTCAGTAGATTCAGAAAAGGCCTTTGATAAATTCCGGTTCACGTCATGTTAAAAACTCTCAGTAAACAAGGTATTGATGGAAAATACCTCAAAATAATAAGAACCATATATCACAAACCCATAGCCAATATCATACTGAATGGGTAGAAGCTAGAAGAATTCCCCTTGAAAATTGGCACAAAACAAGGAAGCCCTCTCTCTGTTCAATACACTATTTGAAGTTTTGGCTAGAGCAATCAGGCAAGAGAAAGAAATAAAGGGTATTCAAATAGGAAGAGAGAAAGTCAAACTATCTTTGTTTGTAGGTGATATATCTAGAAAACCCCATTGTCTTAGCCCAAAAGCTTCTTAAGCTGATAAGCAACTTCAAGAAAGTCTCAGGATACAGAATCAATGTGCAAAAATCACTTGCATACATTTACAACCATCTGATCTTCAACCAACCTAACAAAACAAGCAACAGGAAAATAATTTCCCGTTAATAATTGGTGCTGAGAGAACTGGCTAGCCATAGGCAGAAAATTGAAACTGGACCCCTTCTTTACACGTTATACAAAAACTTACTCAAGATGAATTAAAGACTTAAATGTAAAATCCATAACTGTAAAAACCTCTAGCAGAAAATCTAGGCAATACCATTTATGACCTAGGCATGGGCAAAGATTTCATGACGAAAATATCTAAAGCAATTGCAACAAAAGGAAAAGTTGACAATCGGGATATAATTAAACTAAAGAGCCTCTGCACAGAAAAAGAAATTATCATTAGAGTGAACAGAAAACCTACAAAATGGGAGAAAATTTTTGTAATCATTCCATCTGACAAAGGTCTAATATCCAGAATCTACAAGGAACTTAAACAAATTTACAAGAGAAAAACAAACAACCCCATTAAAATGTGGGCAAAGGACATTAACAGACACTTCTCAAAAGAAGACATTAATGCAGCCAACAAACAATAGGAAAAAAAAAAGGTCATTATGACTGATTGTTAAAGAAATGCAAATCAAAAAGCTCAATATCACTGATCATTAAAGAAATGCAAATCAAAAAGATACCATCTCACACCTGTGAGAATGGCAGTTATTAAAAAGGCAAAAGACAACAGATGCTGGTGAGGTTGCAGGGAAATAGGAATGCTTTTGCACTGTTGATGGAAATTAAATTATTTCAACTATTCTGAAATACAGTGTGATGATTTCTCAAAGACCTAGAACCAGAAATACCATTTAACCCCGCAATTCCATTACTGGATATATACTCAAAGGAATATAAATCATTGTTATAAAGATGCATGCACATGTATTTTCATTGCAGCACTATTCACAATAGCAAAGACATGAAATCAACCAAAATGCCCATCAATGATAGACTGGATAAATAAAAGGTGGTATATATACACCATGGAATACTGCACAGTCATAAAAAGGAAGGAGATCATGTCATTTAAAGGGACGTGGATGAAGCTGGAAGCCAGTATCTTCAGCAAACTAATGCAGGAACAGAAAACAAAATGCTGCACATTCTCACTTATAAGTGGGAGCTGAAAAATGAGAACATATGGGTACAGGGAGGGGAACAACACACACTGGAGCCTGTTGGGTGGTGGGAGATTGGGGGAGGGAGAGCTTCAGGATAAATGTTTAAAATAATTGATAAAAAATTTCCTTAAAAATGTATGTACAAAGGTTGTTGATTGCAGATAACATGAACATTTACAAAAATCTGAGAAAACAAATATCCAATAATACAGTACTAATGAAAAATGATATATCCAAATAGAGGAATATGGAGTAGCCATTTAAAAAAATAAAATAAGTAAATATACACATACACTTTGGACCTGGCCATACCCTCTATAAACTAAATTAGAGGTAGAAAGGTGAAGAACCTTTGTTTCCTCCTTCAATTTTGGAAACACACATATAGAATAATGGATTTGGAATGTTTGGCACAAACTGCCAAGAATTTTAGTCAGAGCTTAGTTTGAATCACAAAGAATGAGCTAAAACTTTCATAGGAAAAGGGAGTAACTAGTGTTTCTTCATCATCTTGTAGCTCTTTCCCTTATAACTACTTCTGTGACTATGCTATTACGTTGAAAGGAGGACTGTATTCGCTGGAAGACTGGAAATTTTGTTGTACTTTTGAAGATTATAATATCTTTAATAATGCTCTCAATTAGAAACAGGCTGAACCAAGGTAGAGACTGCTTAACTTAGAAAATGTGGAGAAGGCTATAAGACCAATACAGTTTTCTGGTATTCTCCCAAGTAAGCAGTGGATGTCAAGTAAAAACCCTAATCAGCTTTGCTGGCATTGATTACAATGATTCAGGAAGAAATTAAAAATTTTTGAAGAATGTATTATAAATGAGAAGGTTGAGAGGTTATTGATTACAATGGTTGATTACAATGGTTCAGGATGAAATTTTTAAACATTTGAAGAATGTATTAGAAATGAGAAGGTTGAGAGGTTATTCATAATATAATAATGTTAATAAAACAACCATAATTTATATAGTGCACCTAAAGTTTAATGGATGATCTCATTTGTGTGTGCCAATAGGTCCAATGAAGTGTGTACAGTAGAATGAAAACTAAATACCAGAGAAACTAGTGATTTTCCAAAGTTAAAATAGTTACTACTTCCCTAACAACTGTCACCATCACTTGGTATTAACCATCTTTGGTGGGTACTGTACTATTCTCATAGCATTGTGATTTATGACTGTGAGCTCTGAACAGTCATTTCCTGGGTTCAAATAATGATTCTAACCTGTATTAGCCATAATCTTAGAAAAGTTACTTAACTTTATTCTCTTTGCCTCAGTTTTCTTAGCTACCAAATAGGAACAAGAACATTATCTAGCTAGTGGGTTATTGTGAAAATTACTGAATTAATAAATAAAAAGGTTTATAACAGCACTTGGAAAAATAAGTATTGACTATATGTTCGCTACCATTACCATTTAATATAAGAAAATTGGTTATTGGTGCACAAGCCTTACATCTTGGATTTAGATCTAGGTCTACGTAACAACATCACCATCCAAAAATCAAGGTTTATCATCCAGACTTCTAATGTGCTTTTAACCGTATTACTCTTGTTAACATTTTGAGGATTGCCTAAGGTACTCAGCACCGTGCTAGATTCAACGGAATACCTAACAAAGAAAATACAGCCTTTGTTTTTGAGGGAATTATAACCCAACTGGATATACAAGACTAACATAAATCTCAATTAGAGAATAATTTAATGTTAAACTATAGTCTCCTGAAGGTATGTGAAACAGAAATTCAGAAAATGTAGCACCTATTTAGCATGGGCTATGGTATCAAGGAAGGCTTCATGAAAAGAATAGAAGTCTGACAGGTATGGTGAGGTCAGTGTATTTCAGATTGGGGGACTTGCCTGAGCAAAGGCTTAGGGAAAACAAACATGCAGTATACATCTTTAGAAAAAAAAAATAGAAGAAAGAAGATTGTATAAGAAAGAGGGAATCCAATTAGAGGAAGTCCTAAAAGGCAGGCATGAGAATATGGAATTAATGTGACATTATAGATTATTGAACATGGGAGTTAAATGGTTAAAGTTGTATTACAAAAAGATTAATCTGGTAAAGAAGCAATGAAACCAATTAGAAGCCTGCTGCAGTAATGCAGGCATGAGATGACGAGGGCTTAGCTTTCAATGATGGTGGGGATATCTAGGGAAAAGGATAAGCTTAAGATATAGAACGTGATTACCCATTCAGTAAAGGGGCTGACAGAAAGAGTACAAAAACCTTAGTCTTACTGTAAGAAAACAGTTGAGAAACCAGATATGATGTGCAATCTGTTATGTTTGTTATGCATGACATTTAAAAAAATGGGAAATTTCACAAATCATGACTTTATGACTATTTTTAAAATTTGGAAGGTCTGGTAATGCTGGTCCTAAATTTCTAGGGCCAGGATCAGAAGTAAGTAATGGTATCCCAGTTAAAATGAGTTATATTCTCTGAACTTGATTATATCCTCCACCTACCTCACTTCTCATACCTGCTTAGACCCTGTAGGCATTGTAGGTACTTGATTTTGTGACTCTGCTTTAGGACTTGGCTTTTTTTTTTTTTTTTTTTTTTTTGAAACATAGTATTACTCTGTCACCCAGGCTGGCTGGAGGGCAGCGACGTGATCTCAGCTCACTGCAACCTCCACTTTCCGGTTTCAAGCAATTCTACTGCCTCAGCCTTCTGAGTAGCTGGGACTCCAGTTGTGCAATCTGGCCAGGCTTGTCTCGAACTCCTGACCTCAGGTAATCCACCTGCCTCAGCCCCCCAAAGTACTGGGATTATGGTCATGAGCCACTGCGCCCGGCCCCAGGACTTGGCTTTGATGTTTGGAATGATGATGATGAGGGCCAAGGCATGGCGGCACATGCCTGTAATTCAAGCACTTTGGGCGGCCGAGGCGGGCAGAGGAGGGAGGATCACTTGAGATGAGGATTTTGAGACCAGCCTGACCAATATGGTGAAACCCCAATTCTACTAAAACTACAAAAATTAGCCAGTATGGTGGTACTGGCCTGTAATTCTAGCTACCTGGGAGGCTGAGACATGAAAATCGCTTGAACCCAGAACGGGAAGGTTGCAGTGAGCAGAGATTGAACCACTGCACTGCAGCCTAAGCAACAGATTGAAAGTCTGTGTCAAAAATAATCGTTTAAAAAAAGAAGAAAAAGGAATTATGACAATGACAATCTTTTTTTTTTTTTTTTTGAGACGGAGTTTCGCTCTTGTTACCCGGGCTGGAGTGCAATGGCGCGATCTCGGCTCACCGCAACCTCCGCCTCCTGGGTTCAGGCAATTCTCCTGCCTCAGCCTCCTGAGTAGCTGGGATTACAGGCATGCGCCACCATGCCCAGCTGATTTTTTTTTGTATTTTTAGTAGAGACGGGGTTTCACCATGTTGATCAGGATGATCTCAATCTCTTGACCTCGTGATCCACCCGCCTCGGCCTCCCAAAGTGCTGGGATTACAGGCGTGAGCCACCGCGTGCCCGACAATGACAATCTTCATGCTGATAGGATAAAAATGGTTTTCAAGAGTAGCCTACCCTCCTCAACCTCCATCTCTGGATTCTTTCTCTATTGCTATAGTTTCTGGAATTGGTAAAGCTGAGTTAGGTATGATAATACATTGTAACTATTTAAATCTATACTAGTTTCATATTAATCAAAACAACCTTTTGTTTTTAAATCTCACTTGATCCAAACAAACACTTTATGAGGCATTTTCCCCTTTCCTAGATAAGGAAATGTAACCCAATAAAAATTAGACTGGTTCAAGGCAAAAATAGTAGGCCACAAATACAGTAAGTCATACAGTTGTTATATGATATAATAATTACTGAGAAATCATTTTTAACTTACTTATAAATTAACTTATTTGAGAAACATTTAGTGAGCCTTTAAAATGTGCCAAATATTGCACCAATGCTTGAAAAATGCTTAAAATGTTTCTTGGCATGTAGTGAGAACTCAACAATTATTTGTCCCTATCCTCTAATTCAACACAATAATGATAGGTTTGGAAAGACCTGACAAAAGCACAGACAATTAGTGATTCCAAGATTGAATGAGCACACATATGTCAAGAATGCAGTGTGTTGCTTGGTGCTTGGGAGACATTCAATTATTTTATGTTTTGTCTGAGCTGCCTTCACACTTTGGCTTATGAACTTAATATCAAATATGTGAGGTAAATATCGGATTCTTTAGATTTATTGGTGGGAGGAGGATGTGGGTAAGAATTATAGACACTTCTTGACGAATATCTTTGTGGTGTTCTCTGAATTTCCTGGATTTGAATGTTTGCCTGCCTTGCTAGGCTGGGGAAGTTTTCCTGGATAATATCCTGAAGAGTATTTTCCAGCTTGGATTCACTCTCTTCATTGCATTCAGGTATGCCTATCAAACATAGATTAGGTCTTTTCACATAGTCCCACATTTCTTGGAGACTTTGTTCATTCCTTTTTACCCTTTTTTCTCCATTCTTGCCTTCCCGTTTTATTTCATTGAGTTACAGATGCTGGAGAGAATGTGGAGAAATAGGAACACTTTTGCAATGTTGGTGGGAGTGTAAATTAGTTCAACCACTGTGGAAGACAGTGTGGTGATTCTTCAAGAACCTAGAAATAGAAATTCCATTTGACCCAGCAATCCCATTACTGGGTATATATCTAAAGGATTACAAATCATTCTACTATAAGGACACGTGCACACGAATGTTCATTGCAGCACTGTTTACAATAGCAAAGACCTGGAACCAACCCAAATGCCCATTGACGACAGACTGGATAGGGAAAATGTGGCATATATACACCATGGAATATTATGCAGCCATCAAAAGCGATGAGTTTGTGTCCTTTGTAGGGACATGGATGAACCTGGAAACCATCATTCTCAGCAAACTGACAGAAGAGCAGAAGATCAAACACTGCATGTTCTCACTCATAGGTGGGTGTTGAACAATGAGAACACATGGACACAGGGAGGAGAGCACTACACACTGGGGTCGGTTGGGGGGAAATAGGAAAGGGACAGTGGGGGGGGTGGGGAGTAGGGGAGAGATAGCAAGGGGAGAGATGCCAGATGTAGGTGATGGGGAGGAAGGCAGCAAACCACACTGCCACATGTGTACCTATGCAACAATTTTGCATGTTCTTCACATATACCCCAAAACCTAAAATGCAATAAAATTAAATAAATGAAAAAAAAAAGAATTATAGACACATTTTTATGTATCATTCTCAGACCTATTAGCCACTTCCCTAATAAAATTATTTCAAAATCATGGAAAGTTAGAAATGAAAGTGGTAATAGGGAATATTAGGTTTATCTTACCCATAGGCAGTTGGAATAATGAAGTGACTTTCCCAAGGTCACACAGCAAATTAGTGACAAGTAGGAATAGAATACAAGCCTCTTGATTCACAAGAAAAAATTTATCAAAAAAAAAGAAAAAGAAAAGAAAAAATTTATCCAGTTAATTCACACTTAATAGAATATACGTCAAATTCTAAATTCCCTATTATTCACTGAAAAAATTTTAGGAAGGGGAAACATGAAGGAAAACTAAAGCCTCTACCATACGCCATCAGGAGAAAATTCAGCTTGGATAACCTTGGTTGTCTAAGGACCTTGGCGTTTTTTGCCATCTGAAATGCGAGTGCTATCTGGAATGCTAATCTGAGCACTGACTTTAGTGTCAATGTTGAGGATGACTCATCAATACCACTGTTTGTAGAACATTTTCTGGGAAACTGAAGGACTACAACCTTTTGTGCTTTGTCTTAAAAACCGAAATTAACAAAGGTGGAAAATTCCAAATAAATTTTCCTCTGTATTTTTCCACGATAGAAACATTTTAAAGATGTATCCCTCACTGAGGAAATAATTATAGACTATCTGGCTTTACCCTTTAGTGCCTGCCAAGGAAAGAAGAAAATTTATTATTTGAGAAAACTTTTGAACATGGCAAAAGGACTAGAATCATTCTGCATCTTTTTAGAGTGCAAAACTAGACCCAGTGTAGTAAAGTCACAAAGAGGCAAGTTTTGCCTTACTTTAAGTACAAATTGTCTTGTAAGCCCCCTAGCTCCAAGCACAGCGCATAAGATCCAAGAGGATTCCAGTAAGTATTTATTTATTTCTGCATCCAATTTACCTGAGCTTATCTTTATCTTGGCACTTCCATCCCATATTGCCTGCTTACTTTACAGAGCCTCAAATATAGACTGTGAGCTTCTTGAAATCAGGAACTGTATCTTGTTCATTTTAGTCCATTTAGGCTACTATTACAAAATAATAATAAACTGGGTAGCCTATGAACAATACACATTTATTTCTGTTGGTGTCTGGCTAGGGTTAGCTTTCTGGTTCACAGATGGTACATTCTTGCTGTGTCCTTACATGGTAGAAAAGGGGAATAAATTCCCTTGGGACTGTTTGTAAAGCTACTAATCCCATTTACAAGGGCTCTGTCCTCTTGACCTAATCACCCTACAAGAGGCCCTAGATCGTTTTTTCTTTTAAGATGGAGTATCACTCTCTCTATTGCCCAGACTGCAGCACAGTGGCACTATTTCAGTTTACTGCAAACTCTGCTTCCCAGATTCAAGCTATTCTCCTGCCACTGCCTTCCAAGTAGCTAGAATTACAAGCATGTGCCATCATACCTGGCTAACTTTGTATTTTTAGTAGAGATGGGCTTCCCCATGTTGGCCAGGCTGGTCTCAAGCTCCTGATCTCAAGTGATCTGCCCAATTTGGCCTCCTAACGTATTGGGATTACAGGAGTGAGCCACCGCACCCTAGCCAAGGCTCTACCATACAATCCCCAAGGAGGTTAGGTCTCAACATATGAATTTGTAGGGTTGGGGGACACAAACTTTCATACTCTAGCATTGTTGATTAATGTATCCACAGACCTAACACAGAACTTGCCCCATATTAGCGTTTAATAAGTTGTGGAATAAAGGAAAGAAAAAAAGAGGGAAGTAGGAAGGGAGGAAGAAAGGAGAGAGGATGAGAAAGACGAAGGAATTGCATCAGAGTTGTTCACCAATGGAATGAAGCACTTTGCAACAAAACATTGCAACCCTTGTTGGACCACCATTTACTGAAGTTGCAAAGTTAATCTGAAGTTTCTTTGAATAATAAAATTTGATATGTGGTAAATCATATACAGTATTGAAAAAGCTATATATGTCTTTTAAGAGTTTAATTATTTAGAAATTCCATTTGAAATGTGATATTGACTTGCCTCTGAAATTGTAAAGCTGTTATTTAATTGTCAAAGCATAACCGATGAAAGCCTTGGCATTGGATATACATTTTTGACAAATGTGGCACTTTAATTCTGAAGCACAAATGCTCCATTAGGCTTATAGGTCTTCATCTACAGAAAGAAGACATTAAGTTATTCTTGCTACAAAAATAAGGACACTGAATTCGGTAGAACTAGTTTTAATTATGTTAAATTGAAGCAAAACTTGATTCTGACAATCTGTAATTATGGCTATATCTGCCATAGAAGAATTCTAGGGAAAAAGAATATTCCCAAATACATAACACAGTCATTTTAGTACATATCTCAAGCTCATTTCAAGTAAATTCACTTCATGATGTTAATTTTCATAATTTGAGATACAAATTTCTTTTTCAGAAGCATATATGAAAGTAAAGGTTATGGCTGTCACTGTGAAAGGGTTTGGACATTATGCTGTGACAGTTAGTAGGAGAGTGTAAGGGCCTTTCACAGATGATCTCTAAGCAATGTTTTTAGTATTTTTTTCTTCCAACGTGCTGCATCCACCCTGGCTTTGCCTGGAGTGACTCAAGCCTGTTTGTGAGTAGAATATTTTGTTATATCTCATCACGAGATTCAAAATCAGTGTCTATGATTTATTCTTGACAATACCTCTGAGAAAGATGAGCAGATGCAGTAATTCATTTGTTGCCATTCTGTTCAACAATCAGCTGATAAGTGGCCTTGTAACTCCAACTTCTCTGATTTAATGGATGAATCATAATCATCTCAAGCTTATCAAAACTAACTCTAATAACTATTTTATCCAGACTCATGATTTTTCTGATTCAAATGAAAAAAGAAAGAAAACATGAAAGAAGGAAATAAATAAGGAAAAAAGGAAGGAAGAGAGGAAGGGAGGGAGGGAAGAAAAGAAAGAAAGGAAGAAAAGCTTTTGCAAACAGATACTAGAGCAAAAATAAATAAACAAAAGGTTAAAATGGAAGAAAAAGATGCCATAAAGTTCTTAACTGGATTCTTCAGGCTACATATCCAATTAAAATGCCTGAAACAATAAGAAACATATCTTACATAACAATAAACCTAAATCAGTGGTTCTCAGCCAAGATTAGCTTTGTGGAATGTTTTACTAGCCAGAAAACAATTAACAATGCCTGGAGACATATTTTGTTTGTCACCAAATGGAAAGAATACTACTAGCGTTTAGTGGGTAGAGCCCAGAGATCCCAGTAAGCATCCTATATTCCTACAATGCACAGATCAGCGTTCTACAACAAAATACTATCTAACAGGTCCCTAGTGACAAGTGTGAAAAACATTTACTTAAAGCTACGGAAGTTCTAGCATTGGTAAATTCAGTGTCTGCATGACATCATCAAAGACCTGATTTCCTTCCATTTTTCTGCCCTCCTGTCTTTCTTCTCAGGCTGGCCAGCCTCATAATGTCAAGATAGTAACACTTCGTGATGCCTGGTATTGTTTCCAGATTGTCATATCTCAGAGGAAGGATACAGAAGCATTTTTATTGACTTGTACTTCCTAAACCTCCATCACAGCATTGGTTTAAGCCCATTATGATTCATCTTTTAGGTTTGGAACAGGTTCAGATTTCTCTGAAAAAAAAAAAAAAAATGGCCAATTGATAGTTGAATAAAGTCATGTGGATTTTTTTCTTTTTTCTTTTTACAAGGGAAAAAAGAGATCAATGATTGTTGGATAGGTATTCATGGATAGGTAAGTTTGAAAAGTAGGAAGAGAGTTCAGTCATCTTCCCAGGGTGTTCTTCTTTGTCAGTACAAGTTTATCTTTTGGTGGCCACCTTTATGTCTTCTTTGGAGACATGTATATTCAACTACTTTGCCTATTTTTAAATTATTTGCTTCTTGCTCTTGCACTGTAAGAATTTCTTACATATTTTGTAGATTAACAATCGGATTAATGGTTTATAAATAATTATTCCCCATTCTGTAGGTTGCTTTAAACTCTGTTGTTTCCTTTGCTGAGCCGAAGCTTTATGGTTTCATGTAGTCCCACTTATCTGTTTTTCCTTTTGTTGCCTGTGCTTTTGGTGCCATATCAAGAAATAATTGCCCAGGCCAAGGCCAATAAAATTTTCTCCTGTGTTTTAATCTAGAAGTTTGCAGTTTTAGGTTTTACATTTGAGGCTTTAATCCACTTTGAGTTGATTTTTGTGTATGATGTAATAGAGGTTCGATTTTACTTTTGCATATGAATATCTAGTTTTCACAACAACATTTATTGAAGGGACTATCCTCTATCCATTGTGTCTTCTTGTTACTCTTGTAAAACAAAAATTAGTGGACTATATGTGCAGGCTTATTTCTGGGATCTCTATTCTGTTTCATTATTCTAAATATCTGTCTTTCTGCCAGTTCCACACTTTTTAAGTTACTTTAGTTTTGTAATACATTCTGAAATCTGAAAGTGTGATGCCTCCAGCTTTGTTCTTTCTCAAGACTGCTTGTGGTTCCAGATAAAGATTTTTTAAATTTCTGTAAAAATATCATTGGGATTTGATGGGGCATAGTATTAAATCTGTAGGTCACATTGGGTAGTATGAGCATTTTACTAATATTAATTATTATAATCCTTGAACACAGATTATCTTTTCATATATTGATGTCTTCTTTAATTTTTTTCATCAATGTTTTATTGTTTTCATTGTATAAATATTTCACTTCCTTGGTTAAATTTATTCCTAAGTATTTTATTCTTTTTAATGTTATAAAATGGCATTTTAAAATGCTATTGTAATGGTATCAACACAGTATTGGCCTCATAAAATGGGTTTCAAAGTATTTCCTCCTCTTCATTTGTAGGGAACCAGCCACCACATCACCTGTGGGTACCCTGAGTTCTGTGGTGACGAAGGAATCAAAAAAAGACAGGTTAAGAATGCATACAGTGGGACCAGGGAGCCATCACTTGTACTGGAGGCAGTGACGGCCCAGACTTCTGATTTTCCACAATATTTATTGGTTACAATCACTTTGATCTATAGGGTAGGGGTGGAGTGATGGTGGGGAGAGTGATAACAGTGGCAGTTTGGGAGTTTCACAAAATAAGAACATGTGATTACCTTTAGCCTATTATCTATGTGCAGCTGGTAGAACCTGGGCCTTACAAGGAGCCTACAAGTCTAGTTATGTCTTAGTGCTATGAAGGGGTTTTACATCCTTGAGCACAATGTTTATGGTAACAGAGCCTAGGTCATCCTGCACCAGAACATGGGGCATGGAGATGTTTGCCTCCCCAGAGGCCTCCTGTAGTTTGCTGTGGTTTGTTGTTCCCAGTTTATATGTTACTCAAAACCATTTATGTAGGGACTCTGTAAGTCCTTCCTCCTTTGCTGCTTCCCCCAACATTCATTTTGAGAAGGACTGGCACTAATTTTCTTTAGATGTTTGGTAAAATTCACCAGTGAATTATTTACCAGTGAAGTTGTCTAGTCCTGGGCTTTTCTTTGTTGGGAGGTTTTCGATTACTAATTCAATCACCATACTAGTTATAAGTCTGCTTAGGTTTTCTATTTCTTCATTATTCAGTGTCAGTAGATTGTATAGGAATCTATTCACTGCTTCTAAACTATCCAATTTGTTGGTGTATAATTGTTTATAATACTTTCATATGATCCTTTGTATTTCTGTGATATCAGTTTTAATGCCTGCACTTTCATTTCCAATTTATTTGAGTCTCCTCTATTTTTCTTAGTAATTATATATATTGTTTGGGCTCTGAGTGCTCATTCAAATTTCATCTCAAGTTTTAATCCTTACATGTTGAGGTAGGAAACTGGTGGGAGATGATCTGACAATGGGGGAGGTTTGCTCCATGCTATTCTTGTGATAGCAAATGGGTTCTCACAAAATCTAATGGCTTAAAAGTGTAGTAATCCCTCCTCTCTCTCTCCTGCCACCATGTAAAACTTGTCTTTCTTCCCTGTCATGTTTGCCATGATTTTAAGTTTCCTGAGGCCTCCTCAGCCATATAGAATTGTGAGTCAATTAAGCCTCTTTTCTTCAGAAATTTTCTTCCTCTAGTCTCAGGCAGTTCTTTGTAGCAGTGTGAAAATGAACTACTATACTATAGACAAAAAATTGTCAGTTTATCTTCAAAAAATGCACACTTTTATTATTTCTACTCTTTCTCTAGCCTCTGTTTCATTAATTTCTGCTTTAATCTTTATTATTTTATTCCCTCTGCTAACTTTGGGCTTTGTGTGTTCTTTTTTTCCCATAGTTTCTGGAGGTATAAAGGTAAATTTACTATTTGAGATCTTTCTGCTCTTTTTACCCCCTAATTTACCAAACTTGTTACTTTCTGCTTTTTAATGTAGGAATTCATCATCATTCATGTGCCTCTTAAAACGGCTTTGCTGCATTCCATACCTTTTAGCATGTTCTATTTTAATTTTCTCAAGACATTTTTTGACTTTTTTTTCATTTCTTTATTGTTTCCTTGGTTGTTCAGGAATGTATTGAATCTCAATAATTTTCATTGCCATCAAAATTCTTAATTGTATGTCTGTCATTTTAGCCATTTCATTCTGGTTAAGAACCATTGCTGGAGAGGTAGTGCAGTCATTTGAAGGTAAGAAGACACTCTGGATTTTAGAATTGCCAGAGTTTTGCACTGGCTATTTACCCTCTGTGTGCTAATGATCTTGTAACTGTGGTGAAATTTGAGGACAGTCACTTGGTTTCATTTCTGGAAGTCTTCAGAGGGCTTTTGCAGGGTCTTTATTTATGGCTGAATTCGTGCCCTTCGTTTCACCAGGGATTATATTAACAAAGTACTTTTGGTGTTACAGCTTGAGCGATAATCCAGTAGATGGCACTTAAGCATAATGGCTGGTAGACAGGGTATTATTTTGTGTAGCTCCTCTGTATTTCCTCATTTTTGCAGCCATACCCCTTCTCAGTACTCTGAGACTGTGGACTCCACTCTCACTCACGTGCTGGCCACAGATATCAGCTTGGCACTCCCAGGCTATGCGCTGCAGCCTTGGGGTAAGCTAACGCATTTTGTTTCCTCTCTGGCTTAGGTGCAGCAGAGGCAAGGACCTTGGCATTGGCAATGGCAGAAGGCCTGTCACTTGTCTCTGGGAGTTTCACCCCAGAGAAACAGAGAGCCTCTGTCACTTAGAATGATAAGCTGGTGATGGGGCAGCTGTGCTGTGGACTCAAACTGCAGGTCTTACCTCATGAATAGCTTGGGGTCAGGGACATATGATATGGTTTGAATGTATCCCCATATGTTGGAAACCTAATTGCTTGTGTAACAGTATCAAGAAGTAGGGCCTTTAAGAGGTTATTGGGTCATGAGGGTTAAGTCCTCATGAATGGATTAACACTATTATCACGGAGTCAGTTAGTTCACTTGGGAGTGAATTAGTTCACCAGGAATTTAGTTCTCATGAGAGCAGGTTGTTATAAAAGTAAGCTTGGCTTGTTACTGTATTGTATACTCTCACTTGTCTTTTAACTTTTCTGCCATATTATGATGTGGTACAAAAGCCTTTGCCAGAAGCTGCCATCATGTCCTTTTTCTAGCCTCCAGAACTATAAACCAAATAAAATTATTTTCTTTATAAATTACCCAGTCTCAGGTATTCTGTTATAGCAACAGAAATGGACAAAGATAACAGAATGCACACTGCACATATTTAAAGTTTACAACTTGATAAGTTTTGACATGTGTTTACCTCTATACAAAACATCAACCCAATCAAGAATGTATCTGTTATCTTCAAAAATCTCTTTGTCCTCATTTGTCATCTCTTCAACTCACCTTTCCCCGCCCCTCCTCTGGTTCCCAAGCAACCACTTCTCTGCTTTGTATCACCACAGATTAATTTTTTTGAAGAATTTTAGATAAATAAAATGAAATAATATGTGCTCTTTTCAACTCGGCATAATTATTTCTTTGTAGAGAATATGTCTACAAATAAAGATATTTGAAATTCCTTTTTTTTTTTTTTTTTTGAGATTGAGTTTCATTCTGTTGCCTCAGTTGAAGTGCAGTGGCGCAATCTCGGCTCACTGCAACCTCCACCTTCAGGGTTCAAGAGATTCTTCTGCTTCAGCCTCCCAGGTATCTGGGATTACAGGCATGTGCTACCATGGCTGGCTAATTTTTGTATTTTTAGTAGAGACGGGGGTTTCACCATGTTGGCCAGGCTGGTCTCAAACTCCTGACTTCAGGTGATCTGCCTACCTCTATGCGCCTGGCCTGAAATTCTTGCTTTCCAATATGAATGTTTTAAATTTCTTTTTGTTTTCTTGCTACCTGGCTAGAGACTCTACTGCAATGTAAAACAAAAGCTATAAGAGCAGATATCCTTCCCTAATTCCTGATCTTAATGGACAGCATTCTGATTTTCACTATTTAAAAAGATATTAATGTAGGTTTTTTAAACATGCTCAGGTGGAGGGAAATTCCTTCCGTTCTTATTTGGTGGAATTTTTTTTTTTAGTCAGGAATGGATTTTGAATTTCAACAAATACTTTTCTATATTTGTTGATATAAACATTCTTTTTCTTCAGCTGGTTTAACAGTGTGCTAAATCACATTGATTCATGTTTGAATATCAAAACAAGTTTTTATTCCTGGGCTAAATCCAACTTGATCATCATGTGTTGTCCATTTTACACAATGTTGAATTTAATTTACTAAGAACTGGCTAGTAATTTTTCCAAGTATGTTCATAAGGGATATTGGTCTGTAATCGTATTTTTGTAATATTTTTATCCAGCTTTGACAAAACTCATGAGTGGTAAGTATTCTCTTCAATTTTCTATAAGAAATAAAGCATTTGTGTATGACTGTTACTTTTCTACTTTTTAAAATGCTTGATAGACCAGTGAAGCCATAAATTCCAGGTTTGAAGTTTTTTTTTGTGGGAAGGTTTATAACTGAAAATTCAATTTCTTCATAAGAATAAGGGCTATTCTGGTTATCTATGCCTTCTTGAGTGAGCTTTGATAATGTGGATCTTTCAAGGAATTTACCAGTCTTATTTAAGTTGTAAAGTTTAGTGTTGCAAAACTGTTTATTAAATTTAGTGTAAAAGGTAATTAAAGTTAAATAAAATGTAAAATTCTCAATCACACTAGAAGATATTAAGGATAATCTTCAGTAAATACCTATGGCTCTTTGCTTCTGTATTGGACAGCACAGATAAAGAATATTATCATCATCGTAGAAAAGTTCTATTGGCAGCTCAGGAGATGACTATTAACAGTTAATATAAGTTGCATGTATGATAAAACCCCTTCTTGTATGTTTTTTATTAATTAGGGTTTAAGATTGGGAATAAGTCAGCTCAAGCTAAGAAGTGAGATTTGTCCCCCCAAATCAATTCAGTTCTAAGAAGGTTTTCATTTTTAATTATAGTTTTAATCTAGAAGGTAGAAATTAGATCCACATACTTATTTGCAAAGATTTCATTCCCTTTTAGTGTAGAGTTTATCTAAGCAGACAGTACTTCCTGAATTCAGTAGGGCAAGTTGCCAAGTGAAGCTGGCCTCTCCTACTTGACTTGGTGAAGCCTGGGAAAGAGGGAAGCATATTTAAAACAAAAACAATAGACATAGACCTACTAATCACTAAGTTCAACTCTTTGAGAAAACATGTGACTCTCTGTGAGTATTTTGTATCTCCGTAAAGTCTTTTTCACAGAGAATTTTTATGACTCATTGCTGAAAAAGATAGTTTGGCATGTATTTATACTGAAATATGGATATGCCTCAGCTGTCCTGAAGCCTGCAAATCAGAATTTCCATGGTGAGATCATCACTTGTTATAGGGATTGATATTTTAATGGGTTAGGGAAATTCAGAAGGCTGATCTGAGAAGAATTTCCTCTTGTTTTGCTTGCATTTCTAAATGATTTGTTTCAAGTGGTTGGTCCTGTTGATGAGTATGTGTTCTTATTTTTCACACCAAAGCAGAGATAATCAATTAAATGTAACACCTTGGCCTAAAGAGTTGGGTTTTTTCAGGACTGGTCTGTGGGAACGGGAAAAAAATCTTTACAATTTAGGATTGGTGAGAACCTTTACTTTTCTTACCTGAAAGAGTAATCAGAAGCTCTTTTTCTATTCATTTAATTAACACTGCTTGATAGCTTTTCTTTTTCCATCCACATTTTCATACCCAGGAGGTTTGCTATTAACAGACTGTTTATGTATTTTCCATGGTGTTGGGTAATTCAGAGCTTATTTGGGACAAAATAGATTTGGGTTTGAATGTCCTTTGCTATGTTACTCAGTGGATCTGACCTTCGATTTCTGAACTCTAAAATTGGTGATTAAACAAAACTTATAAGAAGATAGTAAAAGCAAAATAATTAAGTGCCTGTAACTTACTGTCACACAAATTTGTATCCACAAGTTAGATCTGCCAATTTCTTAGTAAGTTGATCTTGTAAGCATGTAAATATGAAGTGTCCTGATTTGTAAATAAGCACACACACACATGTGTGTGTGCATACACACATATGTTATATATAATCATATTCATATGTGGACTAAATGTAATAGTATTTGTAAAGTACTTAGTACAGTGCCTGGTTTAAAAAATAGAATCTATCCTTGTTTTTATCTCTTCAGAAGATATCCTGGTTTAAAAAATAGAATCTGTCCAGTAGCTTATTGCTAAGTAGATAACATACTGTAACTAAAATTTAGTAGATGCTTGATAAATTTTGCTTCCCTTCCATTCTCCTCATCTAACCAATTACTTTTAATTCAAGTTTGCTTTATTAAAACCAAATACATTTAGCTCTTTATATATTTTCTTTTAATATTCATCTTTTGCTTCCTTCTTTTCTTTTCTAGTCAGATTAAACTAATTGCTCACAGAAAAATCCACACATCTTATTTTAGGGATATCCAAATTTTCAATTTTAGCCCTTGTCTATGTGAAAAAATTCTAGCAATTTTTAACTATACAGAACTATATATTGCAGAAATTGTTTAAAAAAGCAGTGCCTAAGCAAGTCACATATGGAACATAGGAGATTGAAGGAGAAATACTATTGAACTATACTTACAGAGTATAGTAACAAAAATGTTATAGTTTAGTTTGCAATGTTTGAGACAAAAGACATTTTCACTTAGGATTTCTATCCAGTCAACAAGTGACATTTAGGGATGTCAAACTGCCTTTCTTTGATCAAATATTACAGAATATTTATAGAAATGGGGAATACAGATCAGATGGTCAGGTTAAGGAGGGAGTTGCAGGCCAGAGATGTGGCTCAAGCCTGTAATCCCAGCACTTTGGGAGACCAAGGCAGGCTGATCATGAGATCAGGAGTTTGAGACCAGCCTGACCAACCTGGTGAAACCCTGTCTCTACTAAAAACACAAAAAATTAGCCAGATGTGGTAGTGCATGCCTGTAATCCCAGCTACTCTGGAGGCTGAGGCAGGAGAATCAGTTGAATCCAGGAGGCAGAGCTTGTGGTGAGCCGAGATCATGCCATGCACTCCAGCCTGGGCAACCAGAGAGAGACTCCATCTCAAAAAACAAACAAAAAAATGATTTTCTTTATAAATTACCCAGTCTCGGTTGTTTCTTTACAGCAATGAGAGAACATACTAATATACATGATCTTGTATGATCTAAGAGCAAGGAGAGCTGGTATTAAAGTGCTAAAGCCTAGCCAGGCCTCAAGAACTTTTGCTGGTGTGGCTGACAGACAATATCCTAGATAACTGCATAGCTCTTGCTGCTCTCAATCTGTTTTTGCATCCAAAGGGCTATGATAGTGCACCTGATATTTGAAGCTTTTATCGTTCCAATTTGCCTTTACAAACTTTCTAAAATGGTAATGTAGATTGGGAAATTCTGGCTTGAACAGCCATCCATTATTACACCAGACATATTGTGGCTGCTGCCAGTAATGATTCCTGAGCTGTTCTATTAAAGGCAACATATTACTCTGCAAAGTTTATGATAGAAGTCTTGCTGAAACAAGCAAATACCTTCTATTATGCTAATGTTCTATTTATATAACAAATAGCTGGCCTCTGGCTCTGCTTTGTCCTCTTACATGTGTCTGGGCGATTGAGTTTGCATGCTGGTGAATATTTTTAGGCTTTTTTAAGCAGCCAGAACACCAGTCAATGCAGGATCATCCTGACAACCCATTTTAGATCGCAACACCTGACGCTTTCTCTGAGTGCTTCATAAAAGCAGCGTTTATAATTTCCATTTCTAATAGAGTCATAAAAACCTGATGTATCTTTTCAGAAGAGAGCTTTGCTATAAAGAGGGAAAATTGAAGTAAATTAAGTCAGGGAGCTTTTTGAGCTGTCAAGTAAGATGTTGTATACCATCATGACATTTCAACCCACAACTTGGTGCTAAATCTTATCAATTGAGCTGATGAGCTGTGTCTGCATAAAAGTAAGAATACTAAGCTAGTCAAATACCTTTCTAAGAAGCTTGCCTTATCATAGTCTATTCTCCCAAGCACCTAATCAAGGGCATTTATTCCCCATGGTTGCCGTAAAAGTGGAAGTATCAATAAAGACCAATTGTTTATTAGAATTTGCTCAGTGTTGAGCAGAGAATCTTGCAGAAATTTTAAACTTCATCCATTCAGATATTCATAAAAGCTTCAGATGCCTTCATAATTGGAAGCTCATTGCAATTAAACACCAACAGGTTCTTTCTTTGCATGATTGCAGAAAGAATGATTAACAGAAATGGATAAATGAAAAAGATTATAGTGCATAAAGTTATTCTTAATGTACTTGCTTTGCTGTGTTAGTGACTAGCAGCTTTGTTTTTTCTCCAAATGCCCTTTCCAACTGTATTCACGAGGGAAAATATTTCCATGCATTTGGACTAAAACGTAGAAATTTCCTCTACCTTTTCTCCTCACACTGAGAGAATAAATAGACTTACAACTTATCACAGTCTCAAATCTAGCTTTAATTTAGAGATTAGATTAGATGGCCAAGCCTAAGATTTTAATTACACATTTCAATCTTGATTCAAAGGTAAGAGTCCTCCCTCCTGCCTATACCCCCAAAGTAAAGAGTGAAGTTGTCTGTGGGAATGGAGATGCAGTCAGATTTTTCTCCTTTATTCCACCTACATCTTTTGTCTTTCATACCAGAGTGGGAAAAGACAGTGTGGGGGCCATAGGCTCCTGGTCACCTAAAGGTTTGCTAAAAACCACTAACACGATTTATAGAATAAAAGGCATACAAACTTATTTGACATAGGTGCATTGGAGCCTTTAGAATGAAGATCCAGTTTCCCAATTAGTTGCAAAACTCAATGTACCATTCTGAGGTTATGGAACGAATGGGGGCTTAGATTCTGGCTAGCAAATGTGGCCTTGTTATGTAGGGAAGCCTGCTTTAGAGAGAATAGATGGTAAATGTTTCTTTTCAGACTTCTAAAGGTATCAGACTCCCAATCCCTTCTGGATCTGGGGAAAGGTGTAGAAAGGGAGGGGGCATGACTGTATTAGTAGACATTATCTACAGATGGAAATTTTCCCCACTTAATACAGCTTTGCAAAGCCGCTTCTGTCAGGATGGCTAAGGGCAGCCATTTCAAAAATATGTCAAAGAAATATATTTGGGGGTAAAATTTTTTTAATTTCCTTCAATAGGATGAGGAGGTAAGAGGATAAGGCAGTTTAAAATCATATGACATCTTTGTGTAAAAGACTATATCTGTGATGAAGAATCCTAAATTTGTATAACTGGCTTGGATTTCTCCCTTAATCTCCAGACTCATATTTCCAACTGCCTACTCAGCATACTCATGTGGATTTCTAATACTCATTTTAAATTTAAGATGTCCAAAGCTCAACCAATACTTTTTCCCTAAAACTTCTTACCACCTCCAGTCTATCCAATCTCAGGAAATCATCTTTCCAATTGCTGAGTCTTTGGAGTCATCCTTGATTCTCTCTTCTTTTCATATATCCAATTTTTCAGGAAGTATTGTGGATGCTGCTTTCAATATACATCCAGAATTGACAACTTCTACTGTTACTAGTGGATTCCCAGCCACTACCATCTCTCATCTATGTTGTTTTCTTCTATCCATTCTCTTTGTCTCTACCCTTGTCCCATTGTACTTAATTAGAAGCTAGTGTAATCATAGCTTAAAGCCCTGAAATGGCCCTTTGTTTTACTGATAGCAAAAGCCAAAGTTGTTAGGCTGAACTATAAGGCCCAACATAATCTGGTCCGCACAATCTCCCTGATTTCATCTATGACTAGGTTTCCTTGCTGTATTTGCACAGCCACACTGGCCTTTTCCTTGTTCCTTAAGCGTGCCAGGAAAATTTCCATCATTTTGGTGTTTGTACTGGCTGTTTCTTCTACCTGAGTGCTTACCTTCACAGCTTACTTCATTACCTCCTTCAAATCTTTGCTGAAATTGTTAACTTCTTTTACTAATGATGCCTACCCTGTCTACCCTGGCATTCTTCATTCACCTTAGTCTGATCTTTGTTTTTATGTTTGCCTCTAGCATTAGAATAAAAGTTCTACAGAGGTGACAATTTGTGTCTGTACTACATACTTATGCTTCTTCAGCACCTAAAATATTATTTAATGTTGTCTAGAAACTCAATAAAAATTTACGGATTGAATTGGGCGATGTACATTTTTGGATTATTGGAAGCTTCCTGACACTAGAGACTTCCCTTTTGCAGTTCCTTTGACCTGGACGGATAGATTCACTCTTGACTCCTAACATTCCCAGTAATCTATTGTAACTCCAACTTCTGCTGCTGTTAACCCTCAATCCTCTGTACAGTTCTATTCATTAGGATGAAGATGACCTAAATAGGTCCACATCTAGGCCATGAAAAACATTTCAGTCCTTGCCCTACCCCACCTTGCAGGTCAAACCAACCCCCTCCTGCTTACATGGGCTGATTAACATTCTTAGGTGTGACTCATGGCTGCTTAGTCTGGGTTTTCCAGAGAGACATATAGAAAAGGATGGTAGCTCTTATTTCTGCAGTCCCTCCAGTAATGTGGTATTGCTTTTAGTTTACTATTTTCCTTACTAGACACAGGTCTAGTGGCTTCCACTTAGCCTTTCCTACCACAATAGCTCTCAAAATACAGATCAGAAACCAATGTGAGGATTCTTCCCTGCTTTCTGAGCATGTTTGTGCCAATTCTGTTTATTAAAACTGGAAAAATAACCACAAGATAGTTTTGGGGACTATATTAATTAGGGTCCTCCAGAGAAACAGAACATGTAGGATGTTTATTTCTTCACACATTTACTTTAAGAATTGACTCATGATTGTGGAGGCTTAGAAAGTCTGAAATAAGATAAAGGAGACTCAAAAAAGAGTTTTAGTGTGAGTCCAAAGGCACCCTGCTGGTGAACCGGGACAAGCTGATGTAGATAAAGTCCAAAGGATGTCTACTGGCAGAATTCCCTCTTGCTTAGAGAAGTCTACCTTTTATTCTGTTTAGGCATTCAACGGATTGGATGAGGCTCACTCAAATTATGGAGGGCAATCTGCTTTACTCAATGTCTATCTATTCAAATGGAAATCTCATCCATAAACATCCTCACAGACACATACAGAATAATGTTTGACCAAATATCTGAGTGCTGTGGCCCAGTCAAGCTGATGCATAAGTATACCATGACAGAACCATTGGGCCTATTAAGATGGACCTGAGCTAAAACTCCACTGAATACTTGAACTCTGTAAGCCTATACTCCAGCTGATAGATCACAATGTCATTTTGAGTCTCATGGCAATAGTGTCAATGTAGAGAGAGGCCCAATAATCCCTGGAAAGTCTGGTTATTTCCTTTCTCCCAAAGCTTATTCGTTCTAATAGAAGACTGTAGGTCTCTTTGTGGAAGACTGGGAAAAAAATTAATGGTATACATTTTTGGCAGCATAGCAGGGTTCTTCCTCCAGGGAACTGATTTTCCATTCTTTAAAGAGATTCTGTATCTGCCAATGGGCTAAAGTCTGGAAATTATTCAAATTGGTTTTTATAATACAAGTTAGACTTTCTGGTTCACTTGACCTGTAACTCTTCCACTTATAGGGATCAAATAAGAATTTAATAGATTGCCCACATGCTAACACTGTGATGAAATAACCAGTGCCACAGGTCCCAGTGAGACAGATATTCTGATTACTGCTTTGACTCTGCTGTTCTTTATGGTAGCCATGTCCATCTTGCCATTGGTAATTAAATGCTTCCATCTGGCCCCTGACATCTTGAGATCCAATTATCCCTACTGCATTTAGGTTTTCCAATTTGGAAAACTCATTCTTAAGATTTGGTTCCTTTAGAACTACTCTGGGTACCAAAACCTGTATTAGAGTTCTCCAGGGGAATAGAACCATTGAGAGAGAAAGAGGTTGTTTTTAAGAAACTGGCTCACAAGATTATGGAGGCTAGTAAGTCTTAGCAAGTCTGAAATTTGTAGGACAGGGCAAGCTAGCAGTCTGGAAAGTCAGGTAAAAGTTGATTTTGTAGTATTCAGTCTGAAGACTAGAAACTCAGACAAAAACTATGTTGCAATCTAGAAACAGAATTCCTTTCCTGGGAGACTTCAGTCTTTGCACTAGGCCTTTAACTGATTGGATGATGCCCACCCATATTATACAAAGTAATCTGATTTACTCAAAGTCAACTGATTTAAATGCTAATCACATGGATATGATTTGGCTGTGTCTCCACTCAAATCTCATCTTGAATTCCCACATATTGTGGGAGAGACCCAATGAGAGGTAATTGAATCATGGGGGCAGGTCTTTCCCATGCTATTCTCCTGATAATGAATAAGTCTTACAAGATCTTATTGTTTTACAAAGGGGAGTTTCCCTGAAAAAGCTATACTTCTCTTATCTACCAGCATGTAAGATGTCCCTTTCACCTTCTGCCATAATTGTGAGTCCTCCCCAGTCACGTGGAACTGTAAGTCCATTAAACCTCTTTCTTTTGTAAGTTGCCCTGTCTTGGGTATGTCTTTATCAGAAAAGTGAAATGGACTAATACTCATATCTAAAAAATACCTTCAGAGCAATATCTAGACTGGTATCTAATCAAACAACTGGGCATCATAGGCTAGCTAAGTTGAACAAATAAAATTAACCTTTACTTGTACCTAACCGTCTAGGACTGCAAGGAACACATTTCTCATTCTTTTCAGCAGGCTTGAGGCAACGTTTGAGGGTTGGGAACTCACAGCATGTAACAGCCTTTTTCAAAAATTTGTCTCCTCAAATCCTTTCTTTGACTTTCTGACATGGTTTTCTTTAGTCAGTTTATTGAGGTATAATTTACATGATATCAGTTTTGACAAATATAGTTGACTCTAACAGCACAAGTTTGAACTGCATAAGTCTGCTTATGCAAGGGTTTTCTTCCACTTCTGTTACTCCTGAGATGCAAGAGAAACTCCTCCTCTTCCTCCTGCTCTGTGTGAAGGTGCGAAGGATGGAGACCTTTCTAAGGATCCACTTCCACTCAGCAAGTAGTAAATATTTTTTCCCTTTCTTTTTTTTTGAGACGGAGTTTCACTCTTGTTACCCAGGCTGGAGTGCAATGGCGCGATCTTGGCTCACCGCAACCTCCGCCTCCTGGGTTCAGGCAATTCTCCTGCCTCAGCCTCCTGAGTAGCTGGGATTACAGGCACATGCCACCATGCCCAGCTAATTTTTTGTAGTTTTTTAGTAGAGACGGGGTTTCAACATGTTGACCAGGATGGTCTCGATCTCCTGACCTCGTGATCCACCCGCCTCGGCCTCCCAAAGTGCTGGGATTACAGGCTTGAGCCACCGCGCCCGGCCTCTTCCCTTTCTTATGATTCTCTTAGTAACATTTTCTTTTCTCTAGCTTACTTTATTATAAAAATAGAATTTATACTACATATAAAATTCAAATATGTATTAACCAGCTGTTCATTTTATCAGTAAGACTTCCAATCAATAGTAGTTTATTAGTAGCTAAGATTTGGAGGAGTCAAAAGAAGTCATATGCAGATTTTTGACTCCAAGGGGGTCAGTGCCCCTAATACCTGCCTTATTCAGGGGTTAACTGTATATACAGTAATGAAACCACATCTTTGTGATCATGCATAAATTGTTTAAATTGCATTTTTAAATATTTTTTCCTCATCTTCGGAGGAGCAAAATAAAATCTAAATTTCTTACAGAGTTTGCTTTAAAAAATCAATTATATAAATCCCTAGTATAAGGTCTGGCACATATTAGAAGCTTGATTAATTTTGGTTCCCCACCTGTCCTCTTGCTGACAGCAAAGGCTAGGTTTCCTACATTTTTACATGCCTCAGCAACTAATATGGGGCAGGGCACATAGAAGATGCTGACTAAATGTTTTTGGAGTGAATAAATATGTCAAGTGCTAGAAATATAGAGAAGAGAAACAATTAATTATAAATTCATTAAGATAATTACATATCCTTTCTTTCACCTCGGTAACTACCAAGCAACTTTCTCATATTAATTTGATTCCCAAGAAAACTTCCCTATTAGAAAGAGGACATACTATCCACTTTACTTGAGAATTTTGGTCCATGAGGCAATAATGTTTCTCATTATAAATCAAAAAATTAGCTTTCAAGGTACTAATCAATCTCTAGTGAGTTTTATTAGTATCAATTAGTCCCCTAGAATCAGATCAACCTTGAATAAATTAATAGGACAGATCTTTTGACATTGAGAAGATGAGGATCAGGTTCTTAGGCCCATGGAGGCTTTGCAAGTTACCACATAAGCTACCAACAACCTTCTTACTTGGAAATTGGTAAGTCTGAGTTTAGCATATTGTGTACAGAAGTATCAGGGCTGAGCCTTCCATTATCCTTTCCCTTTGCTTAAGTACTGCTTATATTTCTGAGGAAAAAATGCTAATAGAATTCAATCTAAGCTCCAAAAGATATAGAGTCAGGGATCTGCCCCAAGCTGGTTCCATTAACTGTTGTCTGTGTTATCTTCCACTAACACCCCTCTGTTCACATCAATCATAACAGGCTTCTTATTACCCTTTCTTGCCTCTCCCT
This sequence comes from Sapajus apella, assembly GCF_009761245.1. Classification (NCBI taxonomy): domain Eukaryota; kingdom Metazoa; phylum Chordata; class Mammalia; order Primates; family Cebidae; genus Sapajus; species Sapajus apella. The sequence goes on along the minus strand of NW_022436987.1, from coordinate 16,756,061 downwards.
TTCTCAACTCTGAAATGACTTCTTTTCATCCTTACATACACAAATAAGTACTGAAATAATTTTCAAAGCCTGGCTCAGGTATGCTTCATCTCTAGAGTCTACCTTGATGAGGTTTTTTACTCCTACTTTGTTTTCTTTATTCTATCAAGTCTTTGGACTTTGCATCAGAATACATAAGACACTTTACATTCTATTAGGTAACTCATGAATTCAGGCAGGAGACTTTATAATGCAAAGACAGAAACATGATTGTGGTATTCAGCACCCTAGATGGGTTCTGGTGACCACTGCTTTCTATTTATCCCTTTGCATAGTTCCATTCCACACAGAATAGGGCTGATTCTGTATAATCAAAAGAGTAGGGCAGAAGTAATAGTGAGTAACTTCCGATGTTAGTTGGTTAGGTTTTAGAAAGTACTGCAGCCTTAGCCTTGGGCTCTTGGATAGCACACCCTGGGGAAGTCAGTTACCATGCCATGAAGACACTCAAGGAATCCTATGGAAAGACCCATGAGAAAAGAAACTGAGACCCTTTGCCAACAGCCAGCAGTAACGTTGCAGCCATGAGTGAGCCACCTTTGAAAAGATTCTCCATTTCAGTTGAGCCATTGAATGAATGCAGCCTGAGCCAAAATCTAAGGGCAACATTATAAAAGACTCAGCCAGAACATCCCATCTGAACCACATTTGTATTCCTGCTCATTAGAAACTGAGGGATAGTAAGAGATTTTTGCTGTTTTCAGCCATTAACTGTTGAAGCCATTCATTATGAGTAACAAATAGCTAATATACATATTCAAATTGGCTTAATCTGAAAAAGTATCTATTGCTTATGTAGCAGAAAATCCAAGGGCATGGCTTTAGGCATGGATGGATTCAGGTGCAAAAAATATTTGTCAGAAATCTGTTTCATCTCATATCTTGGCTTTCTTTTCTCCTCCAGTGGCTTCTTTTGCAGACAGATTCTTCTTATGAGGAAACTAGATGAACTGAAGAAGCTCCAGTTGTAAATGTTAACATGTTAGCTGTCTTACTCAGGGTTCTCCATAGGGACAGAACTAATAGGATATATGTATAAATGAAAGAGATTTTTTTTAAGGGGAATTGGTTCACATGATCACAATGCAAAGCTCCATGATAGGCTGTCTGCAAGCTGAGGAAACAATGAAGCCATATTGGCTCAGTCTGGGTCAAAAGTCTTCAGTCTGGCCAAAGGCTGAGAATCCCTGGCAAACCCCACTGGCATAAGTTCAAGAGTCCAAAGACTGAAAAACCTGGAGTTCTTCAATGAAAGCTACTGGCAAGTGGAACAGAAAGCATCCAGCATGAGAGGAAAATGAAAGCTGGAAGACTCAGCAATCCAGTCTTCCCCACTTTCTTCTGCCTGTTTTTTCTCATGTGCCGACAGCCTATTCGATGGTGCTTACCCACATTGAGGGTGGGTCTTCCTCTCTCAGTCCGCTGACTCACAAGTCAATCTCCTTTGGCACTATCCTCACAGACACACTCAGAAACATACTTTACCAGCTATTTAGGCATGGAAACCTTCAATCCAATTAAGTTGATATCTAATAATAATCATCACTTTAGCAATAAAGAGAAAAAAGTATCTCTTTCCCAATAGTTTAAGCAAACATTGAGGACTGAGTCTTGTTGACCTGCCTTGGGTTGTATGCAAGTCTTTGAGGCCAGTGGTTAGATTGGTAGAGATTAGAGCTAAGTCATTTAACCATCCTTGGGACAAGAGGTAGGATAGACTTTTACCACAGAACTGTTTTTTAGGAAGAAGATGGTATTCAAAAAAATAATTGAAGGGCTATCCCTAGAGTGGGTGCTGAACTGGAAGAATTACAGTCTTCAATTACAGACAATTACAAACTGGAATAATATTCCCAAAGCCCTACTTTGATCATGTTACTCAGAATATGAAGACTGTATTAGTCTGTTTTCACACTGCTGATAAAGACGTATTTGAGACTGGGAAAATTATGAAAGGAAGAGGTTCAATGAACTTACAGTCTCAGGTAGCTGGGGATGCCTCACAATCATGGCCTCAGACTCTCAACTAGCTGGGATTACAGGTGTGTGCCACCTCGCCCAGCTAATTTTTGTATTTTTAGGAGAGACAGGGTTTCACCACATTGGCTGGGCTGGTCTTGAACTCTTGACTTAAAGTGACCTGCTTGCCTCAGCCTCCCAAAGTGCTGGGATTGCAGGCATGAGCCACTGCACCTGGCCACAGTGTGCTTTTATTTGGATGTTTGTACTGTGTCTATACACTCAGTTTAAATTAAATCTCACAACAGAGATGATGTTTACTATAACTCTAATTTTAATTATTAAGAAGTTTGAACTTAATTTTAACTTTAAAGTTTATGTTTAAACTTTAATTTTAATTTTAAAAATTTAAAGAAACTTTAACATTTCTTTAAACTTATTATCAAAACTTCAAAAGAAATTTACCACCATTAGACATCATTTATAAAAAGACAATAAAGTCATATTTTACAGACCTGCCATGGTTTAGGATACTTTAAGGTTATTCCTTCAGCTACCACAATAGAACCAAATGTTGCCTCTTTTATGTATCCAAACCCCAGTGCATCCAGGAACAAATTTGACTCCTGAATGCACTCTACTTGTAGTCCTTCTCTACTGACATTAAATGTAACTATTTGGTCACAAATATATCAAGGCTGAATAAAAATTTAGTGCTAGTGTTTCCCATGATTTATTTTGAATTACTTCTATTCTCTCTTAAATCTCCATACCCAGGAAGAGTTGTTGGGATGATGGGAGGAGGGCTAAAGCAGGAATCAGCAGACATTACATTTATCTATATAGTATCAGATACAAATAAATACCAGATGTGGCTCTTGCCCATCTTCTACTTTTTCCCCTCCATTTCATCATAAATATCAATTATGTAACAGGTTTGGCTGGCACTAAACACTGAAATAAGAAAAATTTAGAACATATTAAAACCCCTTTTTATTACTTGGATACTTAGAAATGTAAAAACGAACATATGTTTTGTAGGAACACTAAGTTTTTCCAGTGTATAGTGTGTCTTTTATTATACTGACGCTTTAAAAATGAAATTCCAGAATGCTCCTGTTTACATCTTTAATTTTGAGAATTTGTTTCTGTAATAATTTAATGGAGAGCTTCTCCAAGGAAATGGTGGGGTGGTACATGTGTAAGTTGTTCACATCAAAATGGAGTCATTTATGTTAAAACAAAACAAAACAAAAAACTTTGACAAATAGAGCCAGGGACGGCTTTGAAGAAAGCGTTCTCATGCTCGTATTTTTGAGAAAAACTATCACAAAAGATTCTGTAAAAGCCACAACTGTACACAAAGGCCATTTCAATTTTACACAAAACATACTTCCGCAAGGACATCTGCATAGCAACTGCCTGTCCAGACTCAGACTGGCATGACCCTTATTACTAATCTTCATAGCCAATGATAATTGTTTAAAAATCATTGTGTAATCTTGATTTTTTTTTCTTTAAAAGGATCTTTCTTTACCTCCATGAATACATACGTAGTTTACATGGCATGTGTATTTCCATTGCAATGCTCTATTCCCTAAATATCTTTTTCTTTTAGAGAGGAGTCTTTCTCTGTTTGTTATTTAGGTTGATGTATATGGTTATAGAAGTAGACATGGAAAAGATCACCACTGAAAGAAACTAGCGATTCTTAGAACTGGTATGCAATAGCAACTTGAGCCCTTTTAGCTCTCTGTTTCCATGATTCACCTTTTCTGCCCTGGTGAGTCTTCTCAGAGGCTGAACCACTCTCTTTTTGGTAGTAGCTCTTTTCTTTACTTGGAATCTGGACCCGATAAAGCCATTTTAGTAAAGGACCATATGCCCCTCCTGGGGTGATAAAAGTGTTTCTGTCTTTTCTGGTAAGACCTTTGTCGTGTAAAGACACGGGTCTTTCTGGATTGAGTGCTCTTATTTCTACAAAATCTACTTTCCGTTCATGAAACATGTCTTTTCTGGTGAGTCCATTTTTGGGCTGCAGGTTTAGTTCAATATTTTTTTCAATCTGCATGCCTGGGTTAAGAGTTTTGCAAATACTTGATTTCTTTTGATTGGTTTGAACTTTTTTGTTGCTTGTTTCTCAAGATCTTCTGATTGCAGCAAAGGTTAAGAATAAAAGATAATAATTTTGTATGAGAAAAAAGCTTAGTTGGGAAATTTTTGTCCTAAAGTAAATGACTGGTTATTTAAGAAAGAAAAAGTGCAGGACAGAGCAGAAAGTCCAAGAATATCATAAATAATGTGAGTTTTGGTAAGGTTTGTGAAGGGTGGATTTATAAAAATAATTTTGTCTGTCATAAAATTGGTTATAATTAAAAGAAAATTATAATAATTTTAAAGAAGAGTCAATACTAAAGAATATACAAAACTAAAAAGTTTGGTTCCCTATGTAGGAAGAACAAAGTATTGATTTACATTTAGAAAAGTTTCAAGTGGTTTTGATTTTTGATTTCGAAATCTGCTTCTTTAACAGCCATTTTCTGTTTTTGTTTTTGAGAGGGAGTTTCTCTCTGTTGCCCAGCCTGGGGTACAGTGGTGTGATCTCAGCTTACTGCAACCTCCACCTCCTGGGTTCAAGGGATTCCCCTGCTTCAGCCTCCAGAGTAGCTGGGATTACAGGCACATGCCACCATGCCCAGCCAATTTTTGTATTTTTTAGTAGAGACCGGGTTTTGCCATGTTGGCCAGGCTGGTCTCCAATGCTTGACCGCAGGTGATCCACCCACCCCTGCCTCCCAAAGTGCTAGGATTATAGGCGTAAGTCACCACACCCAGCCAACAGCCATCTTCTAAACTACAGTCAGTTTCTAATTCTGCCACATTTCTTGCTGAGATGTATTTAATTTTTCTACTTTCAGATTTGAAATGCGGTTTTTCTAAATTTAGAATGGTAATTTCATTTCTCCATGTAAAATTTTTTTTGAAACTTCGCATATTTATATGTCAGAATTCAACCTTTCCTGTACTTCTGCATGAGATTTGGAGGTCATGCAATTATCATCTTTGCCTTAGGCTCTCCTTTCTTCCCTTATAAAGAGATATCCTTTTCCTAGGCTAGGCTGACCACTCTTTCTTTTAACATTCTTGTCATCCCCTTTAACTTTTTTTCTCTTATTTTAACTTTGATTTTATTGCCTGACACTGAAATATTTTTCTCAAAGACTTAGAAAAGCAAAGTTTTTCTCAGTATAACTGGATTCTGCCCTCTTGGCTTTTCCTGATGTGCCTGAATTGTTCCATATAACCAGGAATCTTCCCATATTGTTAGTAAAAACCACGTATTGCCCTGCTTAACATACCAGTTTTCTTGTTTACATTCCTCTGTAATACAGTGTACTCATAATCCTCAACAAATTCTTTCTGTGTCTGATTAAATTTAATTACTCTTCCATCAGGATTGATTTCCAGGTTATCTAAATCAGCTTCCCATAAGGAGAAACACTCAAGTTGCAGACCATTTTTATTTACCTTTTTGGCAACTAACCTAAAAAACGAAGATTTTATTTTCTGTTAAGATAATTTCCTGTTTTGTCTTTTTTTTTTTTTCCTCCTTAGAGATAGGGTCGCATTCTGGTTCCTAGCTGGAGTGCAGTGGTGCAACCATAGTTCACTGCAGCCTCAAAATCTTCAACATAAGAGATTCTCCCACCTCAACTTCCTGAGTAGCTGGGACTACAGACATGTGCCACCATGCTCGGCTAAATTTTAACAAAAAAGTTTTTTAGAGACAGGATCTTACTATGTTGCCCAGGCTGGTCTAAAACTCTTGGCCTTAAGCAATCCTCCTGTCTTGGTCTCCCAGAGTGCTGTGATTATAGGCATGGGCCACTCACTGCACCTGGCCCTGTGTTGTCTTTATTAGGGTTTGTTTTTTGTTTTTTCATTAGTTAGGAAAATAGAGTTTTTAAAAGAGGTTAAGAATTTTATATTTATTTGATTTTCTGTATTGCTTTTGAAGATCTCTGATTATCATTCTGGTTAAATGAATAACTATTATCTTACAGGGACCTTTAATTCTGCTTTCATCAAGTGTTTTGAACTTTTTGACATCTTTGGCAAGCTTCCCAAGATCAAAATTCTAAGTTAAGGCTTTTTTGACACATAAAATTAACTTTGAAATTTTCCAATTGGGCCTCTATAGAGCCTCAAAGAATTTATCTCTCATCTTGTAGATATTTTAGATGAAAAGGCTTATTTGGCAAATTGTATAAGAAGCATTGTCAAATGATGTGATACTAGACCTTCTTTCAGTTATATTCATTGTTATATTCTTAATATAACTATTTAAAAACTATATAAATTTATAAAAATTTGATGTTATGCCATAGCTTTGGTTTTCTGAAATACTTTCTAAAGTTTTATTTGAATGGATATATTATGAATCCAAGTATTCTAAAGCATATATAAAATTTATAAAAGTATGATGGTACTAATTTGATGCTGTCAGTCATGATTCTGGTTGATAGTTTAAAATGCTGCACATAATAAAAATAACTACATTTCCTTGTCAACTTTGAATTTTTTTTTTTAAATTATACTTCAAGTTCTGGGGTACATGTGATCGTGCAGGATTGTTACATAGGTATACACATGCCATGGTGGTTTGCTGCACCCATTCCCCCCATCATCTATGTCTCCTGTTATCCCTCCCCCATCTCCCTAACCCCTGCTATCCTTCCCTAGCTCCCCCACCCCCAACAGGCCTTGTTATGTGATGTTCCCCTTCCTGTGTCCACGTGTTCTCATTGTTTCATCAGATTTTTAAACATGGCTATTTTGTTTTTGTCATACACAGTTATTGTTTTAAATTCTTCTCTAATAACATATGTAATCAGTTACAGCTCAAAGTTGCTTTTTACGAAAAAGAGAAGTACTCTGGAACACAGACTTCTGACAACTTTAAGATCAATAGACTAAACAAAAATTTCCAGAACACCAAAAATGAAATGTGTGAGTTTATAAAAGTGCTCATCAAGATCTAGCAAAACAAAAATTTAGTTATGTAATTGATAAAGCTAATGACATTAAGTAATTGATAAAGCTAATGTTTTTATAATTTTTATGTAAACCAATGATTGGTTATTCACTTAGATGTTTTCCAGATTAAAAAAATGTTCTCGCTTAAGTTTTACAACACTTAAGTTTTACAACATACTTTACAACACTTTGGTAAAGTATATTTTTGTGGAAAAATGGGGAAGTATTTGCTTTTTTCTCTGTATTAGTCAGAGTTCTCTTAAGGGAAAGGACTAAGAGAATGGATGTATATATGAGAGGGAGATTATTTATTAATTTATTCATTCATTTATTTTTGAGACAAAGTCTTGCTCTGTAACCTAGGCTGGAGTGTAGTGGTGTGATCTTGGTTCACTACAACCTCTGCCTCCTGGGTTCAAGCTATTCTCCTGGCTCAGCCTCCCAAGTAGCTGGGACTACAGGCTCATGCCACCACAGCTGGCTAATTTTTGTATGTTTAGTAGAGATGGGGTTTCTCCATATTGGACAGGCTGGTCTCAAACTCCTGACCTCATGATCCACTTGTCTTGGCCTCCCAAAGTGCTGGAATTACAGACTTGAGCCACCACACCCAGCCGCTTGTCTTGGCCTCCCAAAGTGCTGGAATTACAGACTTGAGCCACCACACCCAGCCGAGAGTGATTTTTAAGGAGTACTGACTCACATGATCACAAGGTGAAGTCCCACAATAGACTGTCTGCAAGCTGAGGAGTAAGGAAGTCAGTCTGAGTCCCCAAACCTCGATTCTCCCTCCTTGATTCCTCCAAAAATTGAAAAATATTCATAATATTTTTAGTGATAATTTGGTTATTTGCATAAGTTCAACAAAAATCTGTTCTGTCTTTATAGCAGGATAGAATTGAAAACAGTGGTTACATCACCAAGTCTTTGACTGAAGTATTGTATCTGAGAACAAAACAACTGGATCAAACAGTTCCTAGCATCACAGTAAATGATTAGAAATTGTCACTTCCTGGCAGGCCTGGAAAACTAAAGGATGAAAGTAAAATCTAAAAGCCACCTTGGTTTGGCTTCTTTTCCTCAAGAAGTATTAAAATCTGAGACTCCTATGTGATGAATGTAAAGTGAAAATATTATTTTGAAGAAAACAAATGAACTATTACATGCTTGTTATTAGATTGTAGCCTTATTCACAGTTTTCAAGCTCTTCTTATTTACCTGTAGACTGGACTAGATCCTGAATTCTCCTAATTTCATCCAAAATTTTGCTACGACTCTCCAGCTAGTAACAAAACAACTGCTCTGATTCTAAAGCTCTATAAGTCAAAACTAGATAAATTTTCAATAACATTCCTTGTGCCTGATGTATGATCACCACAAGATCATCAAACTGCATATCATGACTGGAGACATTCAAACTGCAAACCAGGAGAGGTTGATGTTTTCGTGCTGTAGACAGCTGTTCCCAAGATATAGGAACAAATCTTCATATCATAATGAGACTATTACGTACCTTAATGCTACTCTAACCTCCATTTTTCATATGGTAAGATAATGGCATAATTAAAGTTCTACAATCAGTAGCTTATGCTGGTAACTAAACAGAACCTAAACATATTTTAGTATCCACTGGCTAAACAAGAAAATATCTTTGCTCTTGCTAATATTACATACTATACTTGGATACATTCCTCTGAAAAACAGAGAATCATACACACAAAATAAGAGGACAGACCATATGCTTACTCTAGGTCTTATCTAATTCCCTGTGGTCATTTCATTTATTCAATTGGCTATTTTTAAGTTTATGGCTCAAAGTCATTATGCAAACTTGAATTATCATATTACTATTTATTTGTCTTCCTAAATTTTGTAACTGTTACTTATTAAATTTTTATGGAAATACTAACTTGCTGGGGTTTGACCTGCAGACCCTGACCCGGTGACAGATGAACAAATTCACTCAAACACAAATCTCCAGTGAGAGAGTGGGCTGGGAGACTGTGGCCACTCACAGACATTCCTTAGAGAGATAGCAGCCATGGCCTGACCAGTTTGCTCTCTGGACATTTATTCAGTATAGATTTAATAATAGAGGCTCCAAGTCAACACACTTATGGATAATGATTAAAGGCCAGGTTCCAAGGCCTAAAAGCAAACACCATTTGCAGGTAATAAATCTAGTCACCCTCTCCCGAGAGAGTCATCTGACTTGTGAAAGATTAAAGGTTAGTTTTAGGACCACATTAGTAAACAAGTTACTCAGATAAAGTCCCCCACATTCCCTAGTTATTTGCTTTTCTTTATCAACTAAAGGTAAAGGGGATTAGGCTGCCCCCAACTAAAACATCTATGGAAACTATGCAAACTTATCAGCCTTTCAAGAAGGTTTGTAACTATATTCTATAATTTTACAATCTTTCCAACCATCCTGACTGAACCCCCACACTAACTTCTAACAAAATAATGTTGGCCCAGTACTTTAAGACAACAAAAGACTAAAGAGTAGACAAAGTTGAACATAGTGGTGAACTCCATGTAGACATAGCTTGAGAGCCACTCCTTTCAAACCTCCTTTGTTGCTCAAATATGGCTAAAGAGTTGACACTGGATCCTAGTCTCCAATCAATCCCTTTCAATATGAGATGAGATCAGCCCCTGGGACAAGTCCATCCTGGCACAAAGGGACATCAAAAACTGGCCTATGGTACATGATTCTTTGTTAAGGTGAAGAGGAAATACCCTAGGCACTAATTGATGAAATACAGGAGGTGTGGAGGCCACAGCAGATTTGGAGTAAGTGCTGACTGCCTGCAACACACTTCACTGTTTAACACAAAATCTTAAGCTTAGGCAAATATTGAATAAATGGTTTTAAAAGTTTTTTTTTTTTTGGTTATTATACCCTAAAACTTATTTTAAACATTTTGATAGTGAGTATGGTTCTCTGTCTACCTACTCACTCTAGTACTTAAGAAATGTAATCTTTGCTTTCTATAATTCAATATGATTTTGTTTCAAGGCCTCATTCTCTTAAAGACAGTGTAAAAAAAACCAATTAAATTTAGTTTAAAGCTCTCATTTGGATTTGTTCACAATTCTAGAATTGGGCAACACTTTATTCTAAAAAATAGAATGTTCAGAGAAGTTGAGCAGAAGGAATGGCTTTGTAGACAGAGAAGGGCTGAAGAAGGCAGAAGCAGAAAATGAAAAGCTCATTAGTCATTTCCAAGCTATTTTTCTTTAAAATCTGGCCTATTGGGTCCTAGTGTTTAATCCAAAACAATAGCCTCCTATAATTTTTACTTAACAAGAGTAACACTCATTTCAATCTGTTTAAGGTTCTGCCCCTTTTCCCCAAGATGGTGGCTAAATTCCTTAACCCATGTTTCAGGGCACAGTGATGTCTGGTTCCTGATTGTCATCTGACTATGCAGGCATCTTCTGTGATATCAGTTATCTGTGCCAGTCCTGGGTCATCAATTCCTGCAGTTTGCTGCTGTGCTATCTCCTTTGCTCCAAGTCTGGCTCTCTCTGCTGCCTCAAAACTTCTGCTGGGAGCATGGAAAACCATTGGCTGCACTCCCTGCCTACTCTGAAGCTATGAAAAACTGGAACTGGGTGAATCAAGGAGTTTTATCAAGCATGTTTTGAATAGTCACTTCTACTCTGTTTCTGAGGGCCTCTTCTCAGGAATCTCACCCACTTCCCAGCTCTCTTCAGTTCTCTCTGATGTTCTTCTACCTAGTCATTTAGAGCTCAGAAGCTACAAACTGAATTAAGCATTCTTCTGGGTCACCTCATCGCTGCAGTAGTAAAGACAAGATGCACAGTTGCTCTAATTAGGAGAAGTTGTTAGGTAAGGGGAAATATCTTGAAAAAACATTGATTAATAATTCAAAATATTACTCTGCCTCACTTGTACAGGAAGGCAATTTTTGCATGGCCATCACTTATGTAAGAATGCAATTAATGAAATAGCCTTTTATAAAACTTAATCAAAGCTGGCCAAAGGTGTTGAAATGGAAAGATGATCATTCCTTAAGGAATGAGAGGGTCAGTACTTTATCCTGTGTCTCTGATGTGTCTCCTGAGAGTTTGTCCTCAATGTTCTTTTAAATACAATTAAACTTTTGTGAGTGACTCAGACACAATTTAAATATGGCCAATGTCTCATGTTCTCAGATAGTTTTGTTTAAATAACGTTCTCTATCTAAAAGAAGCACCAAAAGCAAATTGATTTGTATTTGTTTTGCACTAGTATAATATGGTCCTAGAGATTATGATCATGAAATATTTTACTATATACTGTACTAGGTACTGTTTTACCCCCAAACAGTAGCCAAATTTAAATTCCTGAAACTAAAAGGAGAATATATTGGCTTACATATCTGGAAGTTTAGGTTCAGCTTGATTCTACATAGCAAGATTCAGTGACACAAATTACAATATTAAAGTTTTATTTGTAGTCTGTCTGTTTCTTTTGTCTTTATCTTTTAGCATTTCTACCTTCTGCATGTGGGTCCCATTCTCAATAAGACTTTCTATGACAGTAAAAACGCCCAAGCTTGTAGGCCTGTAGCTTGTGATTCTGAAAAAGGGCTCTTTTTTTGTTGTTTCTTACTCTCCAAATATCAAATATCAGGAAAGGCCTGGACTTCTTTGGGCCATGTATACATTCTTGGCTCAATCACTGCAACAAGGAGATAGAATACACTGGTTGGCTTTCCTGAATCACATGATCACAAGCTATGATGGAAAGAGGGGTCACTATAACTGACAGCTCCATCAGGACAACAGGAACGTAGTCATGATTCCTAATAGGAAAAGTGGTGTGCTGCTATGCAAAGGGTGAAGAAAGGCTATAAAAATAAAACAAATCTGCAGCATAAATAGGGGAGTGGAGGGTAGACTGAAGCACTCTGTGTATGTTTCTTTCCAAATCTGGAGTTGGGGCTGTGGCCACATTTATGATGCTCTAAGCATTAAGACTGAGTTCCTATAATGCCCAAAGCATCTTGTGGGAAAAGAAAATGACTGCTTCTATTATCTCCTAAGAGATTTTTAACTACTAATAATAACTACTAATTTTTAACTACTAAGTAGATTTTTAACTAAGATTTGCCTTATTTTTAAAGAAATTATGCATTTTTGCATTAAGATATATTTTATTTTCTTCCCTCTCATCTCTTCCACCTTCTTATGTTACCATAGACAAAGGAGGTTTTGTGACTAAATTTACACAGTTGTTTCAACAGCCTGCTTAGCCAGATAAAGTGGTGACAAATATCAGCTTGGGTGGAATTCGATTCTTTGTGTAAAAATTTATTTCTAAGTTTCTTTAGAAGTAATGCCATTCTAAGTAAAAAACAAACAACAAATGCCCTACCCTCCCCCAAACAAACAAAAAAAAACCAGTTCAGTTCTGGAGCTGAACTGCAGAACCCTTCATAATATATCACATTTGAGTCTCAGAATCAGGTTCTCTTCCTCACTTTGTTTCTCTGGCATGACAGATGCTTCTGCCAAAGTCAGAATTATTGGTGATAGGGAGAATGAGACTAAGTCACATTTACTGTAGCTGTGGATAAACCATCTTCAAATCAGGCAGAAAATGTCAATATCATTGACCTCAAGGGAGATATGTGGTTTTTGCACAGTGTAGAATTTGGGGGCTTCCCAGCAAAATAACACAACAGTAACAGAGAAGGTTTTTCTCATTACCAGAATGTAAAGTGTTGTCACGGATCCAGATTTAGAAAGGAATGTAACGGTTCTGAGCCTGTGCAGAAGAAAAGAACTAGACATGAGTGCAAAACTCTGAAATTGTAGCCCTTTTTCTTTCACTGCATCCCTGAGTGTTCTTGCTTTCTGCATCACTGTTCTTCTTTCTGCATCACTTCCTATTTATTTGATATAAAAATGATGATAGTAGTTCTCATAGAGTCTGGAATATACATTGTTGCTCTTTTTATTTAAGGCTGTTAGATTCCCATTAATACTATCATCATCTAACATTTCTTGTGTGATATGTGTACCTTTCCAAAGACTTTCACTTCAGTTATGTCACTTGATCTTTACAACATCCCAGCCAGGAGCCAGGAGAGTATTTGTATTCCAACTTTTAGAAGAAACTGAGATCTACAGAAGTGAGGTGACTTCTTTGTAAGTCCTTGAGTAACATGAAACAATCCAGGACTTAAAATTCCTGCCTGTGTACTCTTGACACAGCGTGTTCCTTTCTTTCCCTAAAGTTCATAGTTACTCTTTCTCTGTCTTCTTTTGCTAGTAAATCCTTTTTTTAAAAAAAATTGTATAGTACAGATTTTCTTTTCTTCTGTGGCTTTTGTTTTTCTTTGTAAAAAAGGGATATAATATTTAATGAACATTTAATATATGATGAAATTAAATGTACATTATTTCCATTACCTCATTTATTCTGGCTGCAATCTTATATTTCAGGAATTATTCTTATTCCCATCTTACAGGTGAGGTAATTGAACCCTTAGGAGTTTAAGAGTATATGCTTAAAGACATATGCTGAGAGTCTGAGCTTTTAAACACTTTGAAATACAGTATCCATGATCTATAATGGTTTTTAAAGAGAAAAAATGGATGTGGCAGAAATGCCCTAGGAGAGAGTTAGTTTCTTCCCTATGCCGTTTTTTTTCTGTATTTTCAAATTGAACAGTAACAAGATATATACGCTGGTTTAAAAAACTAGATAACTGAGCCAAAATTTATCAAGTAACAATTTTCAAACTTTGGACAATAAGTAGCACAGGACTTTGGCCCCTGACAGAAGAAAAGCAAACAGGATTAGATTTTAAATTGCACCCTTATTCTGCCTAGAGGTAGTTTTCAAGTCATAGATACAAAAACATGAGAACCGAAAGAGTACCTGGTAGTCACAATAAACTGAGAAGATTGAGATAATATTTGGGGAGACTAAACTGGTCAGTATTTATTTGCAAGTTTTAAGGCAAGAGAAGAGACAATTGCCTATAAAGATGAAGAACTCCAAAGATCTACAAAGAAATTCCCTTTTGTATTTGGTAGTAATTTTCACCTGCACATTTAGCACCATGCAAGGCTGGAGAAGGAACCTCTGGGAATAAGCAGGCTGAGTAATTTCAAGAAGTCATGGCTAGGAATATTTTGTGTAGCCACCAATAGGAGTAGGAAGATCCCATGAATAAGGCCATCAATTAGAGTACTCAGAAGTATATTGCCTTTATGCAGGAATAAATAAATTTCATATACTACTCTGGACCTGCCCAAGGAAGCTTAAAAACACACCTCAAAAACAAAAATCAAACTAATTCCAAGCAACTTAGCAATGTGCCAGAACAAACTTCAACACTATTCAAAAGCATACAAGAAAATCCAGCACATATAATATTCACAATGTCTGGCATCCAATCAAAATTATCAGACTTTGGCTGGGTACAGTGGCTCATACCTGTAATCCCAGCACTTTGAGATGCTGAAGTAGGAAGATTACTTGAGACCAAGGGTTCAAGACCAGCCTAGGCAACAAAGCAAAACCATGTCTCTACAGAAAATTTAAAATTTAGCAAGATGTGGTATTGTGTGCTTATAGTCCTAGCTACTCAGGAGGCTAAGGTGGCAGGATCATTTGAGCCCAGAAGTTTGAGGCTGCAGTGAGCTATAATTGCACTCCAGCCTGGGTAAGACAGAGTAAGACCTTGTCTCAAAAAATAAAAAATAAATTATCAGGCCTACAAAAAAACATGCAATAGAATCCACAATGGGGAGAAAAATTAATCAATAGAAATAGACCCAGAAATGACAGGGAGAATGAAATTAGCAAGCCAGGACGTTAAAACAGCTATGACAAATGTTTCCAATGTTTAAGAAGGTAGAAGAAAATATGACTATGATGTCATGAATGAAGATTATTAAAAAGACTTAAATTGAACTTCTAGAGATTAAAAATATCATAGCTGAAATAAAAAAATATATTGGCTGGAAGGGATTGCTGGTTTATATTGTGAAGAAAAGATCAGAGAATCTGGGGACACAGCAGTAGAATCACAGAAAGAAAAAAACCCTGAAAATAAATATCACTGATTTGTGAGTGAGTATAAAATTATTTAACATACATATAATTGGAATATATTTTAAAATATGTGAAGAGAGAAGAAAATTTGAATATTTTATTTTAACTGGGAAATTTCCAAGTGTGATCATGAAAAAAATAAACCCACATATCGATGAGGACCAGTGATTCCTAAGTTGATTACGTAAATAAAACTATACCAAGTCACCCATAATCAACTTGCTAAAAACCAATGATAAGAAGAAAATCTTAAAAGCAGGTAGAGAAAAATAACACATTATATACAAAGGAACAAATATAGTAGTCACAAGCAGAAGACATTGTAGGGCAACATTTTTAATGTGCTGAAAGAAAATAACTGCCAACTTAGAATTCTGTACCCTGTAAAATAATCATTTTTAAAAAACAGTGAAATAAAGCCCTTATTAGACAAATAGAAGCTGAGAAAATGTCTTACCAGCATACCTGCAATTATAAAAGTTTGAAGGAAGCTCTTTGGGCAAAGGAAAACAATGCTAGATGCATATTTGGATCAACGGAAAGAAAATGCACAGGAAATGGTCAATAGGTAGAAGAGAATAAAACAGTTTTTCTTATTTTGGTCTCCTTAAAAATTGTTGGCTATCTGAAACAAAACTTATAACATGAGGTTTATAACTGAAAATATGAAATGTATGATAATACCACTAAGGAGGTGAGGAAGAAAATGGAGGTATATCATTGCAAGGTTCTTATTCTGTACCCAAAGTGCTATAATATTATTTGAAGATAGAAACAATAAGTCTAAAACGTGTGTTGCACACTTTTCAATTATTCAGAGCATGACTGAAAACACAGAGGCATGATAAAAGCCAATAAAGGAGATAAAATGAAATCATTAAAAATACTAGTCTTTTAAAAAGGCATGAAAAGACTGAAAAAATTATTCTAATAATCTAGGAGAGAGATGATCATCTATTGGATTGTGGTGATTGTATCAGATATTGTGAGATGCATTAGAGTTTGAGATATATTCCAAAGTAGAGTCAATGGAACTTGTTAATGGAGTTGATGTAGGGTGTGAGACTAAAAGGAGTGAGTCAAGACTGTCTCTCAAGCCTTTCGGACAAAGCCATGAGTAAAACGAGTTACCATTTACTAATATGAGGAAAAGCAGAAGGACAGGTTTATATGGTAAAATTGTGAACTGAAATTTGAAAATTTTAGCTTGAGATGTCTATTGAAGTAGAAATGTAGAATAGGCAGCTGGACACTCAAATCTGTCATTTAGGGGAGAGGATTATGCTGGGGATGTACATTTGGAAGTCATTCATTTATAGATATTAAGCTGAAATGTTTTGTTTGGCAGAAGCTTGTATTTTCCCTTTATATACTAAAGTCACTGAACAGTTTTAAGCTGGGAAATGATATAGTCATATTTAGATTTTGAAAAAAAACTGCTACGGTAGTCTTCAGAATGATATTTTTGAGACAGAAAATGTAGAAATGCCACTTAGGAAACTTATGCCAGTAGATAAATGGGATGAGGGATCACAAAAAGGCAGTGGCAATATAGTTAATGAGGATGGGGTAAATTTGAGATATAATTAGGAGGTATAATTGGCCATGTTTGATGATATATTAGATTTATGTGATATTGGGGGGAGGAAAAGCTAGGATTTCTGGCTTAAGCAACTGGGTGGCTGGTCACTGTGTTGGGAGATACACAAGGCAATCATATATTTAGATTCAAGTTGGGACACTTTTAAGACTAAAAGAGCAACCTAGGACATGTGAATGGTTTAGGGATACTGAAGAAGAAACAGCATCATTTTTGCTGGTGGGTTGGGAGCGAACATGATATCTTCAGTTATCAATACACAAAGTTTGAAGGACTTTTTGATCTGTCCTTTGTGAGACCTTCAAGTATGTATGGCTAATATACCATTGGATAAACAGTTCTGGACTCAGAAGAATGGTTTCGACTTCAGGTTATTGGAGAGAAAGCAGTTGAAGCCATTGAGGTAGATATATTAGACAACAAAACATTTATATAAGGAGTCAAGCAATGGACTGAGAATTACTTCTTAAATGATCTTGTTATTTTTCATTTGTTTTGGTTTTCTGGGGATAGGAATATGTGGTGGATGGTTTGTGCATATAGATAATAGGAGCCCAAATGAGGAAAATTTAATACAATATTTTACAAGAGGCTGGGGCAATATAACTGAACTAGCTTGGGACAAAGGACATTTTTTATGGAGTTTGAACATGATTTAGCTGAAGCTTGCCTGAGACAGAGTAACCTTTCCATTTGATAATGAGAGATAATACTTACATGGGGTTTACTATGTAATAGGCACTGTTCTAGGTGCTTTATGTACATTAACTGATTTGATTATTACAACTGCCTTATAGTTATTGCGTTTTTTATCCTTATCTTCCAGATGAGAAAAATGAGTCAGTCAGTTTATTAATTTGACTATAGTTACAAAGCTAGTAAGTGAGGTGCTGGAATTGAAATTAGGTGATCTGACTTCTGACTTCAAGCCCTTAACATGACTGTCTACTCAATACTGCAGGTTCTTTAACGTATTGATCCAGAGTCCAGTTTTCTCTCATTTGTTTTTCTTTTCTTTCTAACTCTGGTTTTGTACAGCCCAGTCTGTCTTGTCAGTATTGGAATGATTTATTCCCTGACCATTTTGTGTCTCACCTGATTTTCCTGTTCACTCAGAATGAAAGCAGGGGAAAAGAACACAAGTATGCAATGATTCATCTTTATTCCTTACCTCAGCCCTGACAACCAGACTACATTTGCTGACTTAGCTCCAGGAGAAACAATTCTTATCCTTAGTGCAGATTTTATTCCTGGCTCGGTTGGCAGCTTCGTGGAGCCAGCTGGACTCCTGCTGCCCAACACTTATCCATGGCAGTCACAGATCTTGGTTTCTATGAAGAGAATGTCCAAGGCTTAAGTCATAATTAGGAATGACATTGTCCCTGAACCTGAGGTTTCTAAGCAACAGATAAAAATCCAATTAAATGTATTGGCTGCACGTCCTGTTGTCCAGCTACATGCATGGTGCTTGTTACAGAGGCCCTTGGCTACTTCTCTGCATGTCCATCTGCTAAAATGGCAAAATGCCCCCTTAGTCTATATTTGAATTTTCATCCATAGCCCTGGTTGCCAGGCCACAATAGATCAACAACAGTGTGAGGTCTTTTCTAGATATATCTCTTCTGGCAGCCACAGACCTTGTAGGACATGATGCACACCTGTTGAATGTCATCTGCCAAACAACATGACTCTTTGGGAATGGGATTGGTGGAAAGCAGCTGCCATGATGACAGACTACACTACATGTTAAACTTGATATCAAAATCCCCAAAACATTTTATAAAAGAACTGGTCTGTGCTGCAAGACATAAGGAAAGTTTAGGATTGCAAAGAGTGCCAAGGGATTTTGAAACCTCAGACAAACAAGATCATGGAATAGTGGGTATCTCTGTGAAGTGTTCCCATCATGAGCAACTTGCTGGAAGCAAAATAGAATAAGGTTGAGAGAAGTATGTGTAATGAACTCACTGGCTTTTATAATGGAAAAGGAAAGTAGAGGATCCAAAATTTCAGCTTTGTGTCTCAAACCTGTAAGAAATGTTTTCCCACAGGCTTAGATCTGGGCATTTGAAGCTCAGACAAGTGTACGCATGTACATTGCTTGTAAGCTTCTTTTTTATGTGATAAGCTATAGAGGGTATTTAAATGAGGTGCAGAAAATATAGCATCTTGGGATACTTTTATTCTCATAGGCCAAGAATAGGATAAGGAAGAAAAAAAGGGATGAGAGTTTAAAATTAAAAATTTGATAATTTAGTAATAATTTTGATAACAGCAAGATAAATATTTATCAAGAACACTTTAGTTAGACACATTTAAAGGGCGTAATTTGGGGAGACATTGTAGCATTGCATTGATTTGGGACAGTTAATATTTTTGTCTTTCCTAAAAAGAAGAGAAAAATATATCAACAGTTTTTCAATCAACATTTTTGAGCATCAACCACATGCTGGATATTATATATACACATCCACATTTACTCCTCATAAAAACTCTATGAGATATCTTTACCTCCATTAATAACACATTATTATTAATATATTATGGCTGTTATTAATTCTAATGACCTAAAGCCATTTTGTGATGTCATTTAACATGTTTGACCCTTAGGAACTTATAATCTGAGCCTAGAAATCAAGAGACTTATTTGGTATATGTAGAGTGTCAGGCAGATTTAGAGCATATTTACTTTACAGTTCTGTTCTAGAAAAGATAAACATTTTGTAGGTTTCTGAGTAAAAAATTTTTAAATTTTATATAATTAAACGCAGGTTGAACTGTAGACTTAATATTGACAGGTATTGCTTCTACCTTGCTTTCTGCTATAGCCCTAGTGCCTAGCACAGGAACCAGACATGATTTGCTAAATGAATAAATAAACAAATGGTGGCAATCAGAGCAATACTGGCAATCCATCTACACACCTATTTATTTATTTAGAGATGGAGCCTTACCCAGGCTGGAGTGCAGTGGAGCAATCTGGGCTCTCTGCAACATCCACCTTCCAGTTTCAAATGATTCTCCTGCCTCAGCCTGCCTAGTAGCTGGGATTACAGGCAGGTACCATCATGCCTGGCTAATTTTTGTATTTTTTTAGTAGAGAGACAGGGTTTCACCATGATGGCCAGGCTTGTCTCGAACTCCTGACCTTGTGACCCACCCTCCTCAGCTTCCCAAAGTGCTGGGATTACAGGTGTGAGTCACCATGGCTGGCCTATACATCAATTTATTTGTTGTAAATTCTACACACACACACACACACACACACACACACACACACTTTGCCCCTGGAAAAGATGCCAAGGATAAAGAGACTCGTTAGGAAGCTGAGATAGCAACAGTCCAGATCAGAGAACAATATGATCTGTGGCAGTAGGGATGGAGAACAAAAACTCATGGGATTACATCTTCTGAAGACTTGAAAATATTTGTTTGCCCAGGAAGTGTGTGCTGTAAGTACAGATGTGAGAGAGAAGGGACAGTATAGGGTGATTCCAAGGCATTCAGTAGATTTTCAGGGAGACAGGATAATGCCTTGAGAATACCATGAAATATCTTGAAATGTTTTGAAAAATGAATACTAAGCTCATAACTACATCTCAGGTCTGGAAGGCTCAGACAACCGTCAAGGGTACAGATGACTGCCAGTGCCACTTGGCCTTCTTATTATCTCTGTTAAAGACGGTGGCTTCCTAAATAGACTAACAGATTATGACTAGGGGCTTTTCAGGTTTTTAAAAGCTAAGATTGATGCAAAACCAAATTAAATGATAAATGCCAGAAGAAATCTTGTTTCTGCAGACTGGTGACATTTATTTCCTGCACTCTTTGGTATTGCATTAAAGTTCTTATTAATTTTTGTTTTCATTACTGACTTTTAAATGATAACATTCCAGGTGACATTTTACAATAAGAAAGTTTTTTTTTGCCATCTGCAAGTATAACTAATTACCCAACATATTTCAGGTTACCTAAATAGTACCTTCCTAATTATATATATTTTCTCAGTATTTAGTAAAGCTGTTTGATTGAAATAGCTTTATTTCTTAACAAGACTTTTAATTGAGCTGCGATAGATGTGTCCTTTCAGGTATTTTATTTTATTTATTCACATTGCTTTGTAACCTCCACATTAGCAGTCACCAAGAGCCTAAAGACTTGACTCTTTTGCTACAAGTATTAGGGCGTAAAAATAGAAAAAATAATAATTGCAAGTTACTCTTTCTCATTAGAAAGAAAACTGTTCCCCTGTGATTAAATTGGCTGGAGATGACAGATTCTAAGATCTTCCTTATCTCTGTGCCTGGACTAATCTAAGTGTCCCACTACTGTGCTAAGTTCATTCTGTCTTCTGTGTCTTTTTCATGGCACTTTCTGTATCTGACTTCTTAGAAATTCATGAGCACTGAGTTTCATTCCTAGAGCCATTATGAAACTTTCCATTCTCATTACAAACCATGAGATATTATTTGTTGATTCATCATTTATCAAGCCAGTGAACAATATTTACCATTCAGTATACTAAGGATAGGAATAGAGGTTTGGAAATGTGTTACGGAAATACAGCAGAGGTTCATCTTCTTTCTCTGGTTACCATTTTTACCATTTTTGTTATATCTTTCTCATCACATCTCTTCAGTTGAACTTAACTTTTATAAAACCTTCTCTGTTTTCATCACAGAAAATGTGTAATATCTTCCACCCTTCACTCTTACTATTCCTGCTATACTTTTTCTGTCATGGTTAATTAATGTTGAAGCAAGGTTAATTATAGGTTAAGAATTGTAGTTGCTGAAGGATAGTAAAGTTTGAATTAAAAAAATGAATCTGCTACTCTGGCTAGGATTTAGGGACTAAGGCACTGGATGACTTTGGTCACTTTTTTTTTTTCTTAAGAAAAAATATGAAATTTGATTCTTATTAAAAATAAATAAAGGAACCACTAAGCATCCATACACACACACACACACACACACACACACACACACACATACACACACACATACATGCACACACACACACACACACACACATTGAGTAACAAAGATGATTGGGGCTTTTTAAAATGAAGGAACATAAATTCCATACAAATTTTCAGACATCTCTTCCTAGCATATTAGCTAAATCTTGATGCTTCACTTCTCCATTTCCCTTAAAGAAAAAGGGGATCAATGCAGCCCATTTCGACATACAACAAGGACATAAGACAGGACCAGAATGATCATGCTAGAAACTTTCAGACAATGTTTGTTTTGCATGCTCACTTTCTTCAATAAGATCACCTTCTTTTCCAAAAATAAATTTAGCCACTGATAAAATAATGCTAGCATAATGGGAACATTGGTAGTAATGGTGCTGCTATTCTGCATTTTTTTGAGGTGCAGAATCAAGAACTCCTATTCTGAGGCCACATGTGGTTATTTTGCCAAAAGTTTTGTTTAAGGAAGGTGTGAAGATCTGGGTTGCACACGGCCATAATAAAATCATTTTCATTGATGGTCAGAGGCATACTGATGTGAAAAGTCCTTTTAGGAATGTGGTTTGTAACAAGTCAGGTGTAGTGCACTGATGTCAATCAAACCCTTCAGTATTGAGCCAGCCATGAAATTTAAATGATGCATAAAATTTGCTTTAGAAGCAACAGAGAATACATATTATTACTTTGACATATAGCAGATGGAATGTTAAGTGGAAGGCTTTGAGAGATTTTATATAGGTGAGTACCCCTTGCTGTGAATAAAGCAAAAAGAGTAGCATAAGATGGAAATGGCTCATTTATAGAAACATGAAAGATCTCTGTTAAGCGAAGGAAGTAATATCGTGAAATGTTCTACCCAGTAATGATGGACTACTGAAAGCAGACCAAGAAAATAGTGGGTGGAATATCCTAAATAAATGTAATCTGTGTTAGGGATGAAAATTCTAGAATTTAAAGTGTACCCAAGAATAGAAAAGATCATTATGTTAATAATCACTATATTAATATTCATGAGGAGTTTTTGGGGGTGAAAACATTAACTTAGGGCAGGAAAATATGAAAATATAAGACTTTAGGTAACGGGTTACATTTCTTTGAGGCATCTTATCATTACCACATCCCATGGCCACCAGCGCTTTTGCCACTGAATAATTCTGATTGTAAGAAAGCCAGATTAGACAGGGTATGGCAAGCTCATTAATTTATCAAAGAAAAATCCATTGAGTCCCTAAACATAAGGACATAAGACTAATGCCCTTTGGAAAATAAACACTAGAGTGGCAAATAAACACTATAGTGCTCTGTTATAAATAATACATTAAGGATTAACTCCAAGACTATGGAATAACACAGGAAGGTGCTTAACAATACTGATGGCACAGTAGATGTCTGGGAAGGCTCCTAGAGGAGAGGAATTTAAAAGGAAACCAAGTATAAGAAATTGTAAGAGAAAAATTAAAGGTTTGAGTTCAGTGTTGAAGTGTCTTACTGAGGAATAAAATATTTCAGACGGGAAGTTCTTTTAGCATCTTTCCAGAATACATAATCATTAAAGATGGTCACCTTGCTGTATAATAGATACCTTGAACTTATTCCTACTTTCTAATTTTGTATCTGTTTACCAACATCTCTTCAATCCTCAGTAACGGAATTGCTAGATCATATGGCAGTTCTATTTGTAGTTTTTTGAGTAATCTCCAACTGTCTTCCATAATGAATGTATTAACATTACCATCAGCAGTGTGCAAGGGTTCCTTTGTCTTTTGTCTTTTTGATGATAGCTATGCTAACAGGAGTGAGGTGATATCTTTTAATGGTTCTAATGTGCATTTCTCTAATGATTAGTAATTTTAAACATATTTTAATATACCCCTTAGCCATCTGTATGTCCCTTTTTGAGAAATGTTTATTCAGGTTGTTTGTCCATTTTTAAATTGGATATAAATTTCTTACTACTGAGTTGCGTCAGTTCCTTGTATTTTGTGCGTATTAACACATTATCAGATGTATAGTTTGCAAATATTTTCTCTCATCCTTTAGGTTTTCTATTTACTCTGCTGATTGTTGCATTTTCTATGCAGAAGTTTTTAAATTTGATGTGATTCCCTGTTTCTATTTTTGCCTTTGTTGCCTGTACTTTTGAGGTCATATCCAAAAAAATCATTACCCTGATCAATGTTATAAAATATTTCCCCTATGTTTTCTCCTAGTTTCATAATATCAGGTTTTATATTTATGTTTTTAATTTATTTTGAGTTGACTTTTGAATATGGTGTGAGATAAGAGTCTAATTTCATTTTTCTGGATTTATATATTTAGTTTTCCCAACACAATTAAAGAAACTGTCTTGTCTTCATTGCGTTTTCTCGACACCTTTGTCAAAAATTAGTTGGCTATAAAAATAAATAATCAACAGAATAAATGGACAACTTTTAGAATAGCAGAAAATGTTTGCAAACTATGCATTCAACAAAGGACTAATATTCTTTGTCAAATTTACAAGGAACTCAAAAATAAAAAAAAAACAATAAAAAGTCAAAAAAGGACATGAAGAGATTATTCTCAAAAGAAGACATTCAAGTGGTCAGGCAAACACATGAGAAAATGTTTAACATCACTAGCCATCAGAGAAATCAAATCAAAACCATAATAAATAGCATCTTTCACCAGTCAGAATAGCTGTTATTAAAAGGTCAAAAATAACAAATGTTCATGCAGATGCAGAGAAAAAGGAATGCTTATACACTGTTTGTAGGAATGTAAATTACCACAACATCTATGGAAAATAGTATGGAAATTCCCCAAAGAACTAAAGATATAGCTACCATTTAACCTAAAAATCTCACCACTGGGTGTCTACCAAAAGGAAAAGAAATCATTATATAAAAAAGACACCTGCACTCATATGTTTATCATAGCATTAGTCACAGTAGCAAAGCCATGAAATTAAACTAAATGCCCATCAACACATTACTGATAAAGAAAATGTGATATATATATATATATAAAATACACAGCCATAAAAATAACGATATTCTTTTGCAGCAACATGGATGGAGCTGGAGGCCATTGTGCAAAATAAACAGGAAGAGAAAATCAAATATTACATATTGTCATTAACAAGTGGAAGCTAAACAATGGATACACATGAACATAAAAATTGAAATGATAGACACTGGAGAATCCCATGGGGGAAGAGTATGGAGTGTGAGGGTTGAACAATTACCTATTGGGTACAATGTTCATTATCTGGGTAATAGGTACACTAGAAACCTAAACCTCACTATTATGCAATATATCCGGTAACAAACCTGCACATGTATCCCATGAATCTGTAATAACAATTTATAAAGAGAATAAGTTGGCTGTAAATGTATTTTTTTCTGGGCTCCTTGTAGTGTTCCATTGTTTTTATGCCAGTATCATGTTCTTTGTATTATCATATCTTTGTAATTTATTTTGAAGCCAGGTACTGCTATTCCTCCAGCTTTATTCTTTTTGCTCGATATTGCTTTGGCTATTCTGGGTCTTTTGTGGTTCCACAAAAATTTTAAGATTGCTTTGCAATTTCTGGAAAGAATATCTCTGATATTTTAATAGAAATTGCATTAAATCTGTAAATCTCTTTGGATATTCTGGAATTTTAACAATGTTAATTTTTCCAACCTATAAACCTAGAATATCTTTCCATTTACTTGTGACTTCTTTAATTTCTTGTATTAGAATTTTATAGTTTTCAATGTAGAGATCTTTCACTTCCTTGGTTAAATTTATTTCTAAGAATATTATCTTTTAAGAAATCTTTTCTAAATGTTATTGTGTTCTTAATTTCTTTCTCAGATAGTTCACTGTTCATTTATATGAACACTCCTAATTTTTTAAATTGATATTGTCTCCTGCAGCTTTATAGAATTTCTTAATTCTAATAGGTTTTTGGTAGAGTGTTTTTGGTTTTCTATATATAAGATCGTGTCATCTGCAAACAGGGACAATTTCATTTCTTTTCATTCCAATGTGAATGCCCTACATTTCATTTTCTTGCCTAATTACTCTGACTAGGACTTTCAGTGCTATGCTGAATAGAGGTGGTAAGAGTGGGCATCCTTGTCTTGTTCTGAATATCAGAAGAACGCTTTTCAGTTTTCTGCCATTTAGTATGCTGATAGCTATGGGTTTGTCATCTAAAGCCTTTATTGTGTTGAGGTACATTCCTCCTGTAACTAGTTTGTTGAACCTTTTTATCATAAAGTAATTTTGAATTTTATCAAATGCTTTCCTTGCATCTATTTAAATGAACATATGGTTTGTATCATTTGTTATGTATCACATTTAGTTATTTTTGTATGTTCAACTATCTTCGTATACAGATATGGTTTGGCTTCGTGTCCCCACTGAAATCTCATGTCAAATTGTAATTCCCAATGTTGGGGGAGGGACATGTCGGAGGTGATTCGATCATGGAGGCGGATTTCTCCCTTGTTTTCATGACAGTGAGTGAGTTCTCATGAGATCTGGTTGTTTAACAGTTTGCAGCACTTCTCCCTTCTCTCTCTATCTCTCATGCCACGAATGTATTGTGTGGGAGTCTAAGTCCCTTTGTAGGTATACAAAAAGTTATTTTATGAATCTAAGTGCTCCTGTGTCTGGTACATATATATTTAGGACAGTTCTTCCTGTTAAATTGAACCTTTTACTATAATGTAATGCCCTTTTTAAAAATCTTTGTTGTTTTAAAGTCTGAAGTTAGGATAGCAACCTCTCATTCTTTTTTAATTTCCATTTGCTTGGCAGATTTTTCTCTATCCCTTTATTTTGAGCCTATGTGTATCATTGCATGTGAGATGGATCTCTTGAAGACAGCATGCCATTGGCTCTTGGTTCTTTATCCAGCATTTTACTCTGTGCCTTTTGTATGGGTTACTTTACTTATTTAAATTCAAGGTTAGTACTGATATGTGTGGATTTGATCCTGTAATTGTGTTATTAGCTGGTAATTATGCTGTCATGTTTGTGTGGTTGCTTTGTGATGTTGCTGGTCCATTTACTTAGTGTGTATTTTTAGTGGCTGGTAATGGTCTTTCCTTTCCATATTTAGTCCTCCCTTTAAGGTTTCTTTTAAGACTGCAGCTCTAGTTGATCTCAGGGAGATTTGAAACTGCTGCCATCTAGAAAACGCCAGCAGGGTAGCTGGAGTTTCTGGTCGGGAAGAACTCCTCAGTGAAAAGGGAAAGGAATAGGGACTTGCAATTAAAAAAAAAAAAAATGTAGCCTTGTCACTTTATTGTAGAGCAGCTGTGCTGTGCTGGGGGTCCATTCAGGCCTCCAGTTGCCTCTGGCTCTCAAAATCCAGAAAGCAACAAATGTTAAGGTTATGAAACAGTAAAGATGGCAGCCTACCCCACTTTCTTGGAGCTCCGTCCCAGGGACCTTTGTATCCACTCTTGGCGGGAAAACACTGACAAGGGTGACCCAAGACTCTGGTTAGGAGATTCCAATCAAAGAAGAGAAATGAGATCCAGGATCTGCATGGAAGAGCAGTCTGGCCACTTTGCCACAGAGCTACTGAATTGTGCTGGATGACTGTTCTAGTCTGTAGTTGCCTCATACTTCCTAGAGCTTAAGAAACAATAAGTAAGGCTGTGAAGCAGCAAAAATGGTGGCTTTCCTTTCCCCTTGGGAGCTCCATGTCAAGGATGTGCAATGCTTCTACAAATGGCTTGCTGAACTCCATCCTTAGTGAGTATTATCCTGTGAGTTCCATAGAAGCAGGGCTTTCACTTGTTGCTGCTTAGCCTACTGAATTAAGTCCCTTTCCTAAGGGTGTGTATGAGGGTCTAACTTCCAGCTTTGCTGGGGCTGCAGTAACTTTTCCTGGGAAGCTCAGGTATCCAAGATTCCTGGGCCTCTGCATGTGCGTGAGTGGCTGCATTGCTGAGACTCCACATAAGTTTGTGTGTCAGACTGAAGGCCCTGGTAAAGTGGGTTCTTGAGGTGTCCTCAGGATTGCAAAGATCCATGGAAGAAATGTGGGTCCCCAAAGTTGTTCATTCACTCACTGCTTTCCTGGGCTGGGGAGGCTCCCTTGGCTCTGTGTCACTTTTGGGTGGGTGGTTGTCCTGCTTTGATTTTATCCATTCTCTAGTAAAGCTGTTGCCTTGATGAGTCCCATTGTGCATACTTGGATATTTCCATTGAAGATGCTGCATTTACTTTCCCTTATATTTCTCTGTATGAGAGTGATCCACTGTAGCTGCTTCTTCTCAGCCATCTTGGCCAACCCCTTCAGGTGCCTATTTATAGCAAGGCAAGAATGGCCTAATACAGAAAATTTGTTCTGGGAGTGGGGTATTGTTATAAAGATATCTGAAAATGTGGAAGCAGCTTTGGAACTGGGTAACTTGGAAGTTCTTAGAAACTGGACAAATGGTTGTAAATAAAATGCTGATGGTGATAAGGACAGTGAAGTCTAGTCTGAAGAGGTCTCCAATGAAAATGAGAAATTTATTGGGAACTAGAGTAAAGGTCATGGCATGTTATGCTTTAGTAAAGAAATTGGCTGCACTCTGTTCATGTCCTAAGTATTGCAGAAGATTTTAATTCAAAGTGATGACTTAGGTTACGTGATGGAAGAAATTTCTAAGCAATTAGTGTTCATGAAGTAGCCTGGGTGCTGATAGAGGCCTATGTCAGATGTAAGAGCAAAGAAATGGCAGCGGCTTATCTCAGATGTAGGAGCAAATAAATTAAAATTTATATTTAAAGAAAACCAGAGTGTAAAAGTTTGGAAAATTTGCAGGTTATCCATGTGGCAAAGAGAGAAAACATTTTTAGGAGAGAAATACAAGCAGGTTATGAAGTAACCACTTGCTAGAGGTATTTGCATAAATAAACAGGAGTAAAGTGCTATTATCCAATACAATGGGGGAAAAGGCCTTGAAGGCATTTGAGAGAACTTCACAGCAGCTGCTCCAGTCACAGGACCAGAGGCTTAGGAGGAAATAATAGCTTCATGAAACAGGCCCAAGTTCCTGCTGCCATGTGCAGCCTCAAGGCACTGCACCCTACATTCCAGCCTCTCCAGCTCCAGCCATTGGTTACAGAGGCTCAGGTACAGGTTTTGCTTCCACTTTGGATAATGCAAGCTGTGAGCCTTGGCATCTTCAACATGATGTTAAGCCTATAAGAGCACAGAATGAGAGTGAAGAATGCTTGGCAACCTCCACCTAGATTTCAGAACATGTATGAGAAAGTTTGGGTGCCCAGGAAGAAGCCTGCTGCAGGGACAGAGCCCTCACAGAGAACCCCTACTAATGCAGTGCCAAGAGGAAACATGGGTTTGGAGCCCCCACATTGAGTACCCAATGTAATACTAGTAGAGCTGAGAGGAGAGGGCCACCATCCTCCAGACACTAGAATGGTAGACTAGACCCACCAGCAGCTTGCATTCTGGAAAAGCTGCAGACATTCAGCTAAAATCCCTAAGGGCCATCCTGTGTGATGAATACTGCAAAGCCACAGGGGCAGAGCTGCCCAAGGCTTTGGGGGCCCACCTCTTTCAGCAGTGTGCCATGAATGTGTAACATATAGTCAAAATTTTGTTGCTATAAGATTTAATAACCTCCCAGCTGGATTTCAAACTTGCATGGAGCCTGTAGTCCTTTTATTTTGGCCATTTTTTCCTTTAGGACAGCAATGTATACCCAATACTTATACCCCCACTGTATCTTGGAAATAAATAACTTGTTTCTGATTTTATAGGCTTATAGGTAGAAGGGGTGTCTCTTGTCTCAGGCAAGGCTCTGGACTTTAGACATTTGAGTTAATGACAGAATGAGTTAAGACTATGGGGGACTATTGGGAATGTGTGATTGTATTTTACAATGTGAGAAGGACATGGGATTTGGGAAGAGCTGGGGGCAGAATGATATATTTGGATATTTGTCTTTATCCAAATCTCATGTTGAATTTTAATCTCCAATGCCTAGTGGGAAGCCTGGTGGGAGGTGTTTGTGTCATGGAGGCTGATCCGTAATGACTTGGTTCTGTCTTTATGGCAGTGAGTGAGTTCTCACAAGATCTGGTTATTTAAAAGTGTATCCACCTCTCCCTGCAAACCCCCACCACACTTTCTTTCACTTGCTCTTGCTTTCACCAAGTGAATTGCCTGCTCCTGCTTTTCCTTCCATCATGAGTAAAAGCTCCCTTAGGCCTCTCTGGAAGCTGAACAATATCAATGCCATGCTTGTAGAGCCTGCAGAACCATGAGCCAATTAAACTTATTTTCCATATAAATTACCCAGGCTTAGGTATTTCTTTATAACAATGCCTAATACACAATACTTGAGAGATTTCAGTTTTGTTAAATTTGTTAGCACTTGTTTTGTGATCTAATATCTGATTTATCCTAGAGAACATTCCATGGATCATTGAGAAAAATGTCTATTCTGAAGCTGTTGAACAGAATGTTCTGTATGTATCTGTTATATCCATTTTGTCTAGAGTGTAGTTTGAGTCCATTGTTTCCTTATTAATTTTCTGTCTAATGAAAGGTAGGTGTCCACCAATGTCTATTGCTGAAAGTGAGGTGTTGACGTTCCCTACTCTTATTGTATTGAAGCCTGTCTCTTCCTTCAGATCAATTATTATTTGCTTTACATATTTAGGTGTTGGTTGGACATATATTTAGGTTTGTTATATTTTCCTGCTGTATTAACCCCTTATCATTATATAGTCACCTTCTTTATTTTTAATTTTTTGACTTAAAGTCCATTTATATGATGTAAGCACAGCTACTCTTTCTCTCTTTTGATTTCCATTTGCACAGAATATCTGTTTTTGTCCTTACACATTCAGTTTATGTGTGTTTTTACCTTGAAGTGAGTCTCTCATAGGCCACTTACAGTTGGTTCTTATTTTATTATTCATTTAGTCAATCTTTGTCTTTTGATTGGAGAAATTAATCCATTTACATTAAAAATAACTTGATAGTTAAAGACCTACTACTATCATTTTGTTAATTATTTTCTAGCTGTATTAAATTCTTTTTTCTTTTCTTTGTGTCGGGCTTTCTTTGTGGTAATGTTACTTTCTTTGGTGTTATATTTTCATTCTTTGTTTTTATGTTTTGTGTATCTACTATAGATTTCCCTTCGAGGTTATTATGAAGTTTACAGAAAATATCTATATACTATATTTAGTATAAAGATTTAAAGACAAAACTATTAAAAATAACAACAGCTATAGTAACTTATTGAGGGATGTTTAATATAAAAAGATGTAGACTGTGACATCAACAATTCAAAATATTAATTATTTTCTAGTTGTTTTAGATTCTTTTTTCTTTTCTTTGTGTCTGTTATTTTCTTTGGTAATGAAACTCTATTATATATTATCTGCTTATTTTCTCCTGCTGCCTTCAGAATCTTGTTTTTGTCTTTGGTTTTGACAGTTTGATTATAATATGTCATGGGATAGTCTGATTTGAATTAAATCTGATTGGAGAACTCTGACCTTCCTGTACCTAGATATTAGCATCTTTCTACATTTGTAAAGTTTTCTGCAATGATTTCTTTATATGTACTCTCTATCTCTTTATTTTACCTCTGGAATTCAAGTGCCTGAAAATTTTGCTTTTTGATGTTGCTTCATGTCTCTTGTAAGCTTTCTTTATTTCATTATGTATTAGTCAGGGTTCTCTAGAGGGACAGAACTAATAGGATGGACGTGTATATAAAGGGGAATTTATTAAGGAGTATTGATTCACATGATAACCAGGTAAAGTCCCATAACAGATCATCTGTAAGCTGAGGAGCAAGGAAGCCAGTCCCAGTCCCAAATTCTCAAAAGTAGGGAAGTCAACAGTGCAGCCTTCAGTTTGTGGCCAAAGGCCCAAGGGCCCCTGGCCAATCATTGGTGTAAGTTCAAGAGCCCAAAAGCTGAATAACTTGAAGTCTGATGTTTGAGGGCAGGAAGCATCCAACACAGAAGAAAGACGAAGGCCAGGAGACTCAGCAAGTCTCTTCATTCCACTTTCTTCTGCCTGCTTTATTCTAGTCAGGCTGGCAGCTGATTACATGTTGCCCACCCTGATTGAGGGTGGGTCTGCCTCTCCCAGTTCACTGAATGAAATGTTAATCCCCTTTGACAACACCCTCACAGACACATCTAGGAACAATACTTTGCATCCTTCAATCTAATCAAGTTGACAATATTAACAATCAAACTTTACATTCTATTTTCTTTTTTCTCCTCAGGCTATATTTTACAAAATAATTTGTCTTCAAGTTCACAGATTATTTTTTCTTCCACATCAATTCTGCTGTTGATGCTTCTGCTTGCACTTTTCCTTTAATTATTATATTTTTCACCTCCAGGATTTCTGTTTGTTTGGTTTTTAAAATCATATCAATATCAGCTTTAAATTTCTCATTTGGCTCCCTTATTATTTTCTTCATTTCATTGAATTGTTTCTCTGTATTTTCTTAATGTTTGCTGAGTTCTCTTAAAACAATTACTTTGAATTTTTAGTTAGGCCACTTATGTATCTCCATTTTGTTAGGGTCAGTTACTGCCATTTTGTTTTGTTTGTTCATGTCATATTTTTCTGATTATTTATTTCTGGCCATGTGTAATATGCATATTTGAGGAAATAGACACTCATTATTCCAGTTTTCACAAATGGGTTTGTCTAGGAATATGTTTTTTTTAAACAGCAACCCTATCCAAAGATTCAGAGGCTGTATAATGCATTTCTTAAGCCCAGGGCTGCTGCAACTGACATGGTGCTAAGCTGCAATCGTATGGCTCCCAAGGCTGGCATGAAGCTGTGACATGCCCAAAGTTTTTAAGTCCAAGGTCATTTAGGCCTACTTGCCACTGAACACTTTCTGGAGCCCAAGGTCACTGCAATCAGTTGGCAGTAATGCAGATGAGAACCAAATATACCTCAAAGGTCCTATGGGTTCCTGCCTAGTTTTGGGGCATATCTCAAGGCTCCGTCTACAGGTATAAGCCTAGAATCACGGCTTGTGGAGGTCTGTGCAGTGCTGGGTTTAACTGTGGCAGCGTTGGTGTTAGAGTGCAAAGCAAAATTTGGCATTCAGTTCCATTTCTTTCCTTCAGTAGGATAGTATTTCATTTAATTGTGCTTAGTACAATACCTGGCTCTTGATAAACCTTCAGTATATTTAGTTATCACTATCAGAAATAGGAAGAACAAATATAATATTACCTTATGGCATGTTGATATTATTGATTTTTATTTGAGAGTAAGTTTAGCCTGACAAGAGTAGGGATTATTCACCAAGTTAGTTCATTTCATGGGGCTGTGAAAGATAACGAATTAATGATATATGCAATCATTAAGATGCTAGTTATAACAACAAGATGCCACTTGGTGTAACAATTTGGACATACTTTTTAAACATATAATCTGATACCATTATTTGAAACCAAAAATTTATGTGAACAAAGACAGAACAATGATAGTATTATCATTGTGTTATGGTGATTTTTAAATTTTTTCTCAATGTCTAAATTTTTCTATGGGATTGTTTGCAATTGAGCTATAATTCTGATTCTATTGCTTACTAATTCTAATAACTTAGTGAGTTATTTATTATTTTCTAGTCCTGAATTTAAATATTTAAAAACTTAAATAATAATAGCAATTCTCTCATAAACTTGTTTTGAGTAGTAATGAAATGCCCATTAAAACTTAGTGTAACAGTTGATGCATAGTTTATGCTCAATATGTTGTTTTAATAATAAAGCTTCAGTAATAGAGGAGAATAGTTTTGAAGTAAAATAACATATTAACATTTTAAATAATATACAATTAAAGAAATTTATTTGACTGGTTTAGTTTTAAACTTATAAACTCATTCATTCAATAAGTATTTATTATCCATTATTTTCTAGCATCATTCGAGGTGTTGGAAATTTTAAAAAGAGGCAAAAATTTTGTCCTCATGAATATTAGATTCCTATTAAATTGATTTTGATGTACAACAGTATAATAAAATAAAAATAATTAAACATAACTCTTGCAAAACCAAGCGTCAGTGAACATGTGCAGTTGTGGGAAGTATATTGGGGTATGAGGGATTTTCCTTGTTCTCCTTGAAAACATTGTGATTTAGGTGTCAGCTTCAGTAGGTCATGAGTGGGTGATATATGGTATACTGTCTGAAAATTGTTAAAAACATGTGTCTGGGATGCTGACATATTTCAACTGGCTAGAAGTCCTTTAACAACACTTAACTTTCATGAATGAAATCGTTTCTAGGTAATTCAAAATCTTCATGACTCTCCTTCTAAAATTTTGTTTAAGCAAGGTATTATCACTATCAGGAGAAGGAGAAAAAAAGACATAATCAATAAACAAGAACAAAGAATAATGAATCAGAGGCAGCACAAAAGGGTGAGAAGAGCTCAATTTAGAAGGAGCATGACAGCTGCCAAGTCTAAAAGGGGAAGGGCAAAGATTTACATTTATGAGGTTTTTTAAAAAACCCATCAGACAAACTAATTAAAACTACAACTTTTAATTGGAGTTAATTGGATTGGGTAGTTTAATAAAAGGAGTGGGAAAAAAAAAGCCCGTCACTCTTTTTCCTCCTATCAAGCATACTAATGGATGATGAAGCAGAGGCAGTTAATCAAGGCAAAACATCCATTCTCTCATTGCATCCTAGAATGTTGGGGCCAGAGGGTTTTTTAGATAAAACCTCTAACATCATCATGTGATGGATGAGGATGTTAAGAAGAAGGACTGAAAAGCTTCGTGCCCAAGGTCACCCACAGTGGCAGTTTAGGGGAAAGAGTTGTCTCCACTTTCCTTAATAAGAACTTTTCCAAGCACACCCTGTTATAGCTAAAGGCTCATATCATCCAAGGAATAAATAGAAGAGATTTTCAGGTCATGGATATTTAGAAATCAGGTAATTAGGTATATTGGAAAATAACTGTTTTGATCAAGGAATCCATACAATTAAAATAGCAATTTGAATGTTCCTTATAGATCTTGTGAATGAGAAACAGAGAGAAAAGAAATGAAGAAGAGATCAATGAAGTTGCTTTTGATTGCAAAAGCTAATGTGAGGTCCAGCTTGCTTAGAATCCTAAGTTAATCTCAAATTCTTCCTGCTCTCCATGAAGGACATTTTGTGCTGAATTGTATAATGACTGTTTAACAAAGCTCTTTTACTTCTCTCTTTTGGTTTAAAAAATAAATAATTATTTTGACAAAGACATTAATGGAGTTCAATGGAGGAAAGAAGAGTCTTCTTATTAAATAGCATTGAAACTACTAGATGTCCCTTTGGGGGAAAAATGAACTTTGACATCTATTCATATCATATACAAAAATTTATTTAAGATAGGTCATAGATATAAATGGGAGAGTGGAAGGAAAACATAGGAGGATATCTTTGTGACCTTAGCATGGGTGAAGATATCAAGCAAAGTCAAAAGACAAAATTATAACAAATTTAGTTTAAAGATATTATTGGATTTTATTTGTAATTCTAGCACTGAGTAATGACTCATTCTAAAAAGTAGAATACAGAATGAGTGTTTCAATGAGCTGAGCAGGAGATATTGGTTTTATGGGCAGAAAAGAGCTTAAGCAAGCAGAAACAGAACAAAAAGTAGATTGGTCATTTTAAAGTTATTTTCCTGGTAAAGGTTAAAGTAGAGAGAACTTCCTTATTATGCCGGCTAACACTGATCTGTTCGGAGATTTGGCTATTATCTCTAACTTGCTGGATTTCTTGGAAGGTCAGATAAATTAGTTTTGGCTTGGTGGTGTGGTACTGTAGCATGAGTAACTCCAGGTTGGTTTATTTGGTCTGTTGGATCTAGTGCAGGGGCTCAGTCTGAACTAATAACCTGCTATAAATTTTATTTAACAGCATCAAAAAAAAAAAAAAAGAAATGATAGCTTGAATGTTATCAAATTAAAAACTACTGGTCATCAAAAAGTACCATTAAGTAAGAGAAAAGGAAAACTATAGACTGGGTAAAGATATTTATAATTTAATTCACAATACCTGCATTTGACAAGTGACTCATAGACTGAAAATACACAGAAGTCTTACAGATCAACAAGGAAGAAATATCACGTCTGTACTCCACAGCAGACTTAAACAGATACTTCAAAGAGGGTATTCAAATGAATAATAAGGATATGAAAAAACTGCTGAATAATATTACTCAGAAGAGAAGTGTAAATTATAACTGCTCTTCCATCATAATGGCTAAAAATTAAAAGGAAACACACAAAAAGAAAAACTAATGATATTGAATATTAGTAAAAGTGTAGAGCAACAAACTTGTATTTATTGCTCTTAAAAGTAAAGTCCAACATTTGAAAAACTTTCACAAAGTTTCTCATAAACTAAATATGTACCTGCCCTATGATCCTGTCATTCTCTTAGGTTAAAAAGTTCACATGTTCACTAAAAGATTTGTATAAAATGTTTATAATAGCTTTAATTGTAATAGCCTTAAAATGAAAAGCTAAATGCTTATAAACAAGAGAATGGATAAACAGTGATATATTCCTACAGTGAAATACTACATAGTAATACAAAAGAAAAAAAGAAAACACAATATGGATAAATAAAAACATTATTTTGAACAAAATAAGTCAAACACAGAAGAGTATTTAGCTATATATTTTTTAAATTTTAGTTTAAAGAATAGGAAAATTATTTATGGAGAAATTAGAATAGTGACTCCCTCTAGCTGGCTGAAAAGGGGGTCTTATTGACTTTGATGGGCAAAAAGGAAGTTTCTGGGAGATAGAATAGGTAATGATCACATGGTGCATACATAGATACAAATTCATAGAACAGTATACAGAGCAGTACAGGGAGCAAATTTTGTAATAGACTATACATAAATTACACCTACATTTAAAAATAATTAAAAAGAAAGATCAAATCAGGTTGAAAATTTGAAACGTTGTAGTCTTTTGCCCTCTTCCCTCACTCCAGCAGCAGGCTGGAGACTGCCTGACATAACTGAGTACCTTGAGGGAGGAATGGTTTCCATCTCTGCAGCTTCAGTTGATCATATTGACCTGCCAGCTCTGGGGAGTCTGGGTGGTCCAGACAGGGAGGAATTTCTCACAGCACAGCACAGCTGTTGTGACAGATTGTGGCCAGACTGCTTCTTTAAGTGGGACCCTGATCCATCCTTCCTCACTAGGCAGGTCCTCCCTGTGGGAATTTCAGCAACTCCAGCTCAGGTTTAAAAGACAGAAGGCTGATCTCTCCTTGAGACAGAGCCACCAGGGTGAGGGTGGTCACCATATCTGCAGATCAGCTGGCAGTCTTTCTAGCCTACTAGCTCTCAAAAGTCTGGACAATTTGGATGAGGAGGGTTCCTGCCAGTGCAGCACATTCACTCTGGCAAGGGGCAGCCAGACTGCTTTTTTAAGTGGTTCCTTGATCCTGTTTCTCCTCATGGGATGAGACCTCCCAATAGAGATCTCCAGACACCTCCTACAGGAGCATTTGGACTGGCATCAGTGTACCCCTGGAATGGAGTTCCCAAGAAAGGAGCAGTCTGCCATACTTGCTGTTTTACAGCCTTCGCTGGTGAGAACTCCAGATGTGAGAAGGTCTGAGGCAACTAGAGTCTGGAATGGACCCCCAGCAAAGTGTAGCAGCCCTATGGAAGAAGGGCCTCACTGTTAAAAGAAAAACAAACAGAAAGTAACAACAACATCAACCCATAAAAACCCCATTCAAAGGTCAGAAACCTTAATAACTGAAGGTAGATAAGCCCACAGAGATGAGAAATAATCCTGCTGAAAACTCAAAAAGCCAGAGTGCCTCTTCTCCAAATGATCACAACACCTCCCTAGCAAGGGCACAGAACTGGGTGGAGGCTGAGATGGATAAATTGACAGAAGTAGGCTTCAGGATGTGAGTAATAGCAAAATTCACTAAGCTAAAGGAACATGTTATAACACAATGCAAAGAAGCTAAGAATCATGATAAAAGATTACAGAATCACCAGTTTAGAAAGGAGTATAAATGGCCTGCTGGAGCTGAAAAACACAAAATGAAAACTTCACAATGCAATCATGAGTATCAATAGCCAAACAGACCAAGTGGAGGAAAGAATTTCAGAGCTTAAGGACTTTCTTTCTAAAATAAAACAGGGAAACAAGATTAGAGAAAAAAGAATGAAAGAAACAAACAAAACCTTCCAGAAGTATGAGATTATATAAAAAGACTGAACGTATGACTGATTGGGTTACCTTAAAGAGGCAGGGAGAATGGAACCGTGCTGAAAAACAAACTTCAGGTTATCATCCAGAAGCACTTCCCCAATCTAGCAAGACAGATCAGCATTCAAATTCAGGAAATCCAGAGAACCCAGTAACATACTCCATGAGAAGATCAACCCCAAGACACATAATCATCAGATTATCCAACGTTGAAATGCAAGAACAAATATTAAGGGCAGGCAGAGAGAAAGGTCATGTCACTTGCAAAGGGAAGCCCATCAGACTAACAGGAGGTATCTCAGTGGAAATTCTATGAATCAGAAAATATTGGGAGCCAATATTCAATATTCTTGAAGAAAAGAATTTCCAACCCAGAATTTAGTATCTGACCAAATTAAGCTTCATAAGCAAAGGAAAAATAAAATCCTTTCTAGAAAAGCAAATGCAGAGGGAATTTGTCACCACCAGGCCTCCCTTTCAAGAGCTCCTGAAGGAAGCACTAATTACGGAAAGGAAAATTGTTACTAGATTTTACAAAAACACACTGAAGTACTCAGACCAGTGACACTATGAAGCAACTACATAAACAATTCTGCAAAATAGCGAGGAGTATCATGATTATAGGATCAAATTCGCACATAACGATATTAATCTGACAGACTCTAAATGAATAAAAATCAAAAACTACAAAAAAGGGGATTACATAATTGTAAAGGGTGCAACTCATCAAGAAGAGTTAACTCTTCTAAATATATTTGCATCCAATACAGGAACACCCAGATTCATGAAGCAAGTTATTAAATATTTACAAAAAGACTTTGACTCCCACAGTAATAGAGTCAGACTTTAATACCCCACTGACAATATGAGACATATCATCAAGATAGAAAATTAAGAAAGATATTCAGAACCTGAAATCAGCCCTGGATCAAGTGGACGTGATAGATATCTACAAAATTCTCCACCCGAAAACAGCAGAATATAACCCTTCTCATCACCACATGGCACTTACTCTAAGATTGATTACATAATTGGAAGTAAAAGACTCCTCAGCAAATGCAAAAAAAAACAACAACAACAACAAAAAACAGTCTCTCAGGTAACAGCACAATCAAAGTAGAACCGAAGATTAGGAAACACACCTAAAACCACACAACTATGTGGAAAATGAACAACCTTCTCCTGAATGACTCATGGGTAAATAATGAAATTAAGGCAGAAATCAATAAGTTATTTGAAACTAATGAAAGCAAAGGTACAATGTACCAGAATCTCTGAAATGCAGCTAAAGTAGTGTTAAGAGGAAAATTTATAGCACTAAATGTCCACATCCAAAAGCTAGAAAGATCTCAAATGGACAATGTGACATCACAACTAAAAGTATTAGAGAAACAAGAACAAACAAACCCCAAAGCTAGCAGAAGACACAAAATACCCATATCAGAGTGGAACTGAAGAAGATAAGAGACACAAAAAATCCTTCAAACTATCGACAAATCTAGGAGCTGAATTTTTGAAAAAATTAATAAGGTAGAGTGACCAATAGTCAGTCTAATGAAGAAGAAAAGAGGGAAGACTCAAACACATACAATCAGAAATGATGAGGGGGATATCACCACTGACCCCACAAAAATATAAACAATCATCAGAAAATTCTATAAACACCACTAATGCAAATAAACTAGAAAATTTAGAAAAAATGGTTAAATGCCTAGATGCAAACACTTTCCCAAGACTGAACCAAAAAGAAGTTGAATCCCTGAATAGACCAATAACAAGTTCTGAAATCGAAGCAATAATAAATAGCCTCCCAACCAAAACACACCAGACAGATTTATAGCTGAATTCTACCAGAGGTACAAAGCGGAGCTGAAACCATTCCTACTAAAACTATTCCAAACAGTTGAAAAGGAGAGACTTCTCCTAATGCATTTTATGAGGCCAGCATCATTCTCATACCAAAGCCTGGTGGAGATACAACAAAAAAGGAACTTCAGGCCAATATCCCTGATGAACATCCATGCAAAAATGCTTAATAAAATACTAGCAAACTGAATCCAGCAGCCCATCAAAAAGCTTATCCTTGAGGTCAAGCTGCCTTCATCCCCAGGATGCAAGGTTGGTTCAACATACACAATTTAGTAAATGTAATTCATCACATAAACAGAACTAAAGACAAAAACACATGATTATCTCAGTCAATGCAGAAAAGGCCTTCGATAAAATTCAACATCGCTTCACGTTAAAACTCTCAATAAATTAGATAATGATAGAACATACCTCAAAGTAATAAGAGCCATATATAACAAACTCATAAACAATATCATACTGAATGGATAAATGCTGGAAGCATTCTCCTTGAAAACTGGCACAAGGCAAAGATGTACTCTCTCCCCACTCCTGTTCAACATAGTATTTGAAGTTCTGGCCAGGGCAATGAGACAAGGAAAAGAAATAAAGAATATTCAGATAAAATGAGAAAAAGCCAAATTATCTTTGTTTGCAGATAATATAATCCTATATCTAGAAAACCCTGTCGTTTCAGCCCAAAACATTCTTAAGGTAAGAAGCAACTTCAAGAAATTATCAGGATACAAAATCAATGTGCAAAAATTGGTATCATTTCTATACACCAACAACAGGCATGCAAAGATGTAAATCATGATTGAACCCCCATTCGCAATTGCTACAAAGAAAACAAGGGAAGTGAAGAACCACTTCAACTAGAACTTTAAACCACTGCTCATGGAAATCAGAGAAGACAAATGGAAAAATATTTCACACTGATGACAGGAAGAATCAATATCATGAAAGTGGCCATACTGCCCAAAGTAATTTATATATTCAGTGCTATTCCCATTAAGCCACCATTGACATTCTTCACAGAATTAGAAAAAATAAAACCTATTTTACAATTCATATGGAACCATAAAAGAGCTCACATAGCCAAGACAATTCTAAGCAAAAAGAATGAATCTGTAGGCATCACACTACCTGATTTCAAACTATGCTACAAGGCTACAGTAACCAAAACAGCATGATACCATTACAGAAACAGACACATAGACCAATGGAACAGAATAGGCAACTCAGAAATAAGCCTGCACAACTACAACCATCTGATCTTCAACAAACCTGACAAGAACAAGAAAAGGGGAACAGATTTCCTACATAATAAATGGC
The DNA here is from genome assembly GCF_009761245.1 of Sapajus apella. NCBI lineage: Eukaryota > Metazoa > Chordata > Mammalia > Primates > Cebidae > Sapajus > Sapajus apella. Next base: position 16,714,939 of record NW_022436987.1, on the reverse strand, counting down.
AGTGGGAGAACTGGCTAGCCATATGCAGAAAATTGAAACTGGACATCTTCCTTACACTTTATATAAAAAATAACTCAAGATAGATTAAAGACTTAATGCAAAACCCAAAACTATGAAAACACTAGAAGGAAATCTAGGCAATGCCTTTCAGGACATAGGCATAAACAAAAATTCCATGACCAAAACACCAAAAACAATTGCAATAAAAGCAAAAGTTGACAAGTGAGACTTAATTAAACTAAAGGGCTTCTGCACAGCAAAATAAACTATCTTTGGAGTGAACAGACAACCTACAGAATGGGAGAAAATTTTTGTAATCTATCCATTTGACAAGGTCTAATATTCAATCTACAAGGAACTTAATCAGATTAAAAAAAAAAATCACAACACCAAATTACCCCATTAAAAAATAGGCAAAGGACATGAGCAGACATTTCTTAAAAGAAGACATTTCTTAAAAGAAGACATTTATGTAGGCAATAAACATATGAGAAAAATCTCAACATCTCCAATTATTAGAGAAATGCAGTTTAAACCCACAATGAGATACCATCTCTTGACAGTCAGAATGGCAATTATTAAAAAGTCAAGAAACAACAGATGCTGGCAAGTTTGCAGAGACAAAAGAATGCTTTTTCACTCTTGGTGAGAGTATAAACTCCAGAATCTGTGTCTCTTGTCTCACACTAACCCCATTCTGTGGCCACTCGTGGCAAACTCTGCTACCTTGTAGATTCTAAGATGTATTGCCAGATGTATTGTTCCACTACTGAGCTCCCTTGTTTTGGGGTTGGGAGAAAAAAAAAAAAACTCATCTCCTTCTCAAATTATGACATTTAATGTTTTCACTCAAACTAAAATTGACTCCTAATTATTGAGCTTTGTACTGCCCTGTTAGAAAGTTTTTCTTCCCTTCAATGATATAAGAAAGGCATTATTTAAACAAGAGAGCAAAAGAATTTTCAATATTACCTATCATTTTAAATCTAAACTTTACTTTGCCTTGCTCTTGAAACTTTCAATATCTCACTTTATTGCTACTTCTATTTCAGGCTTTACTTTTGTATTAGGGCTCAGTATTATTTTCCTGGATGTAACTAAGACTTCCTCTTAAAATTAGTTTATTTTCTCATTAGAAACCTCATAAATTGACTCCTCTCTGTAGGTAACATATTCATACAATTTGCTTCACCTCACAGACCCAATACTTCCTAAGCAAATCCAACATGATTCAAAATTAATAGTTCTAATTCAGAGACTGTATAATTTGACTTTAGCACAAGAATATTAAAATTCAAATAATGCCCTGGCCCAAAATAGCTTCAACTCAGTTTTATCTGCCTGTGTCTAATGGCCTGAGGAAAAATGTGCTTATAAAAAACAAGGTGGGAGTTGAGACTTTGGTCTTGTCTACATCCACATAAAGAAAATTAATGAAACAATAAAATTTTAGAAGTGATGACCTGGCTGACTGCAGATAGAATTCAGTCTTCTCAAAGACTGAGTGATGATATTATTAAACAACATCTGGCAGACACTTAAAAATCTGCACCTTTTTTTAGGTTCTCATTAACTATGGAGGAAAAACAATCTTTGCTTTCATAAATTTATCAGAAACAACTACCCTGACAGACTTCAGTGGCCTGTATGGCAGGCTGGTTGACAAATGCACAGGAAAGACTTGCATCTGCACAGTTTTGGAAGTGTCTAGGCACTTGCCCAAGGAAGACATACAAATTGTCCATATGAAGGAATTGGAGCCTCATCTCCACCATTTCTCTGCTTCTAGAATATGAACAGCTAAATTCTTAAAGATATAATTTCCTTTTTGCCATGTACTAACTGTGTCTCTGTTGCTTACTTTTTGTCATATAATAATTGTTCAATGTTGGAAAAGAGTTGCAATCTTTTCGACACTATGTTTTTTATCTTTATACCATAATTTATTTTTAAAATAACAACATAAAATTTACCATCTTAACCATTTTTAAATATATAGTCAGTAGTGTTAAGTATTTTCTCATTGTTGTATACATTCAATGAAATGAATTAGATCAGGTTTTCTCAAACTATTTTGCCATTTAGAGCTGGATAATTCTTTGTTATTCGGAGCCATTGCTCACTGAGGTATGTTTAGCAGCATCCCCAGCCTCTACCCAGTAAATGGCTGACTGCGACCCCTTTCCCAATTGTGACAACCAAAAATGTCTCTAGGCATTGCCAAATATCACTGAGGCAAAATCAGCTCTGGTTTTGAACCGCTGAATAGAAACATCTCCAAACTGTTTTCCACTTTGTGTATTTTGTCATATTCTGTTCACTGGAGTGACATTTTTGCTTTTTCAATAGATAAAAACAATTTCTAGAAATATAGATAAGGAGGATAAGACAGTGATGAGGGAATGGTGACCTGAGATTATAATAATAATTTTTGTTTTTTTGGGAGATCTAGATTTGAACATTTGGTTCTTTTTCACATAAAGTTCATTTTTAAAATTTTCAAAGGAATACTTTATTTAAAATATTAAACTATTCTAAAGAAAACAATCAATCTTATCTAAACAACCACGGAAAGTTACACCAACATGCTGGCATCATATTTCTTTGTCGTTTTCTTTCTCTCTCTCTCTCTCTTTCTTTTTTTTTTTTTTGTTAAAGGATAACCCGTTTTGCAGTACAGAAGCTACAAGAATATTTAGTGTACTTTTGAATTTATTGGTAAACCTACTTGAGATTATGGCTTTTGTAGGAGGCTTCTTTTCTCGGCCTTAAAGTATTACTGCCATTGAAGAGGCTAACAATCATGAGATTGTTTATATGAAGCTTAATTTTGGTGTCACTGAAAGGAATTCTAAACACATTCATTTTTTTGCAGGTTGAGCACTGTGTTGGTGTTAATCTGGTTTGATACTCACTGATATCAGCACTGTTCTGGTGATTTGAATATTATATGTTTGAGTCCCATAGGAATGTCTTCCAGGCTATTTTTATTCTAGCAATTTCTCTCTTGTGGTTTCTTATTTTGACTTAAGTTCTGTTTCTCTAAATTGAGTGGCATATTCTTAGCTCCTGTATATTTAGAATGTCTTTCTTCTGTTTTTAATATTTAAGAGATAAGTTTGTTAACTCTACCCTCTAAATAGCACCTCATTTCACTTCTCAAATTCTCTATAAATTATTCCATTGTTTTCTGACGCTAAGTATCTTAAGTTGTTGGGGTCTGGGGCTAGCATGGTTCTTATTTTTAGATGAACATTTTCATCTGCAAACAAGAATTTCAAATAGGTATTTGAAATATTTTTTTCATCTAATTCAGATACGTTGTCGGTATATGTCCAGATAGGCATTGTAGTATATTAATTTTTCCATCAACATATTGAGTGATATATACTTGGGGTATTTTGTTGTTGTTTGTTTTTAAAGTGAGGAAAAATCTCTACAGTTGTGAGGAGCATTTTGGCTTTCTCTTTTGCTTCATCTTTTTGGATTTCTTCCTCAGAAATATTGTTCTAATTACTTTGCCCATAGGACAGAGGTGGGAGGAAAAGGGAGAATAAGGGTGATCATATACACCAATTTCCTTAGGTCAGGCATAGTTTATGCCAGTTGTCCCAAGGTTACTATAAATTAAAGTTTTAATATTCACTCTTAATAATGTCCAATTTGGCCTCTTTTCATTGCTATTGGCTATTCATTGTTGGCTGAATATTATTCATAATCTGTGAGTAGTGAGGCTCTGCCTTTACTGTTTCATTAGAGAAACAGAGTAAGAATTGTTCATGGAGGTTGTCACACCTGGAGGAGAAACAATAGATATTTATCCCTGGCACTTTTATTCTGGTTCACTCTGCCCTTTATAGTAGGACAAAGCCCTTTAACTGTTGAGATGCAGTACACGGAATGTTTGAAAATGAAACATGGTATAAAGGTATAGCAGACAAATAGCAGCTAAATTTGGTAAAGGTGTAATATTAGGCAGAAAAAGAAATTCAGGCACAAAAAATGCCAAAGCATCAAAGAAAATTATTATATACTGAATATTATCAAGAATAGCTAAAGTTCCAGAGTATATATGCAGTTAACAATATAGTCTTAAAACACACCAAGTAAAATCTAGGTAACAATGGAGAAATTGATAAAATAGCAATTGTAGATAAAATATTTTAATAACTCCCCTCAGAAAATAAATCAAGGTAAAAAATAATAAAAAATTAAGCAGGGCAATATAAAAGATGCCTACAACATTTTACACCAACAAAAACAGAATACACTTTCTCTTTACCACACATGCTCTAGTCACTAACATTTCTCTGGAAACAGAATCTAAGATGGAGAATCATAGGTGGAATATACTTGGGATGTGATTTTAGGAGATATACCTGTAAATATGTGAAAATACTAGTTTTAGGCAGAGGGAGAACCTGACTCACAAAAAGGTTTCTAGTGAAGGTCAACCAATCTTAATGAGGGCTCTTCCAAGATTTTCCAAACTGTGAGACAGGGACTTTGCATATCACTGTCTGTAGTCACTGGCTACAGACTGAACCAGGGAAGGCAGAGATCCCTGAAAGAGGCATTCCTTGCAGCTGAGGGTTATTTCCTGTAAGGGACAAGATGGGAACAATCAGCAACCAATGCTTCTAAAAGTTGGAATATAGGCAAGTTATCCCTTTAGAAACTATCTAGAAAGACTGCCACAGTATCCATTGCCACTAGGTAACAAAAGAAACTTCAGTGCATTACAGCAAAATAGTACAAACTACGTTCTCTGGTAATAATGCATTAAAATTAGAAATCAGTAATTAAAGAATAGCTTAAAATCCCATATGCCTTGAAACTTTAAAAAAAATTCTATGGAAGTATCACTTGGTTAAACAGAAAATCATAAAGGTGAAATGATAGCTACTTAAAACTGAATGACAATAAAAACACCACATGTGAAAATTTGTAGCATGAATCTAAAGCAGTACTCAATGAAAATTTAAATTTTGACTGTTTGTGAAGAAACAGCAGTCATTGAAAACAAATAAGCAAAGAGTTTGACAAAAGAAATTATAAAAATAAAGACAGAATAAACACAAAGAATCAAAGAAGAAATTGTAAATTTGGTGGCACTAGTTAATGGAATAGGGAATAAAATATACATAAAATTAATAAAACCAAAACATGGTTCTTTGAAAATCTAACAACATTGAGAAATCTCTGATAAGCCTGAAGTGAATAAAAAGGAGGAAGAGGAGGAGAAAAAATGGAAATTGTTTCAGAAAAAACCAAAAAGACAAAGGAGGAAATAATTTCATCTATAATAAGAGATTAATCACTATAAAATATTATAAAGTATTCACTAATACATTTAAAAGGTGAAATAGATAAGTAAAAATACAATGTAATAATTGACACAAGAAATAGAATAAGAACAATGGAAATAAAATTATATTGTCTTAAAAATTTTAATGTCAAGATATTATAAGGGAATTAATATTTCTTTAATACAAGTTATTCTGGAAAGTAAAAAAGTAATAAAGGAGAAAATTACCCAGCTGTTTTTGTTGTTTTTGAGGCAGGGTCTTGCTTTGTTGCCCAGGCTGGAGTGCAATAGAATGACTATGGCTCACTGCAACCTCCGCGCCCTGGGCTCAACCATTCCTCCCACTTGAGCCTCCTGAGTAGCAGGGACTACAGGCATGCCCCACCATGCCAGCTAATTTTAAATTTATTTATTTATTTATTTTGAGATGGGGTTTAGTCAGGTTGGCCAGAATGGTGTTGAACTCCTGTGCTCCAGAATTCTGCCTGCCATGGCCTGCCAAACTGCTGGGATTACTTGTATGAGTTACCAAGCCCAGGCCAACCAAGTCCGGTCCAACCCAGGTCTTTTTATGAGGCTGATATAGTCTTGATGGTAAAATGAAATAAGGAAAATGTGAGGAAAAAAAAAAAAGCAAATCTACTCATAAAAACATATGCAAATATCTTAAGCAAAATATTGCAAGTTCAAACCAACATAAAATACACATATCAAATAAGTATATAAAGATGACTCAGTTTTAGAAAAACCTTTCAAGCTCAGAACATGAAAAATGAAATTATAAAATCAATAAATAATAGGATATAATCTGTGAGAAATATTGGTAAGAAAGATTGCTTAAACACAATTTGAAAAATACTAGCTATGAGGAGAGAAACAATGATTGATTTGAAAATAATTATCCACATTAATATGCCTAAAGAGAAAAATTCAAATGACCAACTCCATAGATTCAGAAAAAGCATTTGAAAAAGGCCTACACTTACTCATGGTGAAAAAGAATTCTCAGAAAATGAAAGCTAGAATTTAAATAGGTAAAGACTCAGAATAAAGCCTACATCAACATTTTCCTTAACTTGACACATATTCCCTTTGAAGCTGGCATAAAGACTGTGCTTCTCTGTCAATTCTACTGTTCATCAAAATGCAGAGAGATCTGACATGAGCATAACATACAATTGTGCAAGAAAAATAGACAAGATAACCAGAAATGTTATTACTTGCACATGAGGTAATTTTCCTACAAAACTCAGTAGAATCAATAATAGTCTGTAAGAACTAATAATAAAGTTTGAAAAGTTGTTGAATAAAAGGTCAACATATCAAAAATTTAGTGACATTTCTGAAAATCAATAATAATGAAATAAATAATGGTATCAATTACTAAATTAATAAAAAATTAAGAATTGCCCCAACTAAAGACACATATGACCATTAGAGCAGAAAATAATTTAAACTCTATTGCAGGAGACAAAAGAACATCTAAACAATATATTTATGGAAGGGATAATTTTACATGTAAAGATGTTAACGATCAACCAGTTGCCTTTAAATTCCATTTCTATCTTAAAAAGAATTTTTGAGGAGATGATCCAAGATGGCCGTTTAGGAACAGCTCAGGATTACGGCTCCCAGGGAAAGCACAGAGGGTGAGTGGACGCCGCATTTTTATTGCCCACAGACTAGGCAATTCCCAGGCAGAGGAGCTCCACGAGTCGGCAGCGTGGCTGTTTTGGCCAGCATGGCTGTGCCGGCCGGCGCCGCTGCTTTGCCCTGCCTGGCTGCTTTGTCGGCACCCCGGAGCAGTGGTTCTCCGTACAAAATACACCGGTCTGGGTGCCCTTTTGGCTGGCGATTGGAGCCATGGGAAGTTGCTCATTCATCTGTTTGAAAAGGGGACTGAGCAGGGAACCAGGACAGTAGATTCCAAGGCAAAAAAAGCACCACAAATCTCAGTGCCGCTGTTTAAGCCAGCGCAGTGAGTCGCCGGGAAAAACATAGACCCCGGGGCCTCTTCAGCAGGAGACTGGAACACCAACTTAAAAAAAAAGAAAAAAGGCTCTGAGGCAGGGAGCCAGGTGATCAGGCTCGGCTGGTCCCACCCTCACAAAAGAACAGCAATCAGAAACTATCTGGATTGAGAGTTTCAAGGCAAGCGCAGCTGAACCCAGGGTGGTCCAGCTCTGTGGGGAAGGGGCGTCCACCATTACCGAGGCAGCCCGCCACTACGGAGGTAGTTAGCCAATGCTGAGGCAGCCCGCCGTTGCCAAGGCAACCTGCCATTGCTGAGGCAGCCCGCTGTTGCCAAGGCAACCTGCCACTGCAGAGAGGCTCCGCCTTAACAGAGGCAGGCCACCATTGCCAAGGCAGTTCTAACTACACCCATGTAAACAGGACTGCAGGGAAGTTCACTCCGCAGCTGGGCGGAGCCCACAGCAGCTCAGCAAAGTCTCTACAGGCAGACAGTGACTAGGCTGCCACTTTGCTGGGCAGGGCAGCTCTGAAGGAAAGAAAAAAAGAAGGCAGCAGCATAACGGAAACTCATAAAGCCCTAAATCCTTGGGACAGATCACCTGGGAACAAAAAGTGGTTTATGAGTTCTGCTGCAGCAGACCTAAACGTACCTGCCTAGCAGCTCTGAATGAAAAATGGAGCTCACAGCTCAGCATTTGAGCTCCTATAAAAAAGAGACCATCTCCTCAAGCAGCTCCCTGACCCCTGTATATCCAAAGAGCCACCTCATAAAGGAGAGATCAGATTGACACTTGGTGGGTATCCTTCTGGGACAAAGATAGCAGAATAAGAAAACTGGCAACAACCCTTGCTGTTCAGCAGCTGCTGCAGGTGATCCCCAGGCAAGCAGGGCCTGGAGTGGACCTCAGCAGACCTACAGCAGAGGGGCCAGACTGTCAGAAGGAAAACCAAGAAACAGAAATAACCTCATCATCAACAAACAGAGCGTCCACTCAGAGACCCAGTCTGAAAGCCAGCAACTACAAAGACGACAGGTGGATAAATCCATAAAGATGGGAAGAAACCAGCGCGAAAAGGATGGAAACACCTGAAACCAGAACACCTCTCCTCCTAAAAGGGATCACAACTCCTCACCAGCAAGGGAAAAAGGTTGGATGGAGAATGAGTGTGATGAAATGACAGAATCAGACTTCAGAAGGTGGGTAGTAAGAAACTTCTGTGAACTAAAAGAACATGTTCTAACCCAATGCAAAGAAACTAAGAACTTGAAAAAAGATTTGACAAAATGCTAATGAGAAGGGACAAAATAGAAAGGAATATAAATGAATTGATGGAGCTGAAAAACACAACACGAGAACCTCGCGAAGCATGTACAAGTATCAACAGCCGAATTGACCAAGCAGAAGAAAGGATATCAGAGGTTGAAGATCAACTCAATGAAATAAAACGGGAAGGCAAGAATAGAGAAAAAAGAATAAAAAGGGATGAACAAAGTCTCCAAGAAATGTGGGACTATGTGAAAAGACCTAATCTACGTTTGATAGGCGTACCTGAATGTGACAAAGAGAATGAATCCAAGCTGGAAAATACTCTTCAGGATATTATCCAGGAAAACTTCACCAACCTAGCAAGGCAGGCAAATATTGAAGTGCAGGAAATACAGAGAACACCACAAAGATATTAGTCAAGAAGAGCAACCCCAAGGCACATAATCGTCAGATTCACCATGGTTGAAATGAAGGAGAAAATACTAAGGGCAGACAGAGAGAAAAGTCGGGTTACCCACAAAGGGAAGCCCGTCAGACTCACAGCAGATCTCTCAGCAGAAACCCTACAAGCCAGAAGAGAGTGGGGGCCAACATTCAACATCCTTAAAGAAAAGAACTTTCAACCCAGAATCTCCTATCCAGCCAAACGAAGCTTCATAAGTGAAGGAAAAATAAAATCCTTTGTGAACATGCAAGTACTCAGGGATTTCGTCACCACCAGGCCAGCTTTACAAGAGCTCCTAAAAGAGGCTCTACACACATAAAGGAACAACCAGTACCAGCCACTCCAAAAACATTCCAAATGGTAAAGAGAATCAACACAATGAAGAATCTGCATCAAACAATGGGCAAAACAGCCAGCTAGCACCAAAATGGCAGTATCAAATTCACACATAACAATATTAACCCTAAATATAAATGGATTAATGCCCCAATCAAAAGACACAGACTGGCAAATTGGATAAAAAGCCAAAACCCATTGGTGTGCTGTATCCAGGAAACCCATCTCACATGCAAGGATACACAAAGCCTCAAAATAAAGGGATGGAGGAAGATTTACCAAGAAAATGGAGACCAAAAAAAAGGAGGAGTTGCAATTCTCATTTCTGATAAATTAGACTTTAAAGCAACAAAGATCATAAGAGACAAAGAAGGACATTACATAACGGTAAAAGGATCAATGCAACAAGAAGAGCTAACGATCCTAAATATATACGCACCCAATACAGGAGCACCCAGATACATACGGCAAGTTCTTAATGACTTACAAAGAGACTTAGACTCCCACACAATTATAGTGGGAGACTTTAACACCCCATTGTCAATATTAGACAGATCAACGAGACAGAAAATTAACAAGGATATCCAGGACTTGAACTCAGATCCAGACCAAGCAAACCTAATAGACATTTACAGAACTCTCCACCCCAAATCCACAGAATATACATTCTTCTCAGCAACACATCACACCTACTCTAAAATTGACCACATAATTGGGAGTAAATCACTCCTCAGCAAATGCAAAAGAACGGAAATCATAACAAACAGTCTCTCAGATCACAGTGCAATCAAGTTAGAACTCAGAATTCAAAAACTAACCCAGAACTGCACAACTTCATGGAAACTGAACAACTTGCTCTTGAATGTTGACTGGATAAACAATGAAATGAAGACAGAAATAAAGATGTTCTTCGAAACCAACGAGAATGAAGACACAACTTACCAGAATCTCTGGGACACATTTAAAGCAGTCTCTAGAGGTAAATATATAGCAATAAGTGCCCACATGAGAAGCAAGGAGAGATCAAAAATTGACACCCTATCATCAAAATTGAAAGAGCTAGAGGAGCAAGATAAAAAAAACTCAAAGTCTAGCAGAAGACAAGAAATAGCTAAGATCAGAGCAGAACTGAAGGAGATAGAGACACAAAAAAACCTTCAAAAAATCAATAAATCCAGGAGCTGGTTTTTTGAAAAGATCAACAAAATAGACAGACCACTAGCCAGATTAATAAAAAAGAAAAGAGAGAATAACCAAATTGATGCAATAAAAAACGATAAAGGGGATATCATCACAGATTCCACAGAATTCAAACCATCATCAGAGATTATTACAAACAACTCTATGCACATAAACTAGTAAACCTGGAAGAAATGGATAAATTCCTGGACACTTGCCTCCTCCCAAGCCTAAACCAGGAAGAAGCTGAAACCCTGAACAGACCCACAACAAGGTCTGAGGTTGAGGCAGCAATTAAGAGCTTACCACCCAAATAAAGCCCAGGTCCAGATGGGCTAGCCGAATTCTACCAGACATACAAAGAGGAGCTGGTACCATTCTTCTGAAACTATTCCAAACAATACAAAAAGAGGGAATTCTTCCCAAATCATTTTATGAGACCAACATCATCCTGATTCCAAAACCTGGCAGAGACTCAACAAGAAAAGAAAACTTCAGGCCAATATCCATGATGAACATAGATGCAAAAATCTTCAATAAAATACTGACAAGCTGATTGCAACAGCACATCAAAAAGCTTATCCACCATGATCAAATAGGCTTCATCCCAGGGATGCAAGGCTGGTTCAATATACACAAGTCTATAAACGTAATTCACCATATAAACAGAACCAAAGACAAAAACCACATGATTATCTCAATTGATGCAGAGAAGGCCTTTGACAAAATTCAACAGCCCTTTATGCTAAAAACCCTCAATAAGTTAGGTATTGACGGAACATATCTCAAAATAATAAAAGCTATTTATGACAAACCAACAGCCAATATCATACTGAATGGGCAAAAACTGGAAGCATTCCCCTTGAAATGTGGCACTAGACAAGGATGCCCTCTCTCGTCACTCCTATTCAATATAGTACTAGAAGTTCTAGCCAGAGCAATCAGGCAAGAAAAAGAAATAAAGGGTATTCAAATAGGAAAGAAGGAAGTCAAATTGTCTCTATTTGCAGATGACATGATTGTATACCTAGAAGACCCCATCATCTCAGCCCCAAATCTCCTGAAACTGATAAGCAAATTCAGCAAAGTCTCAGGATACAAAATCAATGTGCAAAAATCACATGCATTCCTATACACCAATAACAGACTTAAAGAGAGCCAAATCAAGAATAAACTTCCATTCACAATTGCCACAAAGAGAATAAAATACCTAGGAATACAACTAACAAGGAACGTAAAGGACGTCTTCAAAGAGAACTACAAGCCACTGCTCATGAAATAAGGGAGGACACAAACAGATGGAGAAACATTCCATGTTCATGGTTAGGAAGAATCAATATCGTGAAAATGGCCATACTGCCCAAAGTAATTTACAGATTCAATGCTATCCCCATCAAGCTACCAAAGACCTTCTTCACAGAACTGAAAAAAAACATATTAAACTTCATATGGAACCAAAAGAGAGCCCGCATAGCCAAGTCAATTCTAAGCAAAAAGAACAAAGCGGGAGGCATCACACTACTGGACTTCAAACTATACTACAAGGCTACAGTAATCAAAACAGCATGGTACTGGCACCACAACAGAGATATAGACCAATGGAACAGAACAGAGGTCTCGGACGCAACGCAACATATCTACAACCATCTGATCTTTGACAAACCAGACAAAAACAAGCAATGGGGAAAGGATCCCCTGTTTAATAAATGATGTTGGGAAAACTGGCTAGCCATGTGCAGAAAGCAGAAACTGGACCCCTTCCTGACACCTTACACTAAAATTAACTCCAGATGGATTAAAGACTTAAACATAAGACCTTACACCATAAAAACCCTAGAAGAAAACCTAGGCAAAACCATTCAGGACATAGGTGTAGGCAAGGACTTCATGACCAAAACACCAAACGCATTGACAACAAAAGCCAAAATAGACAAATGGGACCTAATCAAACTCCACAGCTTCTGCACAGCAAAAGAAACAGTCATTAGAGTGAATCAGCAACCAACAGAATGGGAAAAAATTTTTGCAGTTTACCCATCTGACAAAGGGCTGATATCCAAAATTTACAAAGAACTAAAACAGATTTACAAGAAAAAAACTAACAAGCCCATTCAAAAGTGGGCAAAGGATATGAACAGACACTTTACAAAAGAAGACATACATGAGGCCAACAAACATATGAAAAAATGCTCATCATCACTGGTCATCAGAGAAATGCAAATCAAAACTACATTGAGATACCATCTCATGCCAGTTAGAATGGTGATCATTAAAAAATCTGGAGACAACAGATGCTGGAGAGGTTGTAGATAAATAGGAACACTTTTACACTGTTGGTGGGAGTGTAAATTAGTTCAACCATTGTGGAAGACAGTGTGGCGATTCCTCAAGGACCTAGAAATAGAAATTCCATTTGACCCAGCAATCCCATTACTGGGTATATATCCAAAGGATTATAAATCGTTCTACTATAAGGACACGTGCACACGAATGTTCATTGCAGCACTGTTTACAATAGCAAAGACCTGGAACCAACCCAAATGCCCATCGATGATAGACTGGATAGGGAAAATGTGGCATATATACACCATGAAATATTATGCAGCCATCAAAAATGATGAGTTAGGGTCCTTTGTAGGGACATGGATGAACCTGGAAACCATCATTCTCAGCAAACTGACAGAAGAGCAGAAGATCAAACACCACATGTTCTCACTCATAGGTGGGTGTTGAACAATGAGAACACATGGACACAGGGAGGGGAGCACTACACACTGGGGCAGTTGGGGGTAAATAGGGGTGGGACGGTGGGGGGTGGGGAGCTGGGGAGAGATAGCAAGGGGAGAAATGCCAGATGTAGGTGATGGAGAGGAAGGCAGCAAATCACACTGCCACAGGTGTACCTATGCAACAATCTTGCATGTTCTTCACATATACCCCAAAACCTAAAATGCAATAAAATAAATAAATGGGAAAAAAAAAGAATTTTTGAGTAATTCAAAAATAACTAGAAAAATAAATATCCTCAAATATATCAGGTAATTTTGAAAATAAGAGGAAAAAGAGAATGCATTTTCTACAAGATTTTAAAACATATTACAAAATAATCGTAATTAATAAAACAAGATCTTAATAAAGAAACAGACAAAGAATCAGAGGGCAGAATAGAGAGCCCAGAAACAGATTTATGCAGATATAGAGATATGATATCTAATAGGAATGACAGCATAATTTGATGGGGAATCAATGAATTATATAATGTTCTTAGAAACATTTAGTTACCATGTAGAAAACTAACTTTTAGTAACTAACATGTAGATACTATGTAGAAAAACATAGAGTCCATATAGACTGCATGGAAAAAATAGAGTCCATATACACCATACAGTCTATATAGAAACAAATCCATAGAGTCTACATTACTAAAATCCCAAATGTGAAGAGTAAAAGTATAAACCCAACAGAACATTCAGAAACTATTTGTGAAAAACCCAGGAGAATTTTTCTAAACATGTCTACAAAAGCACTAGCTATGAGAAGAAAAAAATCACTACCTTAAACTAGTGAATTTATATTCAGGAAAGGACACTACAATCAAATTTAATGAATGGGTGACGTACTAAAAGAAGATATTTGGAAATTTAGGAGACAAATAATTAATAACTAGAATTAACTCCAGTGAGTTAGAAGATCAATACAGAAAACCCAATAGAAAAACAGATACAGAGGACACAAAAGGCCAACTCACATAAGGGGATACTAGATGTTTAATACATGCATGCAGGAATGTGCAACCTCATTAAAAATTACAGGACTGCAAATTAATGTGAAGCAACTTCATACTGATTAGTTTGAGACAAAGAAAGATGGTTATGGCAAAGGTTGTACGGAATGTCAGGGAACGTAAAGCTCATTTCTTATAAGAAAGTGACCGTATGTGTAGCCATTCTGGAGAGCTGCCAGGAAATTCTCAATGAAATTAATGTGCATATGTACAGTGACCCAGCAATTACATTTCTGGGTGTCTACATCCCAGAGAATTTGTTGATTTCTAAAGTACAAATAGATGAGATTCCTTATTGTTTGTTACAGCAAATAATTTAATGAGGCTTTGATTCTAGTACTAAAGGAATACAGAAAGGTGATAGATTTTGTTACTTTCCATCAATACTTGCTTCCCCACCAGAATTGTACATCTCTGTCCCCTGGAATTCAGGCTTGACCATGTGATCAGCTTTAGCCAATGAAGTGAAAGCATAAATGACAGGTTTCACTTTCTAGTGGAAGCATAAAGAATAGGTGTACTAGTTTCCTAGGGCTGACGTAACAGAGTACTATACAGTGAGTGGCTTAAGCATAATTTATTTCCCACAGTTCTGGAGGCTAAAAGTCCAATATTAAGGTAGAGGCATGTTTGGTTTCTCCTGAGGCCTTTCTCCTTGGCTTGCAGATGGCCACTGCTTCTCTGTGTCCTCACAACCCTTGGTGTCCCTTTGTGTGTCTAAATTTCCTCTTACAAAGATTCCAGTCAGATCAGATTAGTGCAGATCTTAAAGACCTCATATTAACTAACTCTCTTTAAAGGCCATATCTCCAAATACAGCCTAATTCTGATGTCTTGGGGTTAGAGATTCAATACATACATTTTAGGGGCAAATAATTCAGCCCACATTAGTAGGGTTACTAGAGTTAACAAGTAAAAATACTAGACACCTAGTTAAATTTGAATTTCAGATAAACAATGAGCAACTTTTATAAGGAGAATTTTTCTAAACATATCTACAAAAGCACTGGGTATGAGAAGAAACTTGTAATTACATGAGAATAAATATGTAATACTTGAGGTATGCTGAAAATGTCTTTATCATTTATCACCAATTTAAATGTAACTGAATGTTCTGTATTTTATCTCACTGACAATATTATTAAAGATCCAGTTTGTATTTTATTACATTTATTTTTTCCTTTCTTGTCATGATGACTAGCCATTTTTATAGAGCTTAACCCTTCATTCTTGGTCCCAGAATGAAGACATCCAGCCCAACTGGTATATAAATCTCTTCTGTTGTAAGCAAATTAGATTTGGAGAATATTAATTACTGCAGCACAACCTAAATATTGCATAAATTATATCAGGAATATGATTTTTCAATAATATAAAATCTAAACTATGTGTCAATAGCTTTAAGGTTTGAAAGTGGCAGGGGAAAAACTGTTGTTATAATCTGGAAAGATGGTGATCCATGTTAACCATGGGCAACAATTTGGTATAATTTTTGAATGAAATAATTTGTAAAGTATGTAATAAGCTTGTAGCTTTTGGAAAAGAGATTAACAACAACAAGAAAATTGTTACAGTGGTTGGTTGGTTAATATTGTTTTATTTAATAAGTTAGTACAAAAATATTTGTACTTGGCAAAGAATTTTTAGGTTTCACAGAAGAATAACAGTGAACTCTGCTAGTCTGAGTTTTCCCAATAGTTTATCTTGTTATCCAAGGATTAAACTGAAAGTAATTTATTTGGGATGAACAGGAAACACAAGCAGGGAGTGGGAGGAATTAGAAAGGAAAGTATTCAAGCCAGCTACCTCTGTTGGCACCATGTCATGATCCCACTTGGAAGCATTCAAAAATGTTGTAGAAGACACATTTCAGAGTCATGTGCTGCCATGCACTTAGGCAGAGCATGCTTCTAGAACTCTGGAGAAATGTATCTGGCAAAGAAAGGCTGGTATTATTCATTGAGACAGCCAGTGCTGATGTGGCAATGCAAAAAAAGTTACCCGGTAATATCTGCTGTAAGAATAAAGTCCAGAGTTTCAGAAACCCTCAGGTGTGGAAGACAATAACAGGTTCTCATTCTCAGTTGGTAAAAAATAAAATCAAAGAGTTATTTGAGTGACTTGAAAGCTTAAAAATCAAATTCCTTTTAAGGATAAAATTGACAGCATTGTCCTTATACTCACTGTTAAAACCACGGAATTAATTATGTTTGTACTCAGTAAATTTTTTGGTTGGAAAAATGTATTTTAGCAAAAAATTCTATGGCTGTGGCTTTTCCACTGAAGTTTTATAGGCGCAAGGTGGTAGTAACTGAGAAAGGGATGTTTTTGAAAGAGTTGTACTGGTTGAAACACTATAAACCTGGGTATAAATCACCTGTGATATTTAACAAAACGTGGACCCAATTCCTCTGGAAAGCAGACCGAGAGAGCTTCTCAGCTCCTTAGGAAGAAATATTCTTAAATGCTCCCTTGAGATTTGGCCAAA
The DNA here is from genome assembly GCF_009761245.1 of Sapajus apella. Taxonomy (NCBI): domain Eukaryota; kingdom Metazoa; phylum Chordata; class Mammalia; order Primates; family Cebidae; genus Sapajus; species Sapajus apella. Next base: position 16,698,157 of record NW_022436987.1, on the reverse strand, counting down.
GAAGATCATGGAAGAGAAAAATAACTCAAGTGGAGCCAAAATTCATGAGTGTAATTGATTATGGAACTAATCTTATAGAGTAGAATCTTGGCCTGGAAAAGAATGTCCCTCACCCTGAGGACAGGGGATTTTGAAGATTCTGCCCAGCAAGGTTTGGGAATTGCTACAGACAAATGTAGTAGGGTATCCTCTCAGGCCCTTGGAGACATTCTCTCATTCTTCCCTTGTCTGAAGAAGCTTATCTCTGTCCTGTCATTGTGTTTTGAGAGTGTATAAGGTCCCAAACATTTCATTCATATGAGAATTTTAAGAGGATTTATCTCTAGAAGTGATAAAGAGACCCAACACCAGTCACTGATTCTGGATGTGTGCTTAGAGAAGAGAATGATTAGGACTTTGGGGCTTGTCTCCCTTGAAGGATTACTAAGTCAGTGTTACATGTCAAAGGGAGAAGAAGTAAAATATTTGGTAGTTGAAATGGTGGATGTGGAAGGTAGAACAACAGTTTACCAATATTTGCTTACCCTTTCTAGAAAGGATTTTTTTGTTGTTATTGTCATTTTTTTGAGACAGGGTCTCGCTCTGTTACCCAGACTGCATATTGTGGCATGATCTCAGCTCACTGCAACTGCCTCTAGAGTTCAAGCAATCCTCACACATCAGCCTCTTCATTAGCTGGGACTACAGGTGTGCACCACCGTGCCAGGCTAAGTTTAGTATTTTTAGTAGAGACTGGGTTTTGCCATGTGGTCTGGAACTCCTGGGCTCAAGTGATTTGCTAACCTTGGCCACCCCAAATGCTGGGATTACAGGCTTGAGCTATCCTGCCAGGCCTCAAGGAATAATTCTAATTTCTCACTCCAATAAGAATAGGTTTTTCCACAAGGCTTACTTTAGCTAGTGGAATTTGACAACTGCCATTTCTATCAGAGGCTGCTAGGAAGGATGACCATTGATGGACATATAGCATGTTAAAACATAAATGTCTGTGGTTGTAAGCAACTGAGATGAAGATATTTGCTACCACAGCATAATCTAACCTACGCTGACTAAGTAAAACATGATGTATGCCTTATATATGACAAAAAATCAATTGAATTCAGATATATAAGTTGAAGGTAAATGAATAAAACTGTATGAGTTGGATACAAGTATGAAACCATGAGGTATATAGAAATTATAATTTATTTAAATCTAAACCTATGTATAACAACATAGTTTATTTTTTGTGGAAGACATTCATTAAATACAATAATGTGGCTATGAAAAATGTAACTGGCTATTTTTCATAAGAAGAAATTGGTGACAAAGCAGAACATGCAAAAATGCAGATACTGAAACTAAAAACTCAGCATAAAGTTTAAATAGCAAATTAGACAATTTCCTCATCTATAGGATAATAAACAGCTTATGCTTTTTGTAATGATTAAATGAATTAATATATAGATAGGGCTTCAAAGAGTTCCTGATACCAAGAAACCTTTTTTAAAAAATTTTCTCTTTATCATTATTCGAAGAGAGACTTTCTGAACTTGAAGGCAGAACAAAAAAATTTGCCCATTTTGTAGCAGGAAAAAGTAAATAATATGTAAGTTAGATTAAGAGACATGAAGGATGGCATAAAAAACATCAACATATACCTCTAGCAGTTCCAGAAACAGAATGTAGAAGAGGCAATATTCGAAGAGATAATATTTGAGAGATTAAAAAGAGATAAATATCCATAATTTGAAAATTATACCAAATTTTTGGAGGATAAAAAGAAATCCAACTTTAGGCATATCATAGTGAGATTTCAGAAACCAAAAGCAATAAGAATATAATGACTTTAAAAATGGAGAAAGGAAAGGCTGATTACTAAGAAACAAAATTTTACTTTCGTCAGTGAAACTGATGCCATATATTAATGTAAAAGTACCCAACTAGAATGCAATGCCCAGCTAAACTTCTTATTTAAGAGTAATGGTGAACTAAAGATATATTTAGAAAAATACTGAAATAATTTTTTCTGTCCTCAGACCACAGCTGATAAAGACCAAGAATTCCCAGGCCTCTCTGACTAGTTTTTGCACGGAAAGTATTGGTTTTAATGTTTCCTTGTTTTTTTCCAAATTCCCTACAGGATAGCTTATTACTATATTTGTTTATCATTTTGATCAGGTGTTGCCAACTCCCCGGTCATGGACCAATACTAGTCCCTGGCCTGTTAGGAACCTGGCCGCACAGCAGGAGGTAAGTAGCAGGTGAACCTTACTGCCTGAACTCCGCTTCCTGTCAGATCAGCCCTGCAAAGCATGAGATTCTCAAAGGAAAGGAACCCTATTGTGAACTGCATGTGGAAAGATCAAGGTTGCATGCTCCTTATGAGACTCTAACTAACGCCTGATGATCTCAGGTGGCACAGTTTCATCCTGAAACTGTCCCCTCAACACCTGTCCTTGGAAAAAAATTGTGTTCCATGAAACCTGTCCCTAATGCTAAACAGGTTGGGGATCCCTGATCTAGATTAAAGAGAGAAAAAACCCAGGAAGGTGATTTTGTTAGTTATCATTTAAGAACAACAAAATAGGGAAAAGGGAAACTTACATGGACTTGGTCAACGTGAACATGTTTTGTTCCTCACCATTTCTCACTTAATTACTTGCCTACATTTCCAACCTAGTCCTTTCCCTTCCCCTCTTGCTTACTTGGCTCAATTACATGGCCTTCTAGCTGTTCGTGGAACTTATCAAACTTGAGTCCCTCTTAGACCCTTTCTCTCTTCCTGAAATTCCCTTCCTACTGTCTTGCAAAGTCAGTCTATATTTATTTCAGATCTCCTTGCCATTCCTGGAAATTGAGTATCATGCCTTTCAGGTTACCTCTTCAGAGAAGTAGTCCTTGTTCACCCTCACTGGAATAGCCACCCAATATTCTTTCAGTGACATGACTTATCTTTCCATTAAATCTCCACATCCCCACAACAGTCATTACCTTGTCTATTTGTTCACCACTATGTCTGTAAAATGTACAATAGCATTGGACACATAGTAAGTATTCAACAGTTACTTACTGAGTATGTGAATTAATGAATATGTTAGCAAATTGCAATACAAATCTGGGACCAATATAACTTGATTTCTAAAATGCAAATAACTTCGCCTTTATTACCTTAGACTTTATGACAAATCTTAGGAAAAGGGGCAAAGATAATAAAATAAGGGAAGGTCACCTTAGCAGAGTGATTAATTATCACCATTTTGCTGAAGAGGAAGCTAAGAGTTAAAGTGCTTAATGATTAACTAAGGTCATTAACTGGTAAGAATGAAACTTGTAGTAGGCAAAATAATGCCTCCCGCCAAACATGTTCATATCTGTTTCCTAGAGCCCATGAATATGTTATGCCCAGACATAGAAAAAGGGGCTTTGCAGGTGTGATTAAAATTAAGAACCTTGATAGGCAGAGATAATCCTGCATGATCTGTGTGCGCACAATCTAATTACATGAGTTCTTAAAAACACCTTTCACAGCTGCGGGAAGGGTCACAGAGTGTGTGACTGTGATAGAATGGTCAAAGAGATGTAACATTACTGACTTTGAGGATGGAGAAATGGGGCCCACAAGACAAGAAATGGGTCAGACTCTGTGAGACCTGTGTTATAGCTATAATCTACAGAATTGTAGTATTAAAAAATTGTATTCTTTTAAGCATTTATTTGTGTTAATTTGTTATAGCAGCAGTAGGAAACTAAACCAGGGCTGAAACTAGAACCACATCAGCTGACTCTTTCTGTCTGTTATACTACTCATCATCTTTAGTAATTCCAAATTACCCTGAACTCAATGGCAAATAGATTAAGTACTCACTGAGCAGGGCTGTGACAGGAAAATGTCACCTAAATTAGAGACATTGTGGTATACAAATGTTGTGGCAGATTTCTTAAACTGCCAGCTTTTTTTTAATTTCAAAAAGAGGTAATGGCATTATGAAACAAGGCTATATAGAGCATCTAAGGAGGAGATATAAAGCTTAGCAGTGTGTTTTGAATAGGTTTTATTTGAACTCATTTATCATTCTCATTATATTCATCTTAATGAGAAAATAGCTCCATTCTGGTTATAATCTGTATCATTGTAATATAATATACAACACTGTTCTGAAGAGCAATGCAATGCAGCCAAATGGCACTTTTTCTTTCTTTATATCTTTTTGTTAGTTTGTTTCAAACTTTTACTTGAATTTTCATGCAGTCTCTAGAAGATGGGCTAGATGAGTAAGGAAAAGGAACAAATAGAGTAAAATGAATGATGGAAGAGCCAAATGGGTCAAAGAAATGCTGAACCAAAAGTATGTACTAATATGGAATAACATATAGTTGTTTCGCCTAAGATTGGATGGGGTGAATCCTGTTTGTTGGTTACCATATTTATGAAGCAAAGCAATTAATCTAGTTTGACAGGATAGTTTTACAAGTGAATATATTAATGTAAAAAAACCTTAAAAATACACAAATTCCATCATATGCAGTTATAAATATTGTTTAATTGAATATTTACTAAATGTATAATTATTAGTCAATAAAATATTTAAATTCCTGAAATCAGATCTATTACAAAAATTGTGAGATGCATAATCACATTAAACTTATAGCTAACTTTTGTGTACTGAAAGTAAGAACACAAGTTTCTTTGGTATAACTTGCATTTTTGAATATACATGCATACCACCCTCTCTGTACCCATCATGGTAATGTTTATGTTCAAAATTACTTTTTAAGATTTAAAAATACTTCAGCTTAAACAATGCAATTTGTGTCTACACAAGTCAACTCTCATCTACATCTTAGTGGTTCTTAGTTAAGATTTGAAAAACTCGCCGAAGATGTAGTACCTCTAGGGATATTGTTGTAATCCACACTCAAGTATGATGACTTTAGTCCACAACAATGGCATTATCAAGATCTAAACATGAAGATTTATTAATAGTATAATGAAAGTTAGAAACATCATTTCATTGGTGGGATAAATGATGATGAAAATGAACAATTATAGAATGGCAGGTTTGGGCAAGCTAAATGCATCTGTATAATTATACTAACATCAGATTTAAATATTTCCAACTTTTGGATAAAGCAAAGGATACATTGTATTTCATTTATTTACTCAACAAATGAGAGTATTCTTTTACAAATTACTTACTCTGAGTTGGACACTACATTGAGCTCTGATATTAGAGAGATGAATAAACCATAATCATTGTACTCATGGAACTCATTGTCCAATAAAAGAAACATTTAAGGCAAAATAACACAGAACACCCTGTCTTAATTTTATCAGTGGGTTCCTCCAAAATCAAATCATGTGAAAAATATGGTCACATTATTGAAAGATTACTGAAGGCAAGTCTGCACAAAGCTAGACTTCTTTATATTCCAGGATCCCACCTATATTTTTCCATCAAAGTTGCAATTTGATACTTTCTATTGGTGCTTGTCTGTTCTAGCTTGAATAAGGATGGAGACAGTAGCGGTGTTTTGGTTTTCCTGGGATAAGTTAGTGATTCAGGAAGGTCTCTGTTATCTGAGTGAGGAACCCATTCTATTCACAAATTAGATGTGGTTCAAATCAAGGGGCACAAGAGGTTCATTGTCTACCCTTTGCAAAGCATCCCGTAATGGGACTGCCTACAGCATCTCTCCCCTAAATCCTGCTCTTTCCCCCAGGTCAAGATGAAATGTTAGCTTGTCTCCTGCTCCCCTATAAAAGTGAGGAGCAAGTGAAGGAGCTAATTACCAACTAAGCAATATCCAATTTCTTATTACTGTGGGGTTTCATTGTAATTCAATGTAGCATGAGTACTGAAATAGTAACAAATACACAGGTACACGAGAGCACAATTCCAAAGAGGAGTGACTCCCTAACTCTGTTTGAAGGAGTGAAAATTTATAGAGAGGGAGGTGTATTTGAACTTGGATTTGATACATGAGTAGGTGTACAATAACCAGAAGATGGGAAATGCAGAAAGAATAGCTTGTTACAAACTGAAGGAACATTATACAAAAGCTAAGATGTGGCTGGAGCACAGATTTCCAAGGGAAGAAATATTTCTATTTGGGTGTTTTGGAAGAGAAGGAATTGTTAAAGCAGTAGAGGAAGGTTAAAGCTAAATTGTTTTGAAGGATGCTAAATATTGACATTATTATCCATGGAGAGCAAAATATCATTCTGTGCAATCTTGGAGTGGGAACTTCCAATTATGGGGATAAGGTTTAGAACACGGATTTCAGCGCAAAGACAGTAAGAATGTGGATTAAGCTGAATGTACCACATATTAAGTAGGTTGTCAGATACAGAAAAATCAAGCAGCAAAAACAAAACAGAACACTCAGTTAAATCTGAACTTCAGGTAAATAATAAAAATCTTTTTAGTATAGCTATGTCCCATACAACATTAGGGACACACTTATACTAAAAAATTATTTGTTGTTTACCTGATATTCAATTTTATTAGGGTGTCTTGTGCTTTATCTGGTAAGCCTAATATTGAGAGAAAGAAGAAAAGATTTATAACTTGGTATTTGGTCTGACTTTATTTCTAAATGTAAATCTTTTCTTAAACCCTAGAAATGTATGCAATTCAAATTAAATTGCATTGAAATATTCTGTACTATTTGAACGTAGTTAATTCTGATATTGCTTAAACTATGTCCCTTCCTTTAAAGACTTCAGAGGGTTTTTTATTTATTGAAATGCATTCTTTCCATTCTTCATTAAAGTTTTCTCTCTTTCCATCTTTGTGTAATTGAAAACATAGTAGAATTTACAAAGCTCTTAAGGCCATAAAAGTACAGAGTTTCTGTGGGCTGAATTCATTTTCACTTTGAGCATTTTTTTGCAGTGTATATGCTCACACTGCCATGGCTACTTCAAAACTCAGAAATTTTTTTTTCTATTTGTATAGGTTTGTAGTCATATGCTGCTTAACAACCTCATCTTCATAGAATTGTCATTATTTAATTTGTCTTGCAGCTCTTTGGAAAAGCCCAATTCCCAATGCTTATTTTTATTTGATCTAGCTCAAGCCTCACTTAGTGATAAAAACTGTATCTCTAGTGTTTTATTGGAAACAATCATTTTCTATCAGTTAATATTATAGCTGCCTAAGGCAGCAATACGACTTCTGTGGAAACAAGAGTTTAACCAAACAATTTAAAAAGAAAATTTGGGAAATAAGATTTCTATAGGTGTTTGAAAAGTTCAGAAATATTTTTAAGGACCTGGAAGGGAGCATGCATGTGCAGCATTGCGGGTATTCCCAGGAAAGATCTAATAAGGCCTTGGCCTTTAACCTTTGGCTCATACTGAGTCTTTGTGCAAGCAGAATATGAAGGCTAAAATAGAGTCATAGCCTGGGTGCAGTGGCTCACGCCTGTAATCCCAGCACTTGGGGAGGCCAAGGAAGGCAGGAGGATCACCTGAGATCAGGAGTTTAAGACTAGCCTGGCCAATATGGTAAAACCCTATCTCAACTAAAAATACAAAAATCAAAGAGACATAGTGGCACATGCCTGTAATCTCAGCTACTAGGGAGGCTGAGGCATCAGAATGGCTTAAATCCCAGAGATGGAGGTTACAGTGAGCTGAGATTACACCACTGCACTCTAGCCGGGTTGACAGAACAAGACTCTTTCTGAAAAAATAACCAAAAACAAAACAAAAATGGAATCATAAACTGCTGGAAAATCGAAGGCATGGCTCCAACACACACAAAGAGAGCCTTTACAAAAAGGAGGAGACTGACTACTTCAAGGTGTTTAAGCAGATCTCTGCTTAATTATTTCCTGACTTCTAAGTTAAATGAACAGAACCATTAGTGGTCCCATACAACAAATTATACAGAAAAATTATTAGATAAATAAAGAGCAACAAGAGCAGACAACCATAACAATAAAATCCAGAAGGGAGAAGATATCTTATTTCCAGAATTTATATATACATACTATTTAAAATATTAATAGAAACAGTCTGTAAAATAGCATAAATTGGGGACCTTCTAGAAAAGGGTTTTAAATCAACCATTATAAGTATGTTCAAAGAACTCAAGTAGACAGTTTTTCAATAAATAAGGGAAAGTCTTAGAATAATGTTTTATCAAATAGAGAATAAAAATAAAGGGATAAAAATTATAGAAAAGAACCAAATATAAATTCTACAGTTAAAAATTATGATAACTAAAATAAAAAATTCACTAGACGAGTTCAACAAAATATTTGACCTCTCAGAAGAATCAATAAACTTGAAAATAGGTCAGTTGAGAATATCCAATTTCAGTGGCAGAAGGAATAAGATAAACAAACAAAAAATACACACAGTCTTTGAGCTTTGTGGGAAACAATAACCATGCCAATATATGCATAAGTGGAGTTATAGGAGGTGAGTACAAAGAGAAAGAAAAACTATTTGAAGAATTAATGGCTGAAAATTTCCAAATTTTTATTAAAAATCTTATTCTAAACAATCATATAACAAATCAGCACATGTACCACTGAACTTAAAATAAGGGTTAAAAAATCAAGAAGTTTCACATTTAAGTAGGGTGAATTCAGAAGGATCCCATCTAGAATCATAATGCAAATTATTGAAAGAAAAAGACAAAAGAGAATTTTGAAAACAATAAGAGAAAAATAACTCATCAAATATAAGAAATCATCAGTAAGATTAACTGTTGACTTTTAATTAAAAAAAAAAAACATGGAGGCTAGGAAGCAGTGGTATGATACACACAAAGTGCTGAAAAAGAAGAGACTATTAACCAAGAATTTTATATCTGATAAAACCATCCTTCAAAAAGGAAAGATAAATTAAGACATTCCCAAATAAACAAAACTTTAGATAATTTATTGCTAACAGACCTGCCCTATAAGAAATATTAAAGGAATTCTTCATAGTAAAATAAGAGATACTATACAAAAACTTAAGACTACATGAAAAAATAAAGAGCACTGGTGAAGAAAATGTAATAAGGAAGCTGTTTCCAGAGGGATTACAATGACACGGCCTTTATTATACTGATTTTTTAAAAAATTAGAACATATTTCCAAAACTCCTGAACAAGAAAAACATGACAGAAAACTTGCCTTTTTAAGATGTGGTCCTAAGAAACAAAAGGAAAAAATAATGTTATTGGATTTTATTGCTTGTATTTGTCTATAGACAAGCAACAATTGTATTTTTTCAGTAATTTTTTATCTATTACAACTGACCAAAATGTACATTGTTTAGAAAAATGACTTTTTCTCATAAGAATATTTCCTCTAAAAATTACAGCAAAGAAATAATTGGCTTTCTAATAAACAAAATGCTTTTATTAAGGGTCATCTTTTGTTCATATTTTATCAACACAATTATTTCCCTTTTAGATGAAATATTTCATTGTTCAACTGAAGAATCTGAGTTTCCAGTAAAAAGAAGTCTTCCTAGGCATCTGATAAATAAATATTTTTCAAATTAGAAATAACTCCAAATATACTAAAATCTTGACTATGTTGTTTATGAAAGTAGACTAAGATATTGAGACCTTAATATAGTTTTAAAAATTACTCCTATTGGGTCTATTTCTCCAATGAATTACAATATTTTGATTAAGTAGAATAAACCAAATGGATTTTAATTTTCTTCAATTTTAAGTATCATTGAAGATATATTTTATCATACTTTAAAAAATGTATAGTCAGGTTATCAAGTCGTAAGAAGGATTTATTACTTTTCATTATTGTTTTATACAAAATGAATATATAACCTAATTATACAAGTGGCCATTTAGTATGAACAAATACAACACTGTTGATTATTTATCAGTTAGAATTACAGTTATGTAGGAAGAAGAATGTTAAAATAGTCATGTTATATTTTTGCCTGTTATTTAAATGTGAAACTACCAGTAGATCATTAAATGCATTTAATCTTGTAAAATTATTCTAATCTAATAAAAAAACTGTCTTACAAATAAAATAAAAACATTTCAAGGCATGATTTCAGATAATCTGGAAACTTTTTCAATGAAAAAATATGGATAATTAAAGGTTATACTAAAATGATATTTTCAGTAAGTCAATTTGTAAAACCCAACAAATCAATCCACTGCCACTTTGAAAATAAAAAACAGATATAGTGAAAATATTCAGGGATAATTATAGAGTGTAAATAAGTGTTGTATCTAAAAATAATACTATTCAAGAAAGTTATTAATTATATGTTTTTTTGCGTTCATTTAAAAAAAAGCAAATGAGAACTAATTAGTGTCATAAATAAGATGAGAATAGCTTTAACAACAGCTCAATTTATTTCTTAAAAAACTCAAATAAGAAAAAGAAATTGTTTTAAGAAGCAGAACATTGTATTTAAGGGTGACATTGTATGCATAAACTGCAATCAAGAATCCCAATGTCTTTAAACACCAAAGTGTAAAGGGACTATATAGATTAGCAGTCACTTATGATAAATCTATGTATTTATTATAAGACAAAACAAACCCAGAGAGGGTAAATAACTTTGTATTTAAAAAGAAAGTTCAGAGGATAACTCAGACTAGAATACAATTTGTTTATCTCAGTATATGGTTCATGGAAAATTCTAGTAAATTGTAGTGTTTCTCTTCTTTCAGGTCTCAAAGATACTGATTGGTTTTATTCTTGGATGATCGGTGATATTTTCTCTGTGATTATTATGTTGATTTTTTTCTTCTATGACATAGAGTCTGCATTATTAATTTGCATAATATACAATATTAAAGAATGATCTGGCAGCCTCAGGGGAGGTTCGTAAGAGGTTTTTAGGGAAAAAAATCCTTGGAAATATTTAATTTAATTTTTATGTTTCCCAGTACTTTTCACCTTCAAAGTTTGAGGGAACATCAGCCCACAAAGAAGAGAGAAAAACAAAAAAAAAACAACACAACAACAACAACAACAAAAGCACAAGAACTCTGACAACTCAAATAGTCAATGTGCCATCTATCCTCCAACCAACTTCACCACTTCTATAGCAAGGATTCTCAACTGGGCTGAGATAGCTAAAATGACAGAAATAGAATTCAGAATATGGATAGCCTGAAGATCATAGTAATGCAGGAGTATGTTGAAACCCAATGCAAGGAAGCTAAGAATCACAATTGATATGGTTTGGCTCTCTGTCCCCACATCTTGAATTATAATCCCATAATTCCCATGTGTTGTGGGAAGGACCCAGTGGGAGATAATTGAATCATGGGGGCCATTTCCCCCATCCTTTTCTTGTGGTAGTGAATAAGTCTCATGATATCTGATGATCTTATCAGGAGTTTCTGCTTTTGAATTTTCTTTATTTTCTCTTTGCCTGCTGCCATCTATAAGATATGACTTGCCATGATTATAAGGCTTCACCAGCCACATGGAATTCTAAGTCCATTAAATGCTTTTTTCTGCATAACTTACTCAGTCTTGGGTATATCTTTATCAGCAGTGTGAAAATGGACTAATACAACAATAAAACATTACAGGACCTGACAGACAAAATAGCCCACATAGAAAATAATGTGACTGACCTGATAGAGCTGAAAAACATACTACAAGAATTTTATAATGCAATTGCTTGTATTAATAGAAGAATAGACTAAGTTGAGGAAAGAATTCTGAAGTCTGAAGACTGGCTTTCTAAAATAAGACAGTTAGGCAAGAATAGAGAAAAAAAGAACAAAAACAATGAAAAAAGACTCTAAGAAATATGGGATACTGAAAAGAGACAGAAGCTACTCATTGATGTTCCTGGAAGAGATGGGGATAATGGAAGCAACTTGGAAAGCATATGTTAGAATATCATGCACGAGAACTTCCCAAACATAGCTAGAGAGGTCAATATTCAAAGTCAGGAAATGCAGAGGACCCTAGTAAGATATTTCACAAGAAGGCCATCCCAAATACACATAACCTTCAGATTCTAGAGGACAAAATGAAAGAAAATATGTTAAAATATATACCCCTTCCCATTGTAGATCCCTACAAAGGGAAACCCATCAGACTAACAGCAGAACTCTTAGCAGAAACCCTACAAGCCAGAATAGATTGAGGGACAATATTCACCATTCTTAAAGAAAAGAAATTCCAACTCTGAATTTCATATTTGGCCAAACTAAGCATCATAAGCAAAGGAAAATTACAATCATTTTCAGACAAGCAAATAACAAGGAATTTGTTACTGTCAGACCTGCCTTACAAGAGCTCCTGAAAGAATCACTAAATATGAAAAGGAAAGACTATTACTGGCCACTACAGAAACATACTTAAGTACAAAGACCAGTGACACTATATAGCAACCATGCAAGTAAGTCTGCATAATAATCAGCTAACACCACAATTGCAGGATCAAATTCATATATATCAATACTAACATTGAATGTAAATGGGCCAAATGACTGAATTATTAAAAAAAGGTACAGAGTGGCAAGCTAGTTAAAGAACAAAGACCCAATGATATGCTGTCTTCAAGAGACCTATATCACATACAATGATATCCATAGGTTCCAAATAAAGGGATGGAGAAAAATCCATCAAGCAAGTGAAAAACAGAATAAATCAGGGTTCAAAACCCTAATTTCATACAAAACAAAACTGACTTTAAACCAACAAAGATAAAAAGAAAAAAAGGCATTGTATAATGGTAAAGGGTTCAATTCAACAAGAAAATCTAACTATTCTAACTATATAGGCACCTAACACATGAGCACCCAGATTTATAAAGCAAATTCTTAGAGACATTCAAAAAGGCTTAGACTCCCACAGAATAATAGTGGAAAACATCAACTTCCCACTGACAGTATTAAATAGATCACAAAGGCAGAAAATTAACAAAGATATTCAGGACGTGAACCCATCACTGGATCAAATAAATGGACATGGTAGACACCTGCCGAACTCTCCACCCAAAACAACAGAATATACATTGTTGGCACTGCCACATGACACACATACTAAAATTGACCATGCAGCCAGACAAAAAAATCCTCAACAAATGGAAAAGAACTGATATTATACCAACCACTCTTTTGGATGACAGTGTGATAAAATTAGAAATCAAGACTAAGAAAATATCTCAAAGCCATACAATTACATGAAAATTAAACAATATGCTCCCAAATGATGTTTGGGTAAATAATGATAAAATTAAGGCAGAAATCAAGAAGTTCTTGGAAACTAATGAAAATAAAGATACCAGAATATTTGGAATAAAGCTAAGGCAGTGTTAAGAGGGAAATTTACAGTACTAAATGCTTATATAGAAAATTTAGGAACATCTCAATTTAACAAGCTAACATCACAATAAAGAACTAGCGAAGCAAGAGCAAACAAACTTCAAAATTAGCAGAAGACGAGAAGTAGCCAAAATTAGACCTGAATTGGAGGAGATTAAGACACAAAAAACCATTCAAATGGTCAACAAATCCAGGAGTTGGTTTACTGAAAAAAATTAATAAGACAGACTGCTAGCTAGACCAATAAAGAAAAGAGAATAGATCCAAATATACACAATTAGAAATGACAAAGGAGATATTACCACTGACCACACAGAAATACAAATAACCATCAGAGAATATTATGAACTCTGGTATGCACACAAACTAGAAAACCTAGAAGAAAATAACAAATTTCTGGACACATACACCTTCCCAAGACTGAGCAAGGAAGAAATGGAAGCCCTGAACAGACCAATAACAAGCTCTGAAATTGAATCATTAATAAATATCCTACCAATTAAAACAAAAGCCCAGGATTAGAAGGATCCATAGCCTAATTCTACCAGATGTACAAAGAGGAGCTGAAACAATTCCTACTGAAAATATTCCAAAAAAAAAATGAGGAGGGATTCTTCCCTAACTTATGAATCTGACATCATCCCGATACCAAAATCTTGCAGAGACACAACAAAAAAGAAGACTTTTGGCCAATATCCTTATGAATATTGAAGCAAAAATTCTCAACAAAATTCTGGCAAACTGAATCCAGCAGCACATTGAAAACCTTATCCACTACAATCAAGTAGGCTTTATCCCTGGGATGCAAGTTGGTTCAACATATGCAAAACAATAAATGTGATTCATGGTATAAATAGAACTAAAGACAAAGCACATGATTATCTCAATAGATGAAGAAAAGGCTTTTGATCAAATTCAACGTTCTTTCAAGTTAAAAACTCAATAAACCAGATATAGAAGGAACATACCTCAAAATAATAAGAGCCGTCTATGACAAATCCACAGCCGACTTCATACTCCATGGGCAAAAGCTGGGAGTATTTGCCTTGAAAACTGACACAGGGAAAGGATGCCTCTTTCTCACCACTCCTATTCAACACAGTATTGGAAGTCTTGATCAGAGCAATCAGACAAGAGAAGGAAATAAAGGAATCCAAATAGGAAGAGAGAAAATAAAACTCTCCTTGTTTGCAGATGTCATGATTCTATATCAAGAAAAACTCATAGTCTCGGCCCAAAACCTCCATAAGCAGATAAACAAATTCAGTGAAGTCTCAGACTACAACATCAACATTTAAAAATTACAGCCTTCCTTTACACCAGCAATAGTCAAGCAGAGACCCAAATCAGGAATGCAATCTCATTCACAATCACCACAAAAAGAATAAAATACTTAGGAATACAGCTAACCAGGTAGTTGAAAGATCCCTAGTCTGAGAACTACAAAATGCTGGTAAAAGAAATCAGAGATAGCACAAATAAATGGGAAAACATTGCATGCTAATGGATAAGAACAATGACTATCATTAAAATGCCCATACTGCCATTTGAAAGAGGCTCAGTTTCAATCTTCTGCCTATGCCTAGCCAGTTATACCATCACCACTTATGGAATAGGGAGCCCTTTCCCAATTGCTTGTTTTTGTCAGCTTTGTCAAATATGAAATAGTTGTAGGTACTCTTACAACCATTAGAGATCAGTGCTATTCCTATCAAACTATTAATGACATTCCTCATAGAACTAGAAAAACTGTCTAAAATTCATATGGAATGACAAAAGAGCCCAAATAGCCAAGACAATTCTAAGCAAAAAGAACAAAGCTGGAGGCATCATGCTACCCAAGTTCAAACTATACTACAAGGCTACAGTAGGCTGGGCACCATGACTTATGCCTGTAACACCAACACTTTGGGAGGTCAAGGTGGGCAGATCATTTGAGGTCAGGAGTTTGAAATGAGCCTAGCCCACATAGTGAAACCCTGTTTCTACTAAAAAAAAATGCAAAAATTAGCCAGGTGTGGTGGTATGTTCCTATAGTCTCAGCTACTCAGTAGGCTGAGGCAGAATTGCTTGAACCTGGGCGAAGGTTGCAGTGAGCCAAGACCGTGCCACTGTACTCCAATCTGGGTGACAGAGAGACTGTCTAAAAAAAAAATAAAAAATAAAAAAAGACGAGAGTAGTCAAAACATCATGGTACTGGTATAATAGCAGACACATATGCCAATGGAACAGAATAGAGAATCCAGGAATAAGGTACCTACAACCACTTCATCTTTGACAAAGCTGACGAAACAAGCAATTGGGAAAGGGCTCCCTACTCCATAAGTGGTGATGGTATAACTGGCTAGGCATAGGCAGAAGATTGAAACTGAACCTCTTTCTTATACTATATTAAAAAATCAGATCAAGATGAATCAAAGATTTAATGTAAAATTCAAAACTATTATACAAAAACCTTAGAAGACAACCTCCTTGGCAATACCAGGAAACAGGAATGGGCAAATATTTTGTGATTAAAAAAAATTCTCATCAATAGAAAAAATTGACAAATGGAGCCTCATTAAAGAGCTTTACACTGCAAAAACAACAACAACAACAACAACAACAACAACTATCAACAGAGTAAACACATAACCTATAGAATGAGAGAAAGGTTTTGAAAATTATTCTTGGCTGGGCTTGGCAGCTCATGCCTATAATTCCAGCACTTTGTGAGGCCAAGGTGGGCAGATCACCTGAGGCTGGGAGTTCGAGGCCAGCCTGACCAACATGAAGAAACTCCGTCTCTACTAAAAATACAAAATTAGCTTGGTGTGGTGGTGCATGCCTGTAATCCCAGCTACTCGGGAGGCTGAGATAGGAGAATTGCTTGAACCTGGAAGGCAGAAGTTGCGGTGAGCCAAGATCGCAGCATTGCACTCCAGCCTGGATAACAAGAGTAAAACTCCATCAAAAAAAAAAAAAAAAAAAGAAAGAAAAAGAAAAGAAAGGAAAACTATTCTACTGGTAAAGCCTAAACCCAGCATCTATAAGGCACCTAAACAAATTTCCAAGAAAACAAACAACCAAACCCATTAAAATGTAGGCAAATGATGAAAACAGACACTTTTTGAAAGAATACATACTGCCAAGAAACATGAAAAAAAGCTCAACATCACTAATCACTAGAAAACTGCAAATCAAAACCACAGTGAGATATCATCTGAGAACAGTGAGAATGGCTACTATTAAAAATTCAAAAACTAACATTCTGGTGAAGTTGTGGAGAAAAAGGAATTCTTATACACTGTTGGTGGCAGTCTAAATTAGTTCAACCTCTGTGAAAAGCAGCATGGTGATTCCTCAAAGAGCTACAAACACAGCTACCATTCAACACAGCAATCACATTACTGGATGTATACTCAAAGGAATATAAGTCATTCTATCACAAAGGCATGTGTATATGCATGTTCATTGCAGCGCTGTTCACAATAGCAAAGACATGAAATCAACCCAAATGTCCATCAATGGTAGGCTGGATAAAGAAAATGTGGCACATATACACCATGAAATACTAGGCAGCCATACAAAAAAAATGAGATCATATTTTTTGCAGGAATATACATGGAGCTGGAGGCCATTATCCTTACCAAACTAATATACAAGAACAGAAAACCAAACTTTACATGTTCTTACTTATAAATGGAATTGAAGTGATGAGAACAAATGGACACATAGATGGAAATGATAGATACTGGGGTTTGTCTGAGGGTGGAGGGTGGAGGGAGGAAGAAGATTAGGAAAAATAACTAATGAATACCAGGTTTAATACCCTAGTGATGAAATAATCTGTACAACAAACCCTCATGTCATGAGTCCATGTACTTAAAAGTTTAAAAATGTTGTTTTTCACAACGTGTTATTTTCATATTTAATGGATTTATCATTTAAATATTTTAATAACATATCTCATTTGAAATTTCTAATGTAATAAATATTCACAATTATGAACCATATAAATAAAATTTCTTTACAGTCCTCAATAAATTTTAAGAGTATAAAGGAGTTTTAAGAATGGAAAGTTGAAGCTTTTTGTTGTATTGGCTTTTATATATATTTTTATATATATTTTTTTTTTTTTTTTTTTTCTGAGACGGAGTTTTGCTCCTGTTACCCAGGCTGGAGTGCAATGGCGCGATCTCGGCCAACTGCAACCACCGCCTCCTGGGTTCAGGCAATTCTCCTGCCTCAACCTCCTGAGTAGCTGGGAATACAGGCACGCGCTGCCATGCCCAGCTAATGTTTTGTATTTTTAGTAGAGATGGGGTTTCACCATGTTGACCAGGATGGTCTCGATCTCTGGGCCTTGTGATCCACGCACCTCGGCCTCCCAAAGTGCTGGGATTACAGGCTTGAGCCACCGCGCCCAGCAGCATATATTCTTATGAGCATGGAAGGTGTGTATTATTCATTCTGGCGTATGAGAGTCTCACTAATAGCCCACTCCAAACCAGTAGCTTTGATATGTTTGTTTGCTTGCCAAGAAAAGAATGAAGTTGAAATAGTTTAACAGAAATTGAGAGCCTATTTTAATCATCCATGTGATTAAATTTGAATCACTGTATAATAACTAATCTGGAGCATAGAAATGATCCTCAATTTTATTATTGTTTTTTGAATGCACTTGTGAACAAGTCTCAGGTGTTTGGAAGCTAGAACAGCAGAGAAGCTACCACAATGCACTAAACCTGAAAATTTTCTTAATTAAGATGTTAGGATTTGGTGTGGACCAAGCTCTAGCAGAACTGCCACAAAATTTCTGGTGGAATAGTGATGACAAACATTTAAGGTAACTATATACTAGTTGACTTCCATTTTAATCCATACAAAAGGAATCTACTACATATGATGCCAATTTTCTTATGATTTCCTAGATCTAATTCACTCTTTAACATATATACGTGTATAACAAATACATGTATATATACACATATATACCGTGTGTGTGTGTGTGTGTGTGTGTGTGTGTGTGTGTGGTATTTTAGGTGGGTGTACAAATACATACAACATATATTTTAGGTATATATAAATATTAATATATATACATACACCTAAAACAACATAAGAATCAATTTAGTGTTTATTTATAAATAGTTGTCATTATCACCTGTTTTATTTGGAAACACAGCAAAGAAATATATTTTGCTGTTTATCCTACAGCATGCCTGATAGAGCCTGAAGAATTAACATATTGTCTAGGATGATTACAAACTACAAAGAACCACCCAGAAACTGGACTCCAATAGTCCATGCACATTGGATAGCGGGTAAAGGGTTTAGCTCATTTTCTAATTCTCAATTATTAGACTGCAAGTGGATCTAGAAAACCTGTTTCTTAAGTTAATGAGTCAACATCTCCTAGTAAAAATTAAAAATAAATTACATTGTGATGGAATAATATTTCCCTTACAGCTTAGTGCTTGGGCCTAGGTTTTCACATTATGTGAACAAAATTTTGCAAAATGTGGACTGACCCAGGTCCAGCGAGACCTCAATCTTGTTTTTATCTCAGATTAAGATGGCTTCATTTTCTCACTGTGAGTACCACATATGTCAGGTAAGTTCCAGGAGGTACAGATTCCAACTTCTGCTGAGGATGCTGCCAGAGGAGCAAGGCGCCTGTCCCAGTGGGCAAAGCCTTCAGGCAAGGCTTTCTCTGTGAGTCCTAGTCAGCTGTTCATCACTTTTCTCTGGAACCACTCCACCTTCCCTATGTTCTTATACATTCTGATTACTTTGAGATAATTCTAGTCTACGAAATGCTCTGTTACTTTTTCTTAAATTAATTGCTTAAATTTTTTTTCATCTGCCAGTTTTGAGATGTCCTTAGGAAACCTGAAATGTGCTTCTAAACATTCTGGAAAAAAAAAAAATCTAAGAACCACTCGTAACAGTAAGTAGGTTACAGTTATGCTTTGTGTGCAGTTTTCTTAGAACAGTATGCAGTACATTAGGAGTGGAGCTAATATGGATTAGGCAACGGTTATCAGTGCAGATCTTGCAAAGTAGCTATCGGGATTGTGACACCGCAGCTTGGGCTGTTTTACTTCAGAAGATGTATATAGAGTTCCAAACAAAAGTACATTTTAGGACTACATCTAAATTGAAGGAAGTTCCTACACCACCACTCTTAATCAATTCACAGATCTTCTAATGTAGCAACAGTGGTTTGATTGCACATTGGAAAATTGGAAGAAGAATGTACTCAGGTCTTTCCTTTGTCTAGGTAGTCTTAGATTCTTCCTCAAAGTGATGCCACTTATCATTGTATTCTCCTGCGCAAGGTAGGGAACCCAAGTATGGGCAAGTTGGCAGGGCACAATTGAGTTTCTTGGGTACAATGAGCCAGGCTGCCACTGCTGTTGATGCCACCAATGCCTCAGGCCCACAGTAGTGTTTTGAATGAATGAAAACATAGAAAGAAAATCAAGCTACATGAGATTAATATAAAAATTTGTGGTCTTTACATAGTTTTTTTCAAGTGTTTACAATATGTGTCAACATGATTGAAAGCTGATCCCCAGATCTCATGGCAGAAAATAAATATTTTCCTGAAAGCACATATATTTTGGCTTATTTTTTTCTACCTCCAGGAATTTAGCAGTTTCAGGCCTGTTCATGGCAAATTATCCCATAAATAACCCCTAAAGATATGTATGAGAAAAAAAATTGCTAAGGATTCTGAGATGTGAAATATCAGGCTTATCTGGTTAATTTTTGATTATTTAAATGTGAAAAACTGAGAAGTTTATAAGAAACCACATATATTCTTTTCACACTATTTTGAGTGTGGATTCTTCAGTAATCTAGTACGAAGGTCACAGTCTTCTTTTATCATAATATCACTTAAAAGAAAGTATACATGAAAAAGTAGACAGATGCCATTAATCTTAAGGGAGATGTGGTAATTACGAATTTAAGATTTTTCAGGGATTGTGCGCATCACTAAATTTCATAATGTACAAAAAAATCAAGATCAGTCAAGAGAATCTCTAATATGTTTCAATCTCTGACTCTCCCAAAGGTAGACTGAAAACCATGTTCACAATATTGTGTACCTGTTACCATCAAGAAGTGCTGTCTACCTCCCTATCTCTAGAATCTGTACTGGAATTCTGACTTGCTTTGAGCAATAACATGCAACCCAGGTGATGTAGCCTCTAAACTTTGACCTCTTGAACAATGCCCTGAATTTGCCATGCTGGAAAATCAGCCAAGAACAAAAATCCACATAGGAGAAGAAGTGCAGCCATTCTAGCCATACCTGTGAAGTCCATTCCCAAGCTAACCTCCTCAGTTGACTGCAACACATACGTGAGCTCAGATGAGCACAAGAATTACCCAATCAATCCACAGAATTGTAAGATACAATAACTCATTGTTGCTTTAGGTTTTGGTTTACAATATCACACAGCTAAAAGATACTGATACCTAAAAGTGGGATATAATAGTTAAGGGATACACTCTGATAGATCTATCTTTTGATGGAATAATCACATTATTTGAATAAGCATATTAAAATATTCATTGCCAAGGGATACTGAAAGCTTATATGTTTCAAAACATTATGGACATTTTGCTATGTTCATTCTCATATTTTTTCCTTGGAGCACTAATCTATAAAGCAATTCTTATTTTCTTCATTTCTTATATATTTGAGTTTTTCTTCTAGCTTTTGTGTAAATTTTCAAATAAATTTTATTTTCTTTTCTGTGCCAGCTTATCATATGTGCCCATATTGCCTTTCAAAGTTTTCTATGGTTTCTTAAAAGCAAGGATGATTTCTGATGTGCCTCAGCCCCCAATATTCTCTCCATCCTTCACTAGTTTAATATTTAGAATCAAATGAGCCATTTAGATAAAAATCCCTGTTCTTACTTTTTTGCCCTCAGGCTCATTAGCTTGTATTTCTTTTCACTGAATCTAGTCATTGCTTTCATCAAGTCAAGTTATTGAAACAGTTTAAAAAATTTTTCCTTTTTCTTATGCTCACTATTCTAACCTCATTTTCACTGACCCTCTGCTTGAGTCTCATTGGCAGACAAAATTACATTTCTACTTTAGGATAGTTGAGTTTAAAATACCTGGCTCTGGAATCGGTACCAGCCCCTGCCCCTTACTAGCTGTGGGACCTTGGTTAAATAATTAACCTTCTAACTTTATAACAATATTAATTATAGTAACCAAACATAACAATCATTAAGCACTGGCCATGTGTTTGGTACTTCTGTATATAAATCCATCAGATTTTCTAGTAATGCCGTGAATTGAGTACTCTCACCAACATTCTCATTATATGAATGAGGATCATAGGATAGGAAACATGGATTTACTTATATTATAGTCATTGGAAGTACTGTGGAAACTAGTTTCCAGTGTCCCATGTAGCACATGGACATCATTAAGTATATTTGCTTAAACCAGTCAAAAACCATGATAGTGAACTTTGAAATTAAGCAATATTATTCAGTGGTTACAGAACAAGTTGCTCCTGGAACAAAGAAACTAGAATAATAGAATGTCTAATGCATACATCTGGCCACAATTATCCAAGGATTTCCTAGCATATTCTTTCAGGCCTGAGTCTGGTAGGTAGGGTGACATGAAGCTACCTTTACTGCAAGGATATACTTGCTTTTGAAGTATAAACAGTAGTAAGAAACTCTTACCACACAACTCACCTTCTTCTTTCTCCAGAAAAATATTTGTGAACTCTTGGCCCCTGCAAGTCATTATTTTCAAGAAGGCATAGTTTATAGTCAAGATATGTCTCATTAGAGGATATAGCATGGAGCCAGGCAATTAGTAGACCCTCAATACATACTTGTTAAAGAACAAATAAATTCTAGACCAGTGGTCAGACAATTCGAATTTGCATTCTGCTTTGTTTCTCTACTAAAGATATAACTTATTAAAGGCTTTGGATTTATTTCAAATCAAGGGGAAGAATAATCCCTGTCCTATCCTAATAATAGGCATAGCATGAAGATTAAATGAAATAATGTATGGGGACACATTTGTGAAATTTTAAAATGTCTATTATTAATTGGAATACATTTTAATCTACACTAGGCTTTTTAGCTTGCATCATTACCATGACAAGTGCCATTGATCTTTGCTTGCATTGTTTCCCTTATTTTTCTTTTCTGTGGAATATCCTCATTCTATAATCCCGATTCTATATGATACCATATCTCTGCTAAATGTCTTACAAAATACTGTGTGTTCTGCTGGTTATACTCCTGCAGTTAAAAAAAAAATCATAAAATATAATAATGTCTTGATCTTTTGTCATATTTAAAACATCATTAAGGTAGTTGGAATTGTGACAGAGTTAGTGTTACTAAGATTCTAATCAATTCTATGCCCTTGGAAACCTGTAGCTTTCTTCACAGTTTTACTAATACCTGGGGATTTCTAACTCTAGTTCTACTTCTCGCCTCTAGTTCCAGCCTCTGTGTCTTTGTATTGTTTGTTTTCTGTTCCTGGCATCAACTGAACCCATATAAAATGTCTTTGAATTTTCCAAAATAATTTCCTCACACAAAAGCATTAGCGAGCAATGTAGAATTTATTTTATATTTTGTAGGGAAATAAGCATGGGTTCAGTTTTATCACACAACTTAAAAGTCCCTTTTTTTTTTTTTTTTTTTTTTTTTTTTTCCTGAGACGGAGTTTCGCTCCTGTTACCCAGGCTGGAGTGCAATGGCGCGATCTCGGCTCACTGCAACCTCCGCCTCCTGGGTTCAGGCAATTCTTCTGCCTCAGCCTCCTGAGTAGCTGGAATTACAGGCACGCGTCACCATGCCCAGCTGATTTTTTTTTTTTTTTTGTATTTTTAGTAGAGACGGGGTTTCAACATGTTGACCAGGATGGTCTCGATCTCTTGACCTCGTGATCCACCCGCCTCGGCCTCCCAAAGTGCTGGGATTACAGGCGTGAGCCACCGCGCCCGGCCAAAAGTCCCTTTTTAAACAAGTCTATGAACTTTCTGTGCTGCTGCTCCTAAGTTCTATTTCTCTACGCTTTCCCCAATATTCCTCTAACTTTCTGATTCCTGTTGTCTTCACTTCTATATGCACTGCCTCTCACCCTTTGGAATCTCATATTCTTCTTCAATTATGTAGAACAATTTTATCTCTCTCTCTTTTTTTGAAGCAATCTGTGGAAGATCTTACGTTTCTCATCAACCCATTATTATGATCAAAGATGGAATTTTCTCTCAGAGAAAATTTCTTGTGAATGATTTTTTTTTTTAAATCTCATGCCTGGTTTAGTTCATTTGGAGTCTAGTGAGTTGTGTCTGCTTTCAAGAAAAAACTGAATATGAAGAGTCACAGATCAGAAAAATAGGTTTATTTATTATAATGTCTAAAATTTATTGACACTATTTTGCCAAGCATCATTCTTAGGACTTTATATTAAATAACTCATTTAGCACTTCCAATAGTCCAGTGGGATAAGAAGTATTATTGCCATTTTTAAAGATGAAAAAAACGGAGGCATTTGGGGTTAAGTAGCTTGCATACAGTCACAGAGTTAGTAAATGGCAGAGCTATCATTCAAACCCAGGCCGTTTAGCTCCAGAGTCAAAGATTATAATGATTATGCTACATGACATCTCATACCCTACGAAAATATACCATTGTTCTATCTGCTGTGTTGGTATTTCTCCCATCAATCTGTGGTTGCCAGGACACCACTATAATAACATATCATTTGCATAGCAACAGTTCCATCAGCAGTTCTTCTGAAACAATGAGGCTTTCTCTTATAGGCCACTGGGTCTTATTAAGATCTTTACTGATCTTTATTGACCATACAGGTCTTGGCACTTAAGGCTAAGTATTACTGCTCTTTGATCTAACGTACCCATATAGACAAATATACTACTGTCTAAAAAGTGGGCAACATTGCTATAGAGTCATATATAGTCATGTATCACTTAATGACAGGGATACTTTCCAACAAAAGTGTTATTAGGTGACTTCATCCTTGTATGACCATCATAAAGTATATTTACACAAATCTAGATGGTATAATCTACTACACATCTAGGCTATAAGCTACATGAAATGTGAGACCTAGGACATTATTATTTACTACTATAGACTTTATAAACTCTGCACACTGAGACTACATTTATAAAAAATTTCATTCTTCAATAATAAATTGCCCTTAACTTCCTATAACATTTTTATCTTATAAACTTTTTAATTTAAAACAATTTTGAATCTTTTATAATAACACTTAGCTTAAAACACAAACATATTTTACAGGTGTATCAAGATACTTTTAAAATTGCTTTTTCAATGAGCTTTTTTCTATTTCAAACCTTTAATTTTTTTTTATTTTTTAAAGTTCTTTGTTAAAATGACGATATAAACACACACATTAGCCTAGGCCTACAAGGGTCAGGATCATTAATCCATCACTAGTTGATAGGAATTTTTCAGTTCCATTATATCCTTATAGCCATATATGAGGTCCCTCATTGACTGAAACATGTTACATGGCACATGACTGTATTGGAAAAAGTGTTACTTATTAGGAGCACAATGAATTTCTTATTTTATTTGTTAATTGACTCATTTGGACAATTAGCACAGGTTATGAAGTTATTTTAGTTCCAGACACACAAGAGTTAAAATTCTGGCTTCCCCATTTATCAGTTCAACTCTCTGAGTCTCAGTTTTGCATATATAAAATCAGAAAAATACTATTTTTTAAGGCAATAGTGAGGATAAAGAAAAATAATAGATGTGAGTTAATTAGTAGTGTTTGGCATAAAATAACTACCATGTGTTGGGTCCTGACTATGTGACAGCTACTTTGCTCAACATTTCACATACATGTTGCATCCCATACATAGTAAATTCTCATGAAATTGAAGCTTTTACTCTTCTTGAAGCAAATTTTTAATTGTTGGGTATTTTATTATTAGCATTTTTTTTTCCTTTCAAGAGACCTTGAAGTCTCAGGAATACTGAATTTGAATGTGATTAATTTATTACAGCTACACTCTTCAGAATTATTTGTACATTATTAATCTAATGAAATGCAATCTAAAATATGAATGCAGAGAAAATGACAGTATAATGATATCAAAGAATACCAGATTTGAGAATAGAGTGGAAGAATGTTACTCTTGAACTTCTAACCACTGACAGTTCTTCTCTCTGAAACCTTTATTGTCTTTCTGATATTCTATGCTGAAGGTATACACATAAACTTCCCTGTTTCTGCTTTAGTTTGCACAAAATTCTATTATCTCTTGGAAAAAGAGATAAGGAAGAAATAGCAAAATTATATTTCCCACTAGGTGGCAAAAAGGCACTACATTGATTTCAGCCTCTTTCTGTGCAACATAAAAATAGGAGAGAAAAACTATGTCAGCTGTAAGCTGCCTTGGAATGAATATATATATAAATGTCTATAATATGTATATATACATATATATACTTATTTCTTCAGATTTTTGCCTTTGGGAGAGAAATTGACTTATAATGATTATAAACCAGAAAGTAGGAGGATAGAATTATTGAGGTAAGTCAGATTAAGGAATTTTGAAGCATGTAAATGTTTAAATTTATCTTCAGGGAAGACAGAGTAGGAAATTCCAAATTGATACTTTTAGTGAATTTGCTGGCTGCCTCTCAGTTTGCCCCAGTGTCTCCCAAGACTCCTGTTATTTAATTCACCAGCTGAACATGATTCTGAAAGCAAGGGCACATGATGGTACCTTTTGATTTCTGAACATGATTCATCATTGTTTAAAAAGTGTTTCAACATTTACAAAATTTTTGAAGTTTCTTATTTAAAAAGTCACTTACATCTTGGCTGTGGGCCATGACAAGAACTAGTGCCCATGTAAAGCTTTCCTAAACCATTCTTCTCTTACTAGGGTGGAATGACAGTAAAAGGAAAAAGGGAAATCCTTGCAGTCTTTATGAAGAAGTCTGGGGTTGGGGGGTAGATTTGTTTATTCCCATTACTGTAAATGTGAATGAAGGATAGAGTACGGTAGAGTATAGAGTACAGAGTCTTTCCCAATCTCCTGTTCTACAATTAGGTGGCAAATTAATTGGGCAATATAATTGAATGTCATAATGGTTTAGTTTGGATTCACTTGAGAAGTTAAGTTGACATAATCTCTCTACCTTCAATTTTCTCATCTGTTAAATGGAAGTAGCAATAGAACTCTCTTCAAAATGATGCTGTGAGGATTAAGTGAGGTGATGATGATAAAGATGATGACAAGGATATTGTCAGTTAACAATTCATAAAGTTAGCAACTTCCAAGTGCTTTCTTTGTGCCAGACAGTGGGTGAAGGGATGATTTTAATTCATTCATGAGATGAAGATACATTCTTTTGGGTTTAGGCCAGCGAATTATCTTCTAAATTAGCCCCTTATTTTCTCTATCATCTATTTATCATGCTCATTTACAAAGTAAAACATAATTAAATGATGTAAAACAATACACATCAAAGAAAAAAACAAAGAAAGAGAAGATGTAAGGTCATTTCAGGTACAATTAGCATCACCGAGACATCCTCAATTGTATTTGAATCCCTGTGGGAAGTTGTGACTTGTCTTGAGTTGTCAGCCTCCACTACATAGAGATTTTTGTTTGTTTTTTTGTTTATTTGTTTGTTTTAGCATCAGAGTTTGCATTGTCGCCAAGGCTGGAGGGCAGTGGCACAATTATAGCTCACTGCAGCCTCAAACTCTTGGGCTCATGTGACCCTCTCATGTCACTCAGCCTCCTGAGTAGCTGAGACTACAGGTGGCACCACCATGCTCAGCTCAGAGATCTTTAAGATTCATTCCGGGCTCACTATTCTATGACAAAGATCCAAGCATGGAATCAATTTTAGTAAAATCCATTCTGAAAACTGCATCTGCAACTTTCCTCCTTTGGCTCTATCCTCAAGTATCACCTGTGCCCTATTTAAATTTGGTACCCTTCCCTTTGTACTTCCTATTTCCTCACTCTAATTTATTTTTTTTCATGACACATTTAACTTACTATATAGTTTATTTGTTGTATTTATTGTCAGTCTTCTTAAGCTAAATTAATAGAAAAATATAAGATTCTCAAGGACAAGGGTTTAGTTTGTCTTGTTCACTTCTGTCTTCCTAGATCTTAGAAATGTAAATCTGTTAAATTTTGCTGACTAAATGAATCAATCAAATGAATGAACAGCTGAGGTGTGAGGGGACAAAAGGCAATGGATGGATTATGGTCCTCACGTTCTGTTGATATTATAAGTGCAACTGTATCTGTATAGTTGACCCATTTGTTTTACTTGATATTTACTGGCCCTTGCATTGTGCTATATGTTAGGTATATCAAAAGCTTATATTCTAGTATTATAGACCCTAAGCAAATAATAAATGAGTTAACAAATAACATTTGAGGATAGTCAGTGAATTTTATATAGGTGTTAGAATTTTATATAGGTGTTAGGGTCTACAACCTGTTTGGATGATGGTGTGCATCTAGGAGTGTTGTCTTGAAATATGACAGTCATATTCTTGTAATGCACATTTTATGTTATTTGACTTGACTTTATGTGTGCTGATAGAGATTATAGGCAACCATAAATCCTTGTCTTTAAGCCATTACATTTGATACCTTGATGATAAGTTGTATAAAGAAAATAATCAAGATAATATAGTCAGTATAACGGGGTAGGGCTTGGGTATACTGTTTTAGAAAAGCCTCTCTGAAACGATAATTAAGTTAAAGCCAGAAGAATGAGAATTAGTCACTAGCAGGAATATAAAGGGGAGTTCCAGGCAGAGGGACAGAACAAGCAAGAGCTCATCCATGAGAAAGTGCACCAGGAATATAAATGTGACCAGTATGGAATGAATGAAGAGGTGGTTTGTGGTAAGGTTTTAGGGATACAGGAGCAAATCGTGGAGGTTCTAATAGTCTCTCTGTTTATTCCATATATGAATGGGAAGACATTATCTGGATTTAGGACAGGGAATAGTATAATTTGGTCTGTATTATGCAATAATTTCTCTGGCTACTGTGAGAAAAAAACATTTGGTGAGGAGCAAGAGAAGGAATGGCAGGTCATATAGGAAGCTCTTGCAGTAATCCAGGTGGGCAGTGATAGAGGCTAAGACTTGGGTGGTGGCAGAGGACAGGAAAGAAGTGTGGATTGGGAATTTACATGAAAGGTGAAAATGAGATGATTTGCTACTGGATTTATTGTGGGGATGAGGAAAAGAAAAGACTCAAAGATGATTCCTCAGCTTTTAGCCTAATCAACTATATGGAAATTGAAGATATTAACTGAGATGCAAAGATTGGGAAGAAGTGTGCAAACACCCAAAAGGTCTGACACCTATGCTAGCGGAACATATCGGAGACAGCACCAAACTATGTTACTGGCAGCAAATCTGTATGGGTTTGGAGCAACCTCAATTCCTGCCGCCTCAGAAGAAAAACTTCCACTGAGGGGTATAAGGCAGAAAAAGAGATCAAGGCAAATTTTAGAACAGAAGTGAAAGTTTATTAAAAAACTTTAAAGCAGGAATGAAAGCAAGTAAAAGTGCACTTGGAAGAGGGCCTAGCAGGTGACTTGAGAGATTCAAGGCACCGTTTGACCTTTTGACTTGGGGTTTTATATGTTGGCATGTTTCTGGGGACTTGCTTCCCTTCTCCCCTGATTCCTCCCTTGGGGTGGGCTGTCTGCATGCACAGTGGCCCACCAGCATTTGGGAGGTGTGCATGCACAATGTGTTTACTGGAGCTGTACGCACGCTCACTTGAGGCCTTCTTCCCTTACCAATCATATGTCCCTAGAAGGTCATATACTAGTTAATATGCCAGTTAAACTCTGCCATTTTGCCTCTTCATGTGCATTCTTGAGTCCACTTGCTCAAGTCCTGAGATTTTATTGGGAAGCTGCTAGTCACCAGAGCCAGGTTTTTATCTACTGGGAGACTCCTTTTCCTTAGTGCTGGCTGAGACCAATTATTATTTTAGAGAGATAGTTTCATAACCACCTGAACATCACCTGATGATTGCCTGGCATTCCTGGTGGTGGTGGAAGCCTTTCCTACCCTGCTTATATTTGACTGTCTACCTACTGTAACACTTATATCAGTTATTCAGAGAATGGTAGCTACTAATCTTTTTATGTTAGGTGTGTGGTGCAGAGTAAATCAGATGACTCTGATATTCTGGACTAGGAGAGCATTAACGAAGTGGTGGGAATAGAAGCCAGATTGGTGTTCCTATCTCTGAGAAACCTTACACTTTTCCCTATATCAGAATGAAATAAATACTTCCACTAAGCATTTGTATCTTGTCCATATGATGCCACATGTCACATATCACACTGAACTTAGTTGATTCAGTCACTTCACTACTTGTCTGCCTAGATGATCAGTCTTTTACGGGGGATTAAGATACTTTAGCATTCCATCATAAATCCATAGTACTTAGCACATAGTAGTTGCTTAAAAATAAATGAGTGAATAATCGTGTGGCTGACATGAATCAAAAGTCACGAGTAATATGCTTCTCAGAGCTTTTTTAGACAATGTTTGGTCTTAATTCTCTGATTATTAAACAGATACATAGATAATAAAAGGCAATGTGCTTCTCAAAGTTTTCTTTAAGACAATATTTGGTCTTAATTCTCAGA
The DNA here is from genome assembly GCF_009761245.1 of Sapajus apella. Lineage (NCBI taxonomy): Eukaryota > Metazoa > Chordata > Mammalia > Primates > Cebidae > Sapajus > Sapajus apella. The sequence continues at coordinate 16,668,179 of NW_022436987.1, read as the reverse complement.
TCATTAAGCCTGGAACCTTATCTGAAAGGGAATGTATTATATATAAGGTCTTAGTTGAGAAATTGGTAAACCTTTTTGAAAATCCAGATAGTATGGTACTGAAGTGGTCTCATAACTCACTTGTATAATATATTGTCTTAAGTTTCAGAATATTATGTAGTTACAAGGTCCTTCAAGTTTAAGCTGAACCATATTCTCCAAGAATCTTCTCTTATACGTGGCAATGGTTCTGAGCTGCTTCTCTTTGTTTTTGTCTGTAATGCTGCACCATGACAATGGGACTTGCATCCTTGTGGCACCTCAAATACTTGCTAAGTGGAATTAGAGAGAAGATTGAAGCCAGAGATTCTGAGGACAGAGTAGCTGTTAAATGTTTTCGCTCATGCTTTTTTTTTTACCCAATTTGCTATTATCTATTAGTAAGTGAATTCTTTTCTGGAAAAATTCTACCAAACACAATAACAGTAAATAAATTTGCATTATCTCAGTTAAATTATCATTGTAAAAAGATAATCTAATGTAGCCCCACCTGGGCTTCTGTCTTACACAGAATATCTTTGTGCCTTATTGTTATTATTTGCAAATCAGAGATATGTGGCACTCCTGAATCTTCTAGGGCGTGATGCCTCAAACTCTAATATACATAGATACCTCCTGGGATTTTGTTAAAAATATAGATTCTAATTCAGTCACTCTGGGGAGCCACCTGAGATTCTGCATTTTTAACAAGCTTCCAGCTGATGCTGATGGAGGTGCTCTACAGATTACCCTTTGAGTAGCCAGGCTTTACAGTTATAGGGTAAAGGACTTCCAGATTGAAGTTTACACGGAGGGTTTACAGACACCTCTAATTATTGATGGTAGCTTAATAGTTTATCCCATGCTTGTATCATAATTTAGTTAATAATTTCCATATAGTTGGAAATGTGCCTATGCTTTGGCTTTTATAAATATTAGTCTAATACGTTTTTCTGTACATAAACATCTGTCTAAGATTCTGGTTATTTTTAAATTATTTTTGGATGTATTACTAAAAGTATAGTTGGCTTTTCCAAGGTATGCATTTCGGTATGCATTTTAGGATATATTACCAGATCAGCAAGAAGTTTCAAATAAACTCTTGATGAAGTTATTCTGTATAATTTAATCTTTGTAGCTTTGCCAGCCTACAGACCCATGTGACATTCTGACATTTATAATAATGGCTTGAGTAATATTTTTCCAGTTATCTGATCATGCCCCATCTCTTTCATGCTAGTTAAATATTTTAAATGTTGAGTTCATAAAAAATCGTAGCTGTTGCTGAGGAAAGAATTTATAAATGCATTCCTGGTGCAGAATACATATACAGTATATAGCACACAGATAATATACGGAACTTCAAATCAGACAAAATGATTTTATATCTTAAGATATGCACTCATCAGTTAATGAAACATTATACAGAACAGCTGGAAGTTGACAGGAATGACTTAGAATGACTTGGATTCTCTAGATTCAAATATATACAGGAAAAATATGAAGAAGAAAAACTCTTAATTACATCTTAACACATACAATAATAATAGCATAGAGGCCTATTGTGTTCAGAATTTATTTGGATAGCATTTGGTCCCCCATTCCAACATCATTTGCTTTATCTTGTTTCCATTCCTTCTTGACATCTAACATCAAGATCACTTCTGCTCTAGCTTATCCAAGAGCAACAAATGGGACATCAGATGTTATTTTAACAGTTATAATGCTTGGACAAGGCCATGTGGTGGCAAGAACTTGTCTGGAGTCAGCACACCTAGGTTGCTGTAATATAGATTATTAGGAAGTTAATACAATGATCAAGTGAATGTGAATGAAAATATTTTGTGACCCAAAATATTACCCACAGTAGTAAATACTATTGTTTATTATCTTGAGATGCAGTAGGGACAGATAAGCCATGTAAGGCAAGTGCTTTACTTATATCCTTGTTTCTATCGAATGTCCATATTGTTCTTCCTGTGAGGAAGCACCCACTCTTTTATTTCTCTCTACTTCAAAACTCAAGAAAAATTTCATTTTCTCTAAAAAAGGTGTCATCAGTCTTTTCAGTCTTTGGTAATTATCTTTTATCAGAATTTATACAGCATAGTTTTCTGTCTTATCTTTTCTTCTTTGTCACACATGCACTTTTAGATTATCTTTCTGTTATGGACTGAACTGTCTTCCTTCAAAATTCATAAGAACATTGGAATCCTAAAACAGAGTAACTTAAGAGTGTAGCTGTATTTGAAGATAGAGCCTTTAAAGAGATGATCAAGTAAAAATGAGGTTTTTGGAGTGGGCCATGATCCAATGTGACTGATGTTCCTACAAGAGATGGAAATTTGGACACATGAAGAGACATCACAGATGCATGCTCACAAAGAAAAGACCATGTGAGGACACAGGACACAGGTGGCCATCTGTAAGCAAAATACAGAAGCCTCTGAAGAAACCAAACCCTAAACCTCCAGAGCTATAGAAAATAAATTATAATAATAAAATTTCAGAAATAGATTGTAATTACCCTGAAGTGACTCGCAATATCTTATGCTCTTGTATACACTGGGGACTGAGTTCTTATCGCATGTTGAATAAAAGTTTTTATCATAATGCAATTTTGTGACTGGATGGAGAATGAAGCCCTTAATTCTGATAAATATTTTTATTAGAATAGCTGATAAATATATTTCATACTTATGTCTTTCTTGATCCAGGTATTTTGAAAAAAGTCCTACCTCTCAGTCATCTAGAGGATTTAGGGAATAAGAAGATTCTTAGACAATTTTATATGGATTGCCTAGTTTGACCTTGTTAACAACTTTCTGAGATGGGCTACACAGTTATTGAATGTACCATTTTACAGAATCTAAGGAATCTCAGATTCAGTGACTTATTGAGGTAAGATAGCTAAGAAATGACTTGGAAACTGACTCAGGTCTTTTTATTCTAATTCTAGTCGTGATTACCATCCCCATCCTTCCCTTGTCTGGGGCAACTGCATTTTTGGAAAGATATTCCATCACTACTATATGTTGGATGACTTAGATTTTAGAAATAGTTCTGCTCCATACACTTAGTCTCATTCATTCAATTCAATTTTGTTAATAACCTACTATTTATAGTGTACCAGGCAAAAAATACTTAATATTGAACCTCTGGATTCTTCCCCATTAAATGGAAAATAATATCTGATTTGCATACCTCACAGAAAGGTTTGGAAGATTAGCATAATAAATAAATATGTTCAACTCAGAAGAAGAGGTGATTCATTTCCATAGTCAAGACCTTTCTGATTACATAAACACTAGTTGTCCTATCAGAGCTCAGAGCACATTGCAGAGCCCAAAGGCTCTAAATGTGATATGTTTCATTTTGGGCAAATTAACCAAGGGAGAGGGTGACAAGTGTATTGGAACCTAGACGTCTGGGCAAAAATAAGGACTATATTTTGAATGGTAATTACAGAAGATGTAGGGCCAAGAAGAAAGAATTTATTTTTCTCTAGATTCTTCATATCTCCTTTTATCTATGGGGCTCCAGGCTGGTCATTTGCTGAGATGATAGGGCCCAAATAAGTAATAATACAAATTAGAAATGGCAAATTAATGTATAGCACATACTCTCAAGTGTGTAAGGATGATTTACTTGCTATGAGGAGAAAAGAGTAGTACTCGTCTATGTTTTTATATCTCAAAATTTTAAATGGTTGCTTTTCTTTTATAGTATATGTGGTAGATGATTATTACATCTAAAGCAAGTGAACAAATATTTACATGTTAGGAGCTGCATGCACAAAATGTCGCTATTGTTAAGAGTTTGCAGGCCTCAAAACTTAAGAGTCCACTATCATAATGGAGAAAGCATTTGGCTAGGAGCATGGGTTTTCTATCTCTTATTTCCTAGGTTCACCACTTATTACCTGGGTTATCTTCTAAGTTGCTTAGCCTTTTTGACTCACTCTTCTCAATAAAATTAGTGTAATATTGGTAATGCCTGTGTCATGAGATTAGAATTAAATAAAATAATTTTATTTTCTACCTAACCATAGTAAACGCTCCATGTTTGTCTCCTCTGTTGTATTTTATATGTGATAATTAATGGAAAGCAGGTTATAAATTCTAAAGCATCATATCCATGGTAGCCTTTGAACTTTATTCCAAGTGCTTAGCTCACATACACAGAGATACAAACTTAGTATTTCCTTAGAAGGTCCATTCGCTATGTTACATTTTATAGGAATAATATTGACTTCTCTGATATATGAATAAACAGCATAAGAAGTTTCAAAAGATTGAAGTAACAGAACTTTTCATGACAAAACAAACCCAAATCTTATTTAAAATTATATACTTGTATTGTACTCCATACTGATAAACTTATGGAAAAGCTTATACCTATTTTTTATTTTTAAAAAATCAAAATTATTAAACTGATTTGATGTGTCCAAAGATTCACCTTAATTATGTGAACCTGTATTAAGTAAAAACTGTTTCTGAGTTAGCAATTTCTAGAGATTTTTAAAGTCTAGAATTTTTAAACCATAATATTCTTTCAGTTTTCTTATTTCTTTGAATTTAGGAAATATTAAATTTCTATAAAAATGTATTTATCTCTCTATGAGAGCAGAATTTCTTCAATTTGAAATGTTATAATCTAATTTATCAATATCTTCTTAGAGAAGGGAAACATTTCATACCTTCCCAGTGAAAGATATAAGGTTTTAATCAATTACAAAAACACAGACAAAGCTCTTACAGTTTCAATTCTGAGGTTAAAAATAAACAGAGCAATATATAAACTTACCACTCCACATCCTAAAGATGTATTCTTTTTTCCAGTAGCACACATTCTTAATTGATTTGACCTCACAATTGATACAGAGACAAAGTATATCAAATCAGATTCTCTACCTTTATCTAACAGAAAATAAATATCATCATTCGACAGAGATCCCAATGGTAGCATCATAAAACCAAATACTTTATCAATTTTGCTACCAATAGAGAAAAAAAAAATTAGTCTATCTGCAAACCAGAAGAAGAAATACTACAAATCAGAGAAAAGTAAAAAATGAACTTAGAGAAACAGAGTAAGCAAGGTTAAAGTTGTATTGCTGCTTACAATATATATATATTCTGGGAGTGAGGAAGAGCTGTCCCTGAGAGTAAAAAGCCCATGAGGTGCTCCTTTCAACTCATTCAGTTTAGTTGGCTCTCTCAGGTTGGTCTACTTAAGTACCTTGGTGGAACTCTTTCTAAAACTGCTAAAGCATAATTTTTTAAAAGTTAAGAAAATAAGAAAAATAAAAAGAAGAAAAGATAAGAAAAATAAAAAGATTTTATTCAGTTCATTAGAGAACCAGTAAGATGGTAAGACCAGTTAAAAGTGTATTTATAGACAATTCAGCAAAAAACTCTTAGGACGAGATTTCTAGGTTAAATGCAAAATGACTCTCCTACAGGGCACAATGTAACTTTTGATTTTACCTTTTGCACAGAAATAAATTAGTTTTATCTTTGCCAGATAAAATTCTACAAACTAACATGTCAGATCATGAAGCCTGGAACCTTAGTTTAAGGCAGTGAAATCAAGAGAGCTATCTTTTACATGACCAAGATTGCTGCCCTTTACAATAGCAATTTGATAAAGAGGTTTTATTTTCTACATGGATTAGCCAAGGAACAGGTAGACATAAATAGAAGTTGTGTTGAGTGACAGTCTTTCAGTTCAGCTGAAATTGTCCCCAAACAAAATTAATAAGTTGTTGAGGTCAAGAACTATAAATATGTTTTCTCACTATGAAAGCACTTGCCTGAATTCTTGTTCTTAGCTTCATTTCAACAGAGAACAGATACTGTACAATTTAGAACTGGGTAGCAAAGGGCAAAAGGTATTTGTAGCAAAAGAGACACCAATAATTGTCTGAAGCCACAATGAGCTGGGACCCTGCTGTGGTTTGAATGTGGTTTGTCTCTGCCAAAACGCATGTTACTTTGTCATGTTAATGTGTCATGTTATCAAGGCAGCATCAGAAGATGGGAAATAGTGGGAGGTGTTTGGGCCATAAGGGCAGAACCCTTATGAATAAATGAATGCCCTCCCACCAGGCGGAGTGAGTTCTCTCTCTTATGGGAAAGGAATAGTTACAGTTCTACAAAAGAACTTCTTAGCCTCTCCCGTGATGTAATCTCTTTGTCTACATCCCAGTTTTGGCTTTCCACCATGAGTGGAAGCTTCATGAGGTACTCACCAAATAGCTGTTCAATTCTGAAATTTCTGGCCAAGGGAATGATGAGCCAAGTAAGTCTCCTTTTAAAATAAATTACTCAGCCTCAGGTATTCTGTCATAGCAACCAAAGACAAACTAAGACAGTCCCATTTTTGTCCCTATATATGGAATGGTATGCTTATGTGGCAGTATCTTTTTGTTGTTGTTTACAATATTGAGTCTCCTCTTGGCTAACTGGTAAGTGGTTGGGACTGTTACATTGACTTGCAGAAAACCCACAGGAGGAAAAACAAATCTACATAGGCTAAAGGGGGAAAAGACAGCTTATATTCTAAAATTCATTTTGACCGTGAATAGATAGTTCTATTGGATGGATTGTTATTCTGTCCTAATCTCATATATCTTTAGGTCACATCTCTAAGTTCCATACCAACAGTAATTTCACCCTAGTTTTATGTGTGATTGTATACATATTTTGTAAATTCTTTATCATCACTCATTATTCAATCACTTTTCCCCAAACATTTAATTTTTGTATACTGCCTTTTATCTTAATTGTTCCTTACGTTGGAGATAATGGTACATTTTTAAGTTTTTATTTTAAGCTTCATATAATCCATAAATTGTCATCTCAACTCTCTATTTAATTGCCTGTTATTGTCATCATAATGTATGAATCAGCATTGTTATACCAGGGCCTAAATGGGAGAGGAGTAAAAATAATCAAGGTGGCACTTGGATTCAAAAACTTTGGCAGGTTCCAGATAGATGTCTAATTTTTTTAGAGTCAAGAGTTTGAAGGTGAGAAAATACCAGAAAAACATGATAACGATTTTCTGATCTTCCTTTCCTGGATAAATCAGAGCCTACGTTGATAGACTTAGACTGGGATGCCCAAACCCTGATTGTAGGTCAGATATCAGGTAGGGTTGACGTTTGCACACTGTGCAAACAGTATGGTGTTTGAAGTTGGGGAGCTGGAATTAGAAGCAGTGAGTACTAGAACAATGAAGATATAAAGGTAGTGAGTAGGGAGGCCAAAAGGCAAATAAACAAGAGCTTGTGGAAAGGATCCTATCAATATTTTAATCCTCCCATTCACTGAAGAAATCAGCTACGATAAATACGTTGTAGCCGTAAGTCTTAAGCAGATGCAGAACAAATGTGGTATCAGAAGCTCTAGAATGTTCCTTTATTTTTCTCAATTCTTCCTATTGGTAGTTGGTTTTAGAAATCCTGACGTGTTCACAAGGCTGGTTCAACATACACAAATCTATAAACATAATCCATCACATAAAGAGAACCAAAGACAAAAACCACATGATTATCACAATAGATGCAGAGAAGGCCTTTGGCAAAATTCAACATCCCTTTATGCTAAAAACTCTCAATAAACTAGGTATCAATGGAATGTATTTCAAAATAATAAGAGCTATTTATGACAAACCCACAGCCAATATCATACTAAATGGGCAAAAACTGGAAGCATTCCCTTTGAAAACTGGCACAAGACAAGGATTCCCTCTCTCACCACTCCTATTCAACACAGTATTGGAAGTTCTTGCCAGGGTAATCAGGCAAGAAAAAGAAATAAAGCATATTCACTTACAAAAAGAGGAAGTTAAATTGTCTCTATTTGCAGAAGACATGATTGTATATTTAGAAGTCTCCATTGTCTCAGCCCAAAATCTCCTTAAGCTGATAAGCAACTTCAGTAAAGCCTCAGGATACAAGATTAATGTGCAAAAATCACAAGCATTCCTATACACCAATAACAGACTAACAGAGAGCTAAATCATAAGTGAATTCTCATTCACAATTGCTACAAAGAGAATAAAATACCTAATAATACAATTAACAAGGAATATGAGGTACCTCTTCAAGAGAAATACAAACTACTGCTTAAGGAAATAAGAGAAATACAAACCACTGATTAAGGAAATAAGAGAGGATACAAACAGATGGAAAAAGATTCCATGCTCGTGGTTAGGAAGAATCAATATTGTGAAAAAGGTCATATTGCCCAAAGTAATTTAGAGATTCAATGTTATCCCCATCAAGCTAAAATTGACTTTCTTCACAGAATTGACAAAAACCACCTTAAATGTCATATGGAACCAAAAAAGAGCCCAAATAGCCAAGACAATCCTAAGCACACACACACACACACAAAAAAAAAAAAAAAAAAAAAAAAAGGCAGGAGGCATCACACTACCTGACTTCAAACTATACTACAAGGCTACAGTAATCAAAACAGCATGGTACTGGTACCAAAACAGAGATATAAACCAATGGAACAGAACAGAGGCCTCAGAAATAATGCCACACATCTACAACCATCTGATCTTTGACAAACCTGAAGAAAATAGGCAATAGGGAAAGGATTCCTTATTTAATAAATGGTGTCGGGAAAGCTGGGTAGCCGTATGCAGAAAGCTGAAACTGGATGTCTTCCTTACACCTTACAAAAAATTAACTCCAGATGTATTAAAAATTTAAACATAAGACCTACTACCATAAAAATCCTAGAAGAAAACCTAGGCAATACCATTCAGAACACAGGCATGGGCAAGGACTTCATGACTAAAACACAAAAAGCAAAGGCAACAAAAGCCAAAATAGACAAATGGTATCTAATTAAACTAAAGAGCTTCTACACAGCAAAAGAAACTATCACTATAGTAAACCAGCAACCAACAGAATGGGAAAAAATTTTTGCAATCTACCCATCTGACAAAGGGCTGATATCCAGAATCTACAAAGAACTTCAACAAATTTACAAGAAAAAAAACAAACTCATTGAAAAGTGGATGAAGGATATGAACAGATGCTTCTCAAAAGAAGACATTTATGCAGCCAACAAACATGAAAAAAAGCTCATCACCACTGGTCATTAGAGAAATGCAAATCAAAACTACATTGAGATACCATCTCATGCCAGTTAGAATGGCGATCATTAAAAAATCTGGAGACAACAGATGCTGGAGAGGATGTGGAGAAATAGGAACACTTTTACACTGTTGGTGGGAGTGTAAATTAGCTCAACCATTGTGGAAGACAGTGTGGTGATTCCTCAAAAATCTAAAAATAGAAATATCATTTGACCCAGCAATCCCATTACTGGGTATATACCCAAAGGATTATAATCATTCTATTATAAAGACACATGCACATGTATGTTTATTGCAGCACTGTTCACAATACCAAAGACTTGGAACTAACCCAAATGCCTATCAATGATAGATTGGATAAAGAAAATGTGGCACATATATACCATGGAAAACTATGCAGCCATAAAAAGGATGAGTTCATATCCTTTGCCAGGATATGAATAAAGCTGGAAACCATCATTCTTAGCAAACTGACACAAGAACAGAAAACCAAGCACCACATGTTTTCACTCCTAGGAGGGTGTTGAACAATGAGAACACATGGACACAGGGAGGGGAACATCACACACTGGAGCCTGTCAGGGGGTGTGCGGCTAGGAGAGGGATAGCAGGGGGTGGGAGAATAGTGGAAGCATAGCATTAGGAGAGATACCTAATGTAGATGATGGAGTGGTGGATGCAGCAAACCACCATGGTACATGTATATCTATGTAACAAACCTGCATGTTCTACACATGTATCCCCAGAACTTAAATATAATTAAAAAATAAAAAAGAAATCCTGCTGTTGAGAATGGGGAAGTGATACCCACCTGATATCTATCTGCTAACAGTTGGACTATCCTGAGTAACTGACTAGGGAAGCTGCAGAAAGATGCCCAAATAGTTGACAAAAATAGGAAGGCCTTGAGTAACATAGCAGGATCCACATTATGATGCCATGAGAGGCAGGCACTGTAAGAGAAGGTTAAGGTAACAAGCAGGAGGATAATTTGGGCCAGCCCCTGGTCCAAGGATCCTGACCACAGCGACTGACACTAATGAGCTTCTTGTATCATGACATGTGACATACCAGCTACACTTTAAGAGCATGGCAGACAATGAACAACCCCAGATTGTGTCATGTAGTCTGCTAAAAACAAAACCTCCCAAAAGAGGTCACTATTAAGCTGTAATTTGGTATGACAGCATTTCTCAGATCCTTTCTGAGAAGTTTTGAGGAGAGCCTAGGTGAGAGGCAAAAGGGTCGGGAGGGCTTCACATAGGCTTCACCAGAGACCCCAAAGGCAGATAAAGCTGTGTGAATGAGAGAGTTCAGAAGGCAAAGAAAATCTGTATCTATTTACAATTTTTCTTAAATGAAGTTATTGTATTTAAAGCAATGCTGAAGTGCATGCCTGGTGCTGTGGAGTGGTTACAAAAAGATCTGTATTTAAATTCCTTTTATCCATTATCAGCTGCAGGATCTTTCCTGATAGGGATAACAAAATCAAGCCCATATACTTCATAGGATATTCAAAATATTCAAATGAGATTAAAGATGAGATTATTCAATTTAGTAAGTTGTTCAAGTGGTACAGAAATATAAAAGGAACTAGCAACTCAAATTGTTCATTTGTTCAACTAATACCCACTGAATGAACAGTGAATAAGATAACTCCCATCCCAAAGAAGCTAATTATATGATGATCATTATATGTAAACATTCTCCAAATTTTTTCTCATCTACACAGATACAAATCTCTTTCATAATAACCTATTTTGAATTCAAATTTTTTAATGCATGGAAGAATTTCAGTAACCATTAATGTCATGTGTTATACATTTTAATTTTTGTTTTAGCTAGAATAAATCTTATCAAAATTATACCAGAGAAATGCACACTAAGTACTTATTTTATGACATCATAAGTAGCTGATCAAACACTGGAAACTGCCAACATTATTAACCTCAACCTCTGGTAAGCACGAGGGAAAGTGCAAAGGCAATTGCAAAAATTGAAAACTAGCACTTTGATTCAAAGGCAGCTTCTGAGAACAACTGGAGTTTCAAATGAAGGACAATCTTGGACTATGTATTTGAACAAATTATACTCCCATGAGCAACAATTTTGAAAATCAATCTTAGAAGAGACTGCAATGTGATATATGGAAATCAACTTTAGTTCTGTCTCATCCTTGAATTGAGGAACGAAGGGAGGCACGGAAAGTGAGCTATCCTCTTTACCGGCTTGTCAGCTCTCACTGTATTTATTCATCCAGGCTTTTGCCATTTTAAGCTGTGAAAGACAAGAGCCACCCAGGCTGGTCTTTAGTTCCTAGATTGAGCAGACACTTCTGACAAAGAGAAAAATCTCACTGTTCACTTGAAGCAGTGCCCATTACAGCCTCTTTTTTTTTTTCTGAGAGTTTCTCTCACTAGAGCATTGCTACTCTTGTTCTATGACCTACAGAAACTGAGGAGGTGATGAGGCAGTCACCTTGTCACTTTCAAATGCTGACCCAATCACCCAGGGTAAATGAGGGGAAATGTAAAGTATAAACACTTCTATGCCAACTTCCCCTGTGAATTAAAGCCGCTCTTTGGTCAAGAGGTTAGGTTAAGTTCATCATGATGGAAGCACTTCTTGTGCTGCTATTATATTCTAGAATGATCAGGAGGCAACATCATAATGTGAATAGTGCATGGACTTTGATATCAGATGCATTTCAGGTTTTGAGTCTCTTCTCTCTCTTCTCAATGCATCTGCTTAACAACCTTATGATCTTTTTGAAGATACATACCCTTTCTAAAACTCTGATTTTTTCATCTGTGAAGTGGAAATAATAATGACTATCATGTGGATATGTTAAGTATGAGAAGTATCTTGCAAATAGAATACTGTCACCCACTACCACAACCCATCTTTCACACTTCAATGAGAGGTCTTTTTCAAGTCTAGCAAATGGTCCCTCCCTGTTCTCAAGGTTAAGCACAAACTCATCATTGAGGCTGACAAGGCCTCCGCATGGTTTGAGCAATGCTTAGTTCTCCAATTTTACCAAGCACACCTCTCCTCAACACTGTTATGCAGCTATTTTTAATTAGATCCTCTAATGTACTTTGTCTTTAGGTGTTTTCAGGTCTAAACTCACGCCAGTCTCTGTCTCAATTTCTTCTTTATTCAATTAGATTTGTACGCATCCTTCTGGCTTTACCAATTTTTCTCATAATTCTTTTTGACTATTCCAAAAGTCTGAGTTAGGTGATCCTCCCACAGATCTTCGCATATTATACCACTGACTGCAGTGATCATAACTGCTTGTAAGCTTGCCTGTTTTTACCTCATTACCTATGTTGCAAGTTCCATTAAGTCAGACATGGTAGCAATCAGTATTATCTGTTAAATATTCCAATTGTCCTGCCAAGTGTACCAGAAGATTGAACTTCCTTTCAACTTGGAAGACAGTTGTGGCTATATTTCTTGCTTTGGGCCATTATCCATGAACAGATATGATACAGCCATTCTGGGTAGAAGCTTCAGTAGCTGGTTCCCTTGTCCAGTTCTTTGTCTTGCTCTAATGACCTTGTCAATGTAGCTTGACATGGAGTCTCATTCAGTTTAGGCCCCAGCATGACTACATGAAGTAGAATTCCCTGTCTTGCACTGGAACTGTAGTATGTGTTAGAAGTGCATTTTCTGTGTTAAGCTACAGAGATTTGGGGTTGCATAATGTAGTTAACTTGGTTACTGCAACAGACACCATATTTACCTTCTTCATCATCACATTTCCAAGTCCTAGTAGTCTGAAAAAGTAGCATGCATTCAATAAGTATTTCCTGCAAAAGGAATAGCATTTGACACATAATAGCTACTGACTTCATTTCTTCTTCCTTTACCTTCTCCTCCTAGCTACTTTCCTAGATTCTGTGGGCGTGTCCAATTAAGTCTTCCAAGTAAATCTTCCACTAGAATCAGAATATTACCCATTAATGTCTCAGGAAGGCATAGTGCTCATTCCTGGCTCTGTACATTTCCTCATGCAACAGACTGGTTCCATGCTACCCCAGATAATGAGGCAACTTATAGGGAAATCAGAAGCATTTTCTCACAATATTCATCATATGAACAGTGTCCAATAGTAAACTAAAAGCTACAGAGGGTAGTTTTTTTTTTAATTGTTGAGTAGGTACAAGCAACAGGTTTTATGGCTATGTGCATAACAGTAGCATGGGGAAAAATCATTGCATTAGAGACAATTCAGACTGTGACCAAGAAGACCTAAGCCAACTCAGAGACTCAGTAAGTCTATTTTTTTTTCTCATCTCTTATCCCTTAAACTCTTCTTGTTTATTCCACTTATCCTTAAAGTCTCAATCTAAATTTGAACTCTTGCATAGAGTCTTTAAAAATAACTTTAGTCCTCGTGGAATCTCTATCTTAAATTTCTGAAATCCCAGGCTCATAATTTCATATTTAATCATCTATCATTCCATATGTCTTACTGTTTCACCCACAGGCTGATCTTCTTCAGACTGTAAGTCTCTTCCCAGAAGGGCCATGCTGTATACTTCTACTGTATTCTCTGGTAAGCAGGAGTCCTGGTCCAAGCCTGACTAGCTTAGCAGCCTGATTAGCTGGGGAAGATCTATATATTTGTAGGGGTTCTGTAGGGAAATCCTACAGGGAAGTCCCTGGGAAGGACTGCAGAGAGAATGAAGGCTAAACTTAGAGTCAGGCTGGGAAGCTAGTATCTAATAACAAATTGTCCTTGAGACCATAGACTGAGAATCAGCCTGTCTTTGGTTTTGTTACTTACTCTGTATGATAGTTGTCAAGTTTCTTAAGCTCTTGAATTAATTTGATAATTAATTTCAACAAAAGTGGATTTCTGTGTTTTCAAAAGGCATCTCACTCTCTGGCTCAGCCATTGCCAAAGCATAGGGGAATGCTGTGCTGACTCCCTAAGATTATTTTAATCAATTATGTAATAGGTTCCTCGTAGATGAACAGCTTCCTCCAGACACCACTGCTGTGTGTCATACAAGCATACACTGCATGTGCCTGACTGTAACATCTGCAGATCTAATATAGCAGTTAATTATTTAAGGACTCATTCTGCCTTTCCATTCATATGGTGTATGGCAACTTCAAAGCCACATATACTTGTTCTGCACACATAGAAGACTTGCACTGTGGGAGCCAGAACTGGGCTCAATGGCACAGGTCCAAGGAAAAGATCAGTTCTCAATACCACAAACTAGGGCTTCTTTATGAAAACTTCCACTATATATCAGGTAATATTCCTTACCATGACTGTTTCCACTTTTACTATATCAGGCCATCTCTTTTTAAGGGGTTATACTCTGCTGCGAATCTCAATGGGGCATATTTTTTGCTGCTTTCATATAAATCATATGTAAAGAATAGCTCATTAGCTGGTTAGCAATGACCTGTCTATGGGAAGAATTAAAAACATGATAAACAAAGCACCCATAATGAAGAAAAAGTTACTGCTCAGGAAGGCTGTCTGAACAGAATGGAAATTAGGAGGAAAAATCTAAGCTAGGCCTACTCTAGAAAATATGTTTTCAAAGACATTGCCAGCTTTTCAGCACACCCAGCTTAATTACTGGATTTGCATTCCAGAGTACATTTACTATTGTGGTATGTTGCAAAATTATATACAGTAAAATCTCTAGCAGAATATTTAATTCTCCACTGCATTTTAGAGAGGCGAAGTCAGAATCCTATCATAAGACAGAACTATCAAGAATTGCATTTTGAAAAACAGTAGACATGGTTGAAGCTCATTTATATCTTCTTCAATGTATTAGAATCCATGCCTGTAATCAATCAATAAACATTTAGTGAGTACCCATTGTGTGCTACTCATTATGCTAAGCACCAAACATATTGTATGAATAAAACGCTATGGCTTCCTCAAGCAATTCAGGGTAGAAAAAGCAGCCAGCAAACCATCTGAATGCTGATGGGAGCCAAGAAGGGGTGAGATAAACTCTCAGGTTCTGTAAGACCATTGTCTCTGTTAAGAAAGAAACACAGCTCCTACATTTGGGGATTTTTTTCCTAACAATTTTGTGCACTGTTTAGTTGTTTAAAAAACCCCATTTGTAACCCTGGGTCAGGGAAAACCTTTTGTCCCAAATGGAGAACTTTTATGTTAGCCTGTGTAGGTTGGGCACAAGATATTTGAGTAATGTGAAAGATGCTTCCAGGGAGTATTTACTTGAAATATAGTTCTTTCCCGTTTTAAAAACCAGAGGTGTTTATAAAAGCAGTCTCACCATAGCAGGCAAAGTGAGTCCCCATAAATATCTCACAGGAAAATAACCCTTTTTTGCAGGTCTTAAGTTTATGATTTTCTACAATAGCTAATAGGAACTTTGCTTATAAGTTCTGTTGTAGTCAAGGAAACATCCATAGCCTAGATGGCTGAACTTTGAACAACTGCAGTTTAAGAGACTAAGAATGCTATAGAGGTAAATCAGACCTGATATTCAAACTCACCAGCTAGAATTGAGGTAGGGGAAGAGGGATAGCACAAAGCAGAAGCAAAAAGAAAAGATGATCTAGATTGATACCTGAACACCTACATCTACTTCACAACTCCTGGTTATACCCTACAACAATAGAGAGATTGATAGTTAAAACCATACCACTCTAGAATAATTTTAGTAAAAAAATACCACATTATTTCCATAAAAGATAATCTTTTGTGGAAGATTTCTTGTGTGTATAAATATATAGTTTTGACTAGGCAGGAATATCTTCAGATCTAATTCCCTGGATAATTAACATGCCACGGCTACAGCTGTGCTGTACAAGGTATCTTTGTGCTTAACCTTAAGGATTAGTAAATGGCTTGAGTTTACTTCTTGATGCGTAGGTAGTCCTTTTTGTTTCCAGTAGAAAACCAAGTGAAGAAACCACTCAGGTGTTATTAAGGCAAACTACCTGAGTCCAGGTGTAATCAATACATCTTTTTGGTTAGAAACCATGCCCAAACTGGGTAGACCAGATACACTACTGTTCCTGACATTGTGTGAGGTGTTAAATAAGGTAAGAATTATTACTTCCACATTATAAATTAAGAAACCAAATTCTTGAGTGGTTAAGACACTAGTCCAGTGTTTAACATCTAAGAAGGTGTATTCACATCTTAGGAACAAATAGATCTTAGAAAGGTGAAGTGACTTGCCTAAGGGTTAGTATTAAACATAATAAATAGAGGAGGGAGTACTTTAATTAAGATCCTTCCACATGCTGACCAGTGCTCCTTTTTCTATTCTTCAAGAGTGATGAGATTGATTAGGGTATTGTTATTTAACTTTTACTACATTGCTTAGTTTCTTTTACAAAACTCTGTTGAAACATTTTAGAGAATCTTGATTTTGAAGTATTAGCCATGCACACTAGTGCAGTACTCTGCTGAGACTTGATCTGTGCAGTTTGGGCTTCCAGTGAATATTCATGATTGCATTGTGAAGAGTTAGAAATCTCTGGACGCTAAGAACTGATAAAGAAATTGCTGACACACACCTCCAGCAGCCGTGGGAGCCAAGTAAGTCAGATTACCACACAGATACACCATAGATGTCAGCTTGGCTGCATTTTATAGAGATGTAAAGTCAGCAAGAGACTATTTTAGCACTTTCTTAATTTACATCTTACAAAGTAATTATCATAATATTAATCTTTTAGCATTAGAAGTCTCTGACAGTTTTATTTTTCCTCTAGGATAGGGCTCAGAAAATTCCCTTTTGTACATTTTTGGGAAATATACATTGAGTATTTTGGTGGAAGTGAAAACACTTGCAATTAAATAAAGAAAAAGTAAAAAGGATTAATGACCTGAGAACATTTTTTTTTCACTCCCCCCACCCTCTTCCCTTAACAGCAGTGTCTCTGCCATCAAAATAGTGCTTGTGTTCATGGTAGGTACTTAAGACCTTCTGATATGTAGAGAAATATTCTGAAGCAAAGGAACAGAAATCCTGGGGAGGGAAGGCATTCAGTTATTAGAAATGAACTATGAAATATTTTATATGTATGTTTATTTATAATTCTGCTGTACTCTTAGTATACCGTTGGCACATTAATGATTGAACCTTGTTGTCGGGTGACTACTGAGGATATAATGAGGAATGGTGAGGGGAGATTTTTATAACATGCTTTAAGGCCAGGAGACTCATTATTAAAACAATAAAGCAAATCATGCAGACAAACAAGAACATTTAGCAATTCTCTACCTTTTGCCTATGGGAATTCAACACTTATCTAAAAGCAGAATGGCTTGAATGCCCTGACATTGGCATATATACTGTCTTTTAATAAGCTCCTTCTATTAAGCTGGTTTAATTTTTTTTGGACTATCTTTTCTTATTTTCTGTTTTCATTTTAATTAGTTAAATGTAAATGAGACGTCAATCTTGTTTCAGAAATCCAAGATGGTTGGGAATTACCCACAGGTGTTATTTCTGTTTTCCATGGGCATTAGAAAGAAGGCATGATTTCAGAAAAGTTACATTTAAGAATGATCTCTATGGCTATTTCATGAGGAAATGAGGTTTTGAGGTGATAAATATTGACATTCTAGAAGAAGCTTGAGGTGTCACATTTCTCTCTTCTATATAGAGGTCTTACATCACAACATTAATAAAATGCCCCAAATGAATCTGAACTATGTATTTTCTAGATAGTCTCACATGCAGTGACTGCTAAAGGAAGAGACCAGAACTGTAACAGAATTATTCTGTGTCTTTGTTTTGTGCTGCTCTACCAGAATACCACAGACTGGGTAAACTCTAAAGAATAGAAATTTATTTCTCACAGATCTGGAGACTGGAAACCAAGAACTCTCTGGTTCCAAGATGGCTCTTGTTGCTGTCTCCTCTAGACAGAAGGAACACTTTGTCCTCACATGGCAGAAAAGAGAAAGAGAGGAAGCCCACAAGCCCTTTTTATAATGTCATTGATACATTCATGAGGACAGAGCTCTCATGACCTAATCACCTCCTAAAATGTGACACCTTTCAACACTGTTGCATTGGGGATTAAGTTTCCAAAACATAAATTTTGAAAGGGAGAAAAGCATTCAAACCATAGCAGTCCAGTTTTTATGGATGCTACAATTTACTCTGTGTCCACTATGTGCCAGGGAGCCTGCTAGGCACTTTATTCATTACTCCTGATCTTTAAAATAATTCTGTAAGGTAGGTGTTAATATTTGTTTTATTTTTCTACTTCCAGGATGATAAACTGATGCTCAGAGAGGTTAAGTTATGTACCTAGGTATAAATTATATAACCAGGTTATCAATTATATAACCAAGGTGATATGGTTTGGCTTTGTGTGCCCACCCAAATCTCATTTCAAATTGTAATTCCCAGGGTTGGGGGAGGGGCCTGGTGAGAGGTAATTGAATCATGAGGGTGGACCCTCCACCTGCTGTTCTCGTGATAGAGTTTTCATGACATCTGATTGTTTGTATGTATCACCTCTCTCTCTCTTTTCTCTAGTTTTTCTCTCTCTCCCTCTCTCTCTTTCTCTCTCTTTCTCTCCTGCCAGCCATGTGACTATGTGCTTGCTTCCCTTTCACCTTCTGCTATGATTGTAAGTTTCCTGAGAGCTTCCAGAAGCTGAAGCCCATACAGCCCACCAAACCATGAGTCAATTAAACCTCTTTTCTTTTGAATTACCCAGGCTCAGGTATGTCTTTATAACAGTATAAGAAGGGACTAATACACAAGACATATAACTACTAGTAAATGGTGAAATCAAAATTTGATCCCACATCTGTCTGAGTCCAAAGTTACATGTATTGTAGCATAATGCTCTTATGTAATTAGAGGATTGTATGTGTATTTTAACAAAAGGTTTCACTTGGTATGAGTAGTCCAAAGAGAAACCCTAAAGACTAATTTATAAAATCCATCTAATCTATTTGTATATTTATGGAGAGGCCAATTAGAAGCTTGTTACAGAGAGTTACTTTTTCTGAGTACTAAACCAGTCTTTAGTGGCCATGAAGGGAGGATGACTTTGGCATTGTCATAAGTGACTTGCTTCTGAATATCATGGGGATCATCATTCCTTCAGTGGAGACGCCTGGAGACTGTGACAGGAGGAGATCAGTAACAGGCTTGTGCCACCTGAGCCGGCCTGCTAGGCTTCTCTTAAAAACAAAGGGAGTCTCATTTATGCCTGGGAGCAAGAATCTAACCTAGAATAAATCAGCCTCACTGTCTCATTTATCAGCCTGATGGTTTGAATTGTTAAATCGGAAGTTTAATTTGCTATGCTTGGATAACAATCCAATTCCAGAAAAGCATATGCATCAAGTGATCAGTGAGGGATAGTATAGAAAGTTAATTGTCAATAATTCCTGAATCCTGATGCAAATTTCTATATAGTTTTTATACAGAAAAATTCTAACTTTGCTTATTTTCCCTCATTATTTGAAGTCTTAGAGGTCAAGGGGAATAATGATTTTTATCAAATTACTTCTTAAAATTACTTCCTCATTTTTTATCTTCTACTAATGTTTATGTAGACCAGATACAGATAAATATAGACAGACTTTTTTTTTTTTGAGGTGGAGCCTTGCTCTGCCATCTAGGCTGGAGTGCAATGGCATGAACTCCCTCACTGCAACCTCTGCCTCCCTGGTTTAAGCGATTCTCCTGCCTCTTCTTCCCAAGTAGCTGGGATTACAGGCATGTGCCACCATACCTGTCTAATTTTTTGTATTTTTAGTGTAGATGAGGTTTCACCATGTTGGCCAGGCTGGTCTTGAGCTGCTGATGTAAGGTGATCTGCCTGTCTCAGTCTCTCAAAGTGGTGGGATTACAGGTATGAGCTGCCATGCTTGGCCAACACAGACATTTTTATTTGCTATTTTAGTTTTCTGATGACTGAGCTAGTAAAAACTACTTAGGGTTATAATTTTGTATTCAATCTTCACAGTAACAATACTATGTATTAATATTATTCCACTTTACAAATGAGAAAACTGATACTCAAAAATGATTAGAATGTAGCATTTCCACATTTGAAATCAGCAAATTCCATTAGCATATAGAACCATATTGGGCTTTGAAACCCTGTCCTATGTGGATGAAGAGAGAAATTTCAAATTTTTCAAGTTACAAATACAATAACATCTTGGAAGTGACTCCTAATTCAATCTGTTTATTTTTAAAATGAAGGCAATGAAAACCCAGAGCTATTAAGTGACTTAGTCAAGGTCACACACACAAAAATGTGTTGTCTGGCTCAAACTAGGAATTTAGACTCTCAACCCTCAATTCAATTATCTTATCAGATCACACTGCCACTCAAGTCACCAAAAGTCATCCATAATGTCTACCGAAAGATATTGTTTCTAAGAATGTCTGAAACTTCAGATGGTAACTGATGGAGTTTAGAGTATATAAGTTAAAAAGGTGAAAACTTTGGTTCAAATTCTGGCTGAGCAACTTACTAGTCGTATAATTTTGGGCAAGTGGCAATTTCTCAGAACTTCATTTTCTCTTAATCTTTAAAGTGAGCATGCCTACCTAATATCGTTGTCGTAATAGATAAATTGTATAATATTTGGAAAATACTCAGCCTAGACCCAGGTACCTTGTCTGTGCTCCATGAAAGTTCATTTTTGTTATCACATTCTACAGTTCCATCAGAAATTTCAGAGGTTTAAATTTCAATGGCAAATGTCTCATTTTATCAAAGGAAGCCATAGACAGTGTAGTGAACAACAAAACATGTCCATACTAGACGAATAAAACCAGCTTAACTGTATTGACAAATCTCCTATGATAAAGTTTATATCTATGCACACATATATATATATGTAGATACTAAAAAATATGAAGTGCTATTCAAAATACTTTACCAAACTCTTCTGTTCTCTATCCAAATTAAAAACCCAAGATGTATCAAAAATTATGTTTATTTCTATCCACTGCATAAACAATTAGTCTCCATGTTCAATTATAATTCCTGAATATCTTTTGAATTTGTGCCCTTGTTTCCATTTCCTGGGCAACCCCCTTGGTTTCAGGCCTCCCTGACTCTCACTTTACTACCCCAAAATCCTAATCACCACATACCTACTTTAGTCCTCTCCTCCTGTGGTCCACCCTCCCCACTGCTGCCAAGGTGGCCTAATATAAAAATCTAACCTTGTCATTGCCCTACCGCAGATTCATCAGTGATTCCTCATTGCCCAAAAGATTACCCAAAATCTTATACAAGGCATGCAGAGAATCTTCACGAATCATTTTCTTTGTGCTTATCCAGTTTCATTGCTCCTTGCTCTTCGGTCATACTTTTTTATCTAGCCCAGTGTTCAGCATGTGGTAGGCATTTGAAAAATGATGGCTGAATGAATAGATGAATAACTAAATGAATAATGAATGAACAAATCAAAGTCCTACACATTTTTATTCCTCTGGTCTCCTTTTGAGCAAGTAGTTTCCTTGTGACTTGGTAGAAATCAATGCAACACATAATCAATATTTTCAGGCATCCTTCAAAGTTGTATTTCTTCCTTCCAGTGCATTATATATGATTTCTAGACTCTTCACATTTTTCCAGTGCTGTGAGCTCTAGCACTATGAAATAGCTATCCCATTGATTTAATTTATTATGACAATGTTCCCATATAATTAAATAATATTCTATAACCTTTATTTAATAGCTACATAATATTCAATCTTGTGAATATATTATAGATTATTTATCTAATTTTCTATTGTCAGAATTTTAAGTCACTTCCATTTATTTACATTAGAAAACATGCTTATGTGGTATGCATGTTTCTTCAGGAAAAAAGTATTGGAGTGAACAAAATATGTTGGGTTTTAAGGTTTTGTGTATATTTTGCCAAATGCCCTCAAGAATGGTTTTACCAAATTATACTACTGATAGCAACAGGAGGCAGAGTAATTCTAGACAGACATGGGTGGGTCTCTGGCAAAATTCCACCCCAAGCCCAAAATCCTGAGATGGTGCCCCAAAGTGAGAACTTGTATCCCTGTTTTCCCACTGGCATGCTGCCTTTTCCTAAACCATCCATGGCCCTGCCCCGCCCCATCCTGTGCCTTGTAAAGACCCCAGGCTCAGCCAGGAGAGGGAAAGGAGGTGGATATCAAAGACTATGGCGGGACATCAGAGAGAAGTGGCTTCATTTTAGAGTGACAGCTTGATGACACAACTTTGGAGAAGAATTTGGCTGGAGAAAGCAAGACTTCATGGGAAGATTTCCTACCTGCCCCATCCCCTTTTCAACTCCTCTCCCTGCTGAAAGCCACTTAAATCGACAATAAAATCCCCAGCATTTCCCATTTTTCAATTTGTTGATGCGACCTCATTGTTCCTGGATGGTGGACATGAGTGTGGATACAAAAGGCCGTCACACTGGCCCTTTGTCCTTCTGATGGAAGGCAGCCACCCCAAGTGAAAAGGCAGAGGACTCACTGAGCTGCTAACACTTAAACCATCCACGGACTGCCAGGCTAAAGGAGCACTGTAACACACCTTCTGGGGCTTCGGGAGTCACAGGCACCCCACCCGAATGCTGCTGTGGGACCTGCACATAGTACTCCCCGGTCGGGCCAAAACGTGCTCACTCCAGCTCCTACTCACCGGTAGGCTTTGCCTGCAAGGGGTAGAATGTAGGGGGTCCAAGTGAGCGGAATTTGATCCTGCTGGTGCCAGAGTGGCCAGCCTATTCCAGCACTCCTGCACTCCAGTTCCTGCCTCCTTCACTTGGGCACTCTTTCCTGCAAGGAGTCTAGAGCAGTGGGCTGAGTAAATGAGGCACCCCTGCTGAGAGTTCCATGAAGGGGTAAGGGAAATATCCTGCTTCACTAATACTAGCAAGTTAAGAGAGTAACCCCAAAGTATTTTTTAATAAAGGAATATTAAGTAACATAAGAACTACTAGGCAGCTATTTTTATTTATTGCTTTTGTTGAGATGGAATCTTACCAGGCAGGTATTTTTTGGTTTTATAATAGGCCTACTCATTGGTTCATCTGATACCTAGTAAATCTGTGCTTGAGTTTCAGTGCTTTTTCAATACCTTCTCCTGGTCTCTCTCTTTTTGTCATTCTTTTCCCGCGTAATGGCTTTTTCTTCTCTTTCCGAGGATTAATAAATCCACAAAAAAATGTGTTTCTCTTGCTAAAAAATATATTTACATAATTAGTGCTTATTTGCTATTTTGGGTATATTCATCTCTTGATCCATATTTAGTGCCTTGTAATCATTGGGTTACATACAAAGAGGAAACCATAGCATGAATCAATGTCTTCTTCCAAATAAAGTTTTTTTTAATTGTTAACTATTATTTGTTAGGATCTCTCAAATAATTCTGATTTGTAAGCAAGTTTCAGAAATCTAAGCCATTAAAGAAAGCATTTTCCTTTCCAAAATCATGCCTTGCTCTTAAAATTTTGCAAAAGAGACATTTCAAAACTAATAGATACAAATGACACTTCATTTACTATTTTCTTATGAGACCAATGCTGTGAGACCTTTGGTTTAAAGATAGAATAATATTTAATTAATCATGTAACATATTAATTTTGCTAAGCTGTTATTTGTCCAATGGCCTTATTTTTTTTCATTAAAATTGACACAGTGCTTGCAATTGTGTTAGTGAGTTATAGATGTAGAAGGACCACAGGACTTTGCGAGTGTCAAACTTCTTGGTCTGTTGCTCAGCCTACATCCACCAGCCTCTTCTTTGTGAGAACAAATGACTCAGCTTGTTTATGTTCTCATTCTCGTTTTTCCAGCAGCCACCATCACCCCGAACTGTCTCTACAATAGCTAGACTTAAATCCTTTCAAGTCTAGCTATAGGAAGATGTGGGGTACCCAAATTATTCTCCTTCAATAAGTTTTCTCACTCAGGTATACAAAGAGTAGTAGCAAAAATCCAAAAAAGTAGAAGTTACAAAGCTTTCAGAAATCTTACCAAAGTCTTATAATACAGGGACTGCAGTTTCCACTCCCTTTCTTCAGTGCAGTCGCAGACTTGAAAAGCCTCTTGTTTCCTTGACAACACTGTCTTAACGCATACCTTGGCTCTGTCTTTCACCTATTGGGACTTGGTGAGTCCTGTAAGACCTCACTAAACTTCCACTTTAAGTGACTGTATAATCCCATTATTCCCTGAAATATACAATTGTTTGGGATCCCCTGAATGTATGCATCCCTATAACATCATTAAAAAAGCACCCCTAATTTGGTTCATTCTATCTGCCTGGTTATGCATAGGAGTCTCCTATTTGGGTACATGCTAGAGTGCGTTTAAAATGAATTGCAGAGGAAAGAAATTTTTCATTAGAAGAAAAATAGTATCACTTAGACCAACAAGATCTTCACAAAAGATTCTGAAGGAAGAAAATTGTCAGTACTTAACAATGAAAGACAAGACCTTTTAATTCTAGACTCTTTGTGGTAGGGAGTGCATGATAATAAATCCCATTACTGTGAATGTCACTCTGAAGGTTGATAAGAATGCTTACTGTAATTCCACAGTGCAAATGCCCACTTTGAAGACAGTCTATCTCTTCTGTCCTCAGCCTTTAATAACTCCAGCTCTGACCAAAGTTGGCCAACTCTTAGAAGTTCATAAAATCACAGCTGTATACTAACAAGAAGATGGAATATTCATGAAAACTAAAGATTTAGTATGCTCCCAATTGTAATATATTTTCCTCGTCTAAGATGAGACAAATATGAAATAGGTATGTTGAAGAGATAGCTATACTTATATATTGATTGTACCATATTTACAATAACCAAGTTATGGAAACAATGTAAGTTAACCTCAAAAAATTAATGTATAAAGAAATACTATTTATCCTTGAAAAGGAGATAATGCCATTTGCAACAGCTGAATGAACCTGGAGGACATTATGCTAAGTAAAATAGGCCAAACACAGAAAAAGAATACTGCATGATATCATTTATATGGGTAATCTTTTACAAAAGACAAATACATAGAGTAGAACATTGGTTACCAAAGCAGGAAGCAAGGAGAAATAGATTAAAAAGTATAAATTGCATCATGTAGAATATATAAATCTAGAGATCTAATGCACAGGATGAAGACTAGTTAATAATATTGTTTTGTGCACTGAATATTTGCTAAGAGAGTAGATTTCAGGTGCTTTTTAACATACACACACATGGTAACTATGGAAGGTAATGAAAGGTTAATTTGCTTAGCTGTAGCAATTGCTTCACTATGTACATGCATATCAAAACAGCCTGTTGTATACCTTAAATACATACATTTTAAAAAAAAAAGTAAAAATGTGGTACTTTTCTGAGTATTTGTTGCTTCTAATGACAGCGCATTAAAAGGAGGAGGAAGAAAAGGAGAACACTTTTGGTCAGAATTTGAGAAATGCTAAGATTGCTTGTATTTCTATTAGTAAAGAAGATATTATGGTCATTTTTTTGTTTTTTGGCACATTGAATGTCTAAAAGGTAACAGTCAGAGGTAAATGGTATGGTGGTAGCTTGCATTACAAAACACGTTGATGCATTTCTCAGTTCTAAGGCTCTGGATCAGCAAGAGTATTTGGCTCTAGCTTCATTTAGTTCATTATTTTATCCCTTATGGGCAATAATAATTTCTCCTCTTGTTTTTTCCACAATGACTATTTCAGGAAGTGATGGGTCCTATTTCTCAATAGCTGAGAACAGAAAGAGGTCACTTCTGTGTGTCCCTATGACCATCCCTCAATGCCATCCTAGAGGGTCTCTCTACTAGGAGGAACCTGAAAAATCCAGCGGTATAATTACTCATCGTCAGAGTTCAGCAATTCAAAGGAAGCAATTCAAGGGATACAACCTGACATTCAGCAATTCAAGGGATATAATCTGACATTCAGCAGCAGCCTGAAGTCAGCCATAAAAATGGGCATATTTGGCATTAAATCAACAATAAAAATAATTTGATGCTTTTAGATGGGGCATGCACATTTCCACTTGACAGAGGACTCACTTTTTTCTATCATTTTGGCTTCATGTGTTGCAGCTATTTTAGGTACCTGCCAAACAATCCCTTAGACATTCAAGTTTGATCAGGCCAAGCTCTGTCCACCTAGTTCTCTCTCTCTTTCTCTTTCACTTTCTCTCTTGCTCTCTCTCTTGTTCCCTCTCTTTCTCTCTCTCTGCTCATTTATTTGTTTCTTTTCTTTGTGTTTGTCTCAGCTTACCCTCATTTCTCCTCTTTCTTTCTTCCACCTCTCTTAATCTCAGCCTAAATTCTAAGCAGTTACTTTCCCTTCTACTGTAGAATGACTATCATCCCAAAGGTAGACTGGGATACTTAGACAAACAGGGAGATTTAGGAAGAAAGAAACTGTATAAAATGTAGATGTCATGCTCTATATTTGCTTATTATGAATCTGGACTTGTGCAAAATAATTGTAAAAAACCTTACTCTTATTTTTTGAAATAATAAACATTATGTTACTGGTTCTTCCTTTTCCTTTTTCCTTGATCACTAGGAAGGTTAAATTCTATGCTTATGGAAGGTGTCATTAGCCTCATTTTCTAGGATAATTGTTTGTCTCCTCAATGGTACAGCTCCTCTTACTTAAAAATTATCATTGCTAATCACCTTATGTCTATGGTATAAATTAAGATGGCTGCATATTTGGGATGACTCTTCCACTGAGAAGTATTGTCTGATTCCTCTCCTTTGAGTCAAGGATGCCTTAGTGATCTGTCTGACCACTAGAATGTGATGGAGGATACACATGGAGGATTCTGGGACTTCAGAGGTTCATACATTAGAAGTTTCCCAGCTTCTGCTTAGGCCTCTTGGATCATGAGGGACAACCAGCTGCCATGGTAAACCCAAATATCCTAAGATGGCATACTGTGAGGAAGCTGCCTGGGAAGAGTCCATGAGCTGGCCCAGCTGGCCCAGTCATTCCAGCATAGCTAGAGACATAACTGAAGGGCCACTTCAGGCATTCCATCCCTAGCAGGGATGGCATGGAGAAGACTCAAACAACCTGAGGTTCTAGACCTCAGAAATTTATAGTTGTTCAAATTACCCCACTAAATTGTGGAGCCAGGGTAAACCGTCCTGCTGTTTCATTCCCCAAGTCCTGACACATAGAATTGTGAGCAGAATAAAGTGGTTGTTATTTTATACTATTGAGTCTTGGGTTAGTTTGATACATAGTATTAGATAATGGGAATTTTGATTATATATGGCTTTTATTGTAAGCCGCTTCAAATCCTTTTTAGAAGTAGACATTTCACAAGTAATTAAATAAACTTCCTTTACTGATAATCAAGGAGAAGGAAATTCTTCAGCTGCTGAACATTGTACTTTATATTTTTCCTTCTCTTTAAATTTTACATCATTCTCTTAATTTTAGATTGGAAAGACAATTATTTGTACAAACTCCCCAAAGCTGTAGGTATTAAAGAAAGTTTGCCTAAAAGGTCAAGAGGGTTGTTAGAATTATGCAAGAGCACAAACTGCAGTATTTTCTGTGTCTCTTAAGTGTTGTGCACCTGACATTGTGTCTAACAACCCTTTGTCATTGTATTTGTTGTAAACCATGCCAAACTCATTGGATAGCACTGTCTATAGGTGACTGACAATATCTAAGTCTCTATAAAGCAGTTTTTCATTCTTAAAAAATGTCCTGAATGTGGACAATTTTTTTCAGTTGGACAGTTATGGTTTCACAACTGGAATAGTACAATTGGGAAGTTTATGCAAGTAGCTTTTCTAACACATACAAAAATGAATAAGATAAGCTTATTCAGACAAACTGAACTGCATCTCTTGACCATTATGCTGGTAAAATATTTCAGTAAATCACAGTCTTTATACTGTCCTTGTGTCTTTTGCAATCTCAGCTGCTGCAACTGTATAATGTACATTGATTTCTGCTAGAAATTCAATGGCAAGAAAAGCTGTTTAATCATTTTACTCCTGACTAGTTAATAAAGAATCTGTCTCATTTAATAAGTTTATTTTAGATAAGGCCACCACTATTGCCATGATCCTAAATCCCTTTCTACTTCCTGTATGGGGGAGGGTGGATGAGATAATGCGATTGTTACCCTTCCTCCGCTTTTCTTGATCGTCTCTATAATTTGCAAGGCTGTCCCACCATCCACCAGTGAAAGCCACTTAATCATCTTCTGGATAAATTGTAAATACACAGTGCTTTTTTGTGCCTTAGAAGTCACTGTTAAGTAAAAGAAATTCTGATAGTCTCATTCCTAACCAAAGCCTGTGCTGCAATTACAGAAGGCAAGCACCCCATTGCTATAATTTTCCACCCAATCACATCTCGTTATCATTTCATTTTGCTAAAACCACATGACATAAAAATCACTAATAAGCTAGTGCATTTTGTAGGATATTGGCTAAAAATTAAATCAGATATAACCACATTAATGTTCTACAATAGGAGCTTGCTAATAGGATTATAAGTAGCCAAAAAGGTTAGAAAGAAATTATCTGTGAAAGTCACCCCCAATATTAAAGAGGATCAATTAGCCAGGCATATTTGAGGATAGAGGATACTGTGCAGTGACCAAGGGCTTGTGAAGGTAAGAGGCAGGGGGCACAGGATTTATTCTGGTTAGGGAGGCATTGTGGACTTCCAAATAAGGATTCCAGAAAAGGACTTCTTAACTTCTGTAAATACAAAGTAAATTACTTTACCATCCTCAAAGCTTTTCTTGGCTCCCCACTGACTGATTTCTGGGCTATCTAAAAATAGGTTAAACCAATTTCATATGTCTTCACCTGAGGATTAATACAGACTTGGCCTGTGGCAGGACCAAGTACAGAGGTCTTTCCCATATGGCTAGTGATCTCTTAGGATCTCAAAGTTGGAATGGACTTTTGCAGGAAGTAAGATCCCTGGGTTTTATTTTAAGTGACAGCTGGCATTTACCCCCCAGCTAAGAGCATATATGCCCATTTAATTTGTTCAGTCTCTGAGCTGACATCCCGAAGTCAACAACTGCTTTTACTTAAGCCATAGAAAAATGGAGATATGGTGGACCAACATTGTATATAGTATTTATTCCTCTAGAAACCTCTGGCCAGTAAGGGTATGTGGGGTAAGGAGCATGCCCTGGCACACATTGGGTAGCTTTCTACAGGGTAGATTATACTGATGCTATACATTTTAATGCTGGGACTTGAACTCTGAGAATAAGAGGATCAGATTTGACTGTGAAAATCTGGTCATATGAGGTAGTTATATTGATAAATCAGTTTTGAGCTTCTTAAGTTTCAAGGGGAGTCAGTTACAGTGATCTGGGATAAGATATATATAAAAACAAAATAAAATAGAGAAATCCATCAATAATCTTTCACCACAATTATCCAGCTTCATTACATCTGCCAATACTTGTGGGTTCTATACTCAGCAAGGTCTGGTTTGGGATCCAGGCTCAGTCACTTGCTGGAAGACCTTTGACAAGTTTATTTAACCCTGGTACTCCTCAGTTCTGTTGTATATACTATGGGAATAACAGAAATGGTTTATATCAGAGCATTATGAAGCTTAAATGAGATGAAGCATGTAAATAAAACACATGGCATGATGGCAAGGGCTTTCTAGTCATTTTAATCTATGAGATGAATTAGTTATCACCTTAAGAAAGAAAGAAAAGAAGAGTTCCTAAGAAGTATCAGCTGGGAGCTGGCCTGACAGGAACAGTTCAGTGGCGGCCTTCTTCTGCTGATCACTAACAGGTAGAATAAAGAAAGTCATAGGTCCTGCCCTTGGGAGTTCACATTCTAGCAGGAGAGACAGACACATAAGCAATTGCCCTAGCAATCATTCCTAGCTGCCTAAAACAGTAATCCTAGAGAACACTAGTTAATCCTGGTCTGATCTCAGGTCCTAGTGGATAGAGAATAAAAAACAAAGACAGGATCAAGAATCTTGGAGTGACATAGAGTCTTTCTAGACTTTTCTCCAGGTCCAGGTAGCTCAGCCAGAATGAGATAGTATCTTTCAGGGCTCAGTAACCATTCTAGTCTTAATACTTCTGTCACGTAAGGGATATAACAGTCTTTTTTTAAAAAAGTTACACTTTTGGTTGAGTGTTAATAAATGCCAAATACTAGGCTAAGTTATTTATATATATTATTTCAATTGTGTCACAAATATTCTATTGCTTGCTATTTTATTTTTATGAAGGAGCTAAGGCTTAGAAATGTTAAGTAACTTCCTAAAGTAGACATTATGTAGATAGAACGGAACTCTAACTGATTTTTACATCTGTGACCTTATCCACCCTGTATTCAATCTGCTTTTCCTATCGCTGCAGTTACAGAAAGTCTTAACATCAAAGCCTAGCTGATATAAACAGGCTAGTTGTTTGTAATGCTCAAATACTACCAAACTGGATTTCTCATAGCTTAAATTCTCACAGAAATGATCATTTGATAGTATTGCCACTCAGCGTATGAGACCTAATAATGTTCCACTCTTGTTAACACTGTGCAGCTGCATGCGTGTGCCTGATTGGAAACACCAATGTTGAGATTTTGACGCTGTCTTCTGGGAAGTAAATTTGTGCATCAATTGAACCTGGGAGATGAAGTGTTTTCTGGGAACTGTCAAAATGCATTTCATATTTATGGTTTAGATGAGAAGCCGTCAGAAGTCCCATAAACACATTTTGTGTTTCTCAGGTATTTACAGGTTGGTAGGTTGGACACAGTGGAAAACTGCCAAATCTGCAGGAAGTTGCAATGGAGACCAATGAAAAGGAAAAAAAGGTTAGGTAGGAGCTGGTATATCAGCTAGAGACAGCACAATGTGAGCATTCATGCTTCATTATTCAGTGCCCCTGCTGATTTTCTTCCAGGGTCAGGGAAGAGTCTGTGCTCAACAAGTGAGGGCTCACAAATTGGCCAATGGCATTGCAAGAATGCGTTCTCTCCTTTAGGGACTGTGCCAGGGATGAATATTTAATGATGGGGGTTTTCATTAGAAAATTGATGATTTTCTTATGGTGAAATGACTCTGATTGCAGCCTCCTCTCCACAGCAGTGGAAGGAGGCATAAGAATTGGAGAGAGTAGGAAGAAAACAGGAGTTTTTCACACTGCCCCTGTTATTGTTGAAGTGTACATTGCTGAACATTCTTAGCAGACAACTGGAGATGATTTGCACAGACTGATACCACTTTGATAAAATTTACACATCAATGAAGAAACCATGCTAGGTACTGGGTTGGAGAAAGGGGCAGGGGTAAGGAGAAAAATACACAGAGATGGGTAAGAGAGGAGTTTCGGTTCTCAGATTTCACTCTCTACCAGAGGGAAAAAAACAGAGACATAAACTGATTGTAATGGACAATTGAGTATATTGACAGAGGAGGATTCAGATACATTCATTCAATTGCTACCAAGCACATTCATGTTCCCTCCTTTAATCTGCACAATGGTCCTGTGAGGAAGATATTATGATCAGACCTATTTTACTAGAGAGGAAAGTAAGGCTTAGGAAAGTCTGCTCACTAATCAGTGGCTGAGTCAAACTTCAAAATCAGGCCTCTTCCAAAAAAGAACACATCTCAGGTGCCTCCAAGCTAGGATATTGTACAGGTAACTCAGGAAGTAGACCTGGAATTTAAAGAATGATGAGATCCTTTTTGTTGAGCGAAGGAAGCCTTTTGAAGGAGAAGGTATTTGAGGCTTGGGCTTTGAATCATAAATATAATTTTGAAAAATGAAAATGAAAGAGTATATGGGGAGAGATAGTGAAGTAAAGGGTTATCTGACAAAGTGAAGAGGTAAATAGCCAATTTAACCTTCAATGTTAAATATTATTGAATATTATATAATATTAAGATTTTAGTATTTCCTAGAGATGTTTTTGGTTAATTTTTGTTGTGAATCCCAAATTTTCCAGATACCCTCTAGTTTTAGGCCTTTTGATGGTAAGGATTATGATTTAAGTCATGTTCTTTCCCCTGTGTCTTATACAGAGTGAGTTCACTGTGATTAATTTGACAATTCTCTCAAATTTTAAAGCTGAGGAAGACTGCAGAAATAGCCTGATCCAACCGTCTGATTTTACAAACAGAGGCACTAAGATGAGAAAGGCTAAATGACTTGCTCAAAACTAGAGGCGTTTTCCAGCTTTCGTACCAGTAAAACTATGATGATGATGACGATAAGGATGAAGAAGGGTGGTTAGGAGGAGGAGAAAATGCACTTGGTGAATTTCATCCTCTTTCCGCAGGACAAGTACTTTGAGATAGTTTTGCTGAGAATGGTCACAGGTTCACCCTGATCCATCCATCTGATCATTTAACAAGCCTCTGTTATAATAAAGAAGATGGTCTGTAGGGAAAAGAGTACAACTTCTCACCACGGAAGAACAGAAGCAAATTAGTTTCTTTAGGAAATGAAAAGATGGCTTAAGCTACCTTGAAATATGAATTATATATCATCATAACACTCATAGAAGTTTGACTTCAAAAGGTCTCAGATGACCTCCCCAGGCCTCAAACATCAAATTGTTTCTTCCTTGAAAACTTCTTATCCACTATCCATTATTGGGGTTCAGAAAATGATACCCTGGAATATGGCATTGTGACATGCTGAACTGAAGAAGCATCAAGGTCTCTGTGAGCTCTCCCTCAAACATTTCCCTCAAAGAAGTTGAAGGTCCTTTATCTGCTTAAGATCTAGACCCATCAGGGAGAAAAATTGTTTTTTTCTTTATCTCCCTGTAAGACCAAGAATGTAACCACGCCTAAACAAATCTTTTCACAAGATAATGTGGTTAATCTTTGTTCCCTGATGCATTCATTCTCTCTAGTAATCCCCTCAACAGAATTGCTTTTCTACTCTGTCCCATGACCTGTTTTGTCACGATGATTATGAGCTTCTTAATCTTCTTGGGGAGTGAGTAATCACTCTGATTCTCTCCATGTGCATGTTAAATATATTTGGATGCTCTTTCTCCAATTAATCTGCCTTTTGTGAGTTGATGGTTCAGTGAAGCTTCAGTGGCCCAAGGGGGAAGCTTTCTCTCCACCACTACGCCATCATGATACTGCACTTTTCCAGTTCGCCTATTTCTCTGACTCTTTCATCTGTCTCTTCTATTCCTTTTTTGTGGAAGACTACACATAGATTTGAATTTCTGTGCTACAAATTACTAGCTGTGTAATCTTAAGAAATATAATTAGCATCTTGGAGTCTGCATTTTCTTATCAGTAAAATGATAATGACACACAATCAGAGAAACTGTGAGAAGTGTCTAACATAGTGCAAAGCTTATATGCTGCACTACAAGAAAAACTGTAGACAAATTAAATAAGATAGAGTATATATGAACAAAGATATACATATATACACACTATATATATACACACACATACGTATATACACACATGTATAGGTACACACACATATATGTATGTATATATAGTCATCCAGTAATTTCCTTAATGTATATATTTATATGTGTGTATATATAAATGTATGTGTATGTGTATATGTATATGTACATGTATATGTATATGTATTGGGTAGTACTCAGAACCAGAGGAAGTTCAGAGTGCTCTGTGCTCTCCTCTGTAGCATGGGCAATGAGCGTTAAAAGATGGAATATGGAAGCAAAGAAGAGAAAGTACTTGGCTGGCTACAACTAGACTTTGCCTAGACTTTGTCTTATTTGGTTATGATCTGATCTGGTGGAAAGTCCCTAGTTAGAGGTTAGTTTGCAGTTTATGAATTATTAAGTTTTCTTTTTAATGTTTATATTCAGTTGGATTTTGGCTTGCTTATCTCGAAGTTCTGATTACAGAAACAACTTCTGGCTAATGACTTCCTTTTTATTAGCTTTAATAGCTGTCAGGAAATGTGTCTTCCTAGATATATTCTGTACGGTTGACATATCTAGAGGCAATTCCTTTTATTGCATAGCTCACCTAAACTTATACACACATACCTCAATTTTTTTCTTTTTTCTTTCTTTTTTTTTTTTTTTTTTGAGACAGAGTCTTGCTCTGTCACCAAGCTGGAGTGCAGTGCAGTGGCTCATTGTAATCTCAACTTCCCGGGCCCAAGCGACCCTCTCACCCTGGGCTCCAAGTAGTTAGGATCACAGGTGTGTGCCACCACACTCAGCTAATTTTTAAAATTTTTTCGAAGAGATGGGGTCTTGCTATGTTTTCCTGGCTGGTCTCAAATGACTGGGCTCAAGCAATCCTTCTGCCTCAGCCTCCCAAAGTGCTGGGATTATAGGCATGAGCCACCATGCCAGCCAACTTTTAAATTTTTTTCACATCTCTTTTCTCACATGAATGTCACATTAAGTTGTTAAACCAAGCAGGACAGATATATAATTCCCAAGTGATAAGTGATCACGACAAGGTTAAAAGCCTTTTGTAAAAGATCATCACAAATGAAACCAAAAGCAGTTATTGGAATCTGAGTCCCTTGATTTCTGATGTTAGGTATTTTCTTCCACACTGTGCCAACTTTCTCTCAGATGCTTCCAGGAGACTTTTCCCTCATTCGGGTATGTGAAAAATTTTACTCTAACAGATTTACGAGTTTGATTTTGTTTACATACCCTGTCTGGTGTAGTTCAAGCCTACTGATTTCTTTTCTGACAAAACATTTGGAATTATATGACTTTGAGTAAATAACCTAGGTTAGTAGATATTTAATATATTCTGCATGCATCATCCTGCCTCTTGCTTATGCTGTTGTTAATCCTGATTTGCTACAGCATCAAGCTCCTTGGCTTTACAAACGTGTCTCCTCATATAGGGTATCTGGTGAGAATAACCCAAGTACGTTTCCACATTTCCCATTGAATGGATTTGTTCCTCTGAACTCACAACAGATTTTTTTCAGCTATGGTTGTATTTTTCAACATCAAAGTGCTGTCATCTAGTAATTTCCTTAACCAAATTATAGGTCCTAAAACGCTAAAAGAAATAGTTAAGAATGGTCCTTGGGATGTGTTTCCATTCCTGTTTTACTTCTCTTGTAAACATACAACATGTATAGTAGGGGAAGGACCTTCTGCTAGAAATAGTAAATGAGTCAGTGGATCTAGAGGATTCTGACTCTAAGAGCTTAAATCAATCATCCTTCAGAGACTTCGCCATTTTTCTAAAGTGAAGATCCGAATAACTGTTCTAATAACCTTGGATGGTTTGTGTCAGTTCCAGAGACAGTAAAGAATGAGAATGTTTTGTAAACACAAAATTACTTCACAGCATCTTCACAACTAGAAAAATCCCGAAGCCAGTTTCCTGAATTAGATAGTTTAGATTTGAATTCTGACTGGATAGTTTACTAGGTGTACAATTTTGGGTAAGTTGACTAGCGTCTCTATGTTATCCCCCCCTTCAATTTTTTTTATTTGTTAAATATTAGAAATATAGTAAGAGTAATTATAAGGTTATTTTAAGAATCAAATTAGTTAATACATGGAGAGTACTTGGAGAGATGAAAGGCCTATAGTAAGTGCTCAATAAACACAGCATCCAAGTCCCATGGTCACTTTTATAAGGAGCCAATTTGTGCCTAGAATAGAAAAAAATTGACAGAAAAATCTTCAATTGTTAAGTGATTTAAGATTTATATAAACTTCACCCAGATAAGATGATGTCTGCAGAAGTTTAGGAACTCTGGCATGTAGGTTTTCTAATACTTTCCATCTAGACCACAGCATTCATGTGGTCTAGGTGAAAATACCGAGGTGGAAGCAAATAGAAAATAGTCATAGGGAATATGAGGAAGCTCCCCTGTAATGGCTGCTTAGACATTTGCTTGTGGACAGTTCTGTATTCATCAAGAATTCTAGTCATCAAATCTTTAGTACCATGGTGCAATTAAAAATCTTAAAGCTTACACAGAAAAAGCTTTGACTGACCTATATAACAGGCTGGCATACTTTCAATTAAACATAGTATATTATTCTATTATTTACATTTTTCTAAAGTGGTAGGTAATAAGTACAATTATTTGTAATTGAAAGTAAAATATTTAAGAAACCATGAAGGTTAGAAACAAAAGGGAACTTAATTATCATTTCAAGACTGGGTAGCCACTTGCCTAAATATCAAATCAAGTTAGAGCAAGAGACTAGCTCTTCTTGAGTGCATGCCAAGTGACAATTGTGTCATACGTTTGTTGCTAGACATGCTTGTCTGATATTAGTAAACTTTAATTCTGGTTTTAATTCTGAATATAGAGATTTAGCCTATCTAAACTTTATCTTTCAATTTCCTTTCTTGTGAAATGGGAACATTGTTTCTGTGTTAATTCTAAGCTGTAAAATTGACATTCAGAAAAATATATACAACATCTTTATAGCTGGCCCAAACATATCATGCTGTCCTTAATTGAGGGCCATGGTTTTTTTTTTTTTTTTTTTTCTTTTTTTGGTTCATAACATACATACACACAGAGAGCTCAATATTATGCCATAAGTGGATCTCAAAGCTTCTTTGAAAGATAAACCCTATTTATTTCTATCCCTCATTCTCTCCTCTTCATCTCATGAGATATACTGGACTATTTTCAAGGCCCCAGGAAACCTTCTTCACCCTCATTGCTAGATAATGACTTATTGCTATATAATGACTCAAGTTAGAAGAATTTTTCAGAAGAGCTTTCTTGACCTTCTTCCTACCCTCAGCATCATGGACTTGATCTAACATAACATTTATCACACTAAATTGCTATTAACATGCAGGCATACCTAATTTTATTGTACTTCTCAGATAGTGTGTTGTTTTACAACTAAAAGTTTTGGGGCAACCCTATGTCTAACAAGCGGATCATCACCATTTTTCCAACAACATGTGCTCACTTTGTGTCTTTGTGTCACATTTTAATAGGTCTTCCAATATTTCAGAGTTTTTTTAATCATTATTATATCTGGTACAGTGATCTATGATCAGTGATCTTTGATGTTACTATTCTAATTGTTTTAAGGCACGACTAACTGCTCCCATATAAGGCAATGAACTTAATAAGTGTTGGATGTGTTATGACTACTCCACTGAAAAGCTGTTTCTCCATCTTTCTTCCTCTTCTTGGGTATCCTTATTACCTGAGATACAAAAACATTGAAAGTACACCTCTAAATCATCCTTCTATTCTGTTACATTGGTCTATGTATATGATTTTATAACAGTACCATGCTGTTTAGGTTACTATTACTTTATAGTATAATTTGAAGTCAGATAACGTGATTCCTTAAGTTATGTTCTTTTTGCTTAAGATATTTAATTGAAAGGGAGAAACACATTATCTTTTATTTTATTATATATTTTTTAAATTTTTAATTTTAATTTTAGTCTTTACATAGTAGGTATATATATTTATGGGGTACATGAGATATTTTGATATAGGCAGTGAGTAACAATTGCATCATAAAAATGAGGTATCCATTTCTGCAAGCATTTATCACCTTTGTGTTACAAACCATTCAATTATACTCTTAGATATTTTTAAATGTAAAATTAAGTTATTATTGAGTATACACACCCTGTGTGTTAACAAATACTAGCCTTGTTTGTTCTTTCTAATTTTTTTTGTATCCATTAACCATCTCCACCCCACCCTAATACCCTCACTTGCCTTTCCCATCTTCTGATAATCATCCTTCTATTCTCTGTCTCCATGAGTTTAGTTGTTTTGATTTTTAGATTCCACAAATAAGTCAGAACATGTAATGTTTGTCTTCCTGTGCCTGGCTTATTTCACTTAGAATAATGGCCTCCAGTTTCATCCATGTACTATTCATTATGGCTGAATAGTACTCCATTGTGTATAAGAACTACATGTATTTTATCTATTTATCTGTTAATGGACACTTAGTTTGCTTCTAACTTTTGACTATTGTGAACACTTCTACAACATATATAAGAGTGCAGATATCTCTTTGTTATACTGACTTTCTTTCTTTGGGGTATATACCTAGCAGGGGGATTGCTGGGTCCTAAGGGTAGTTCTATTTTTAGATTTTTGAGGAAGCTCCAAACTATTCTCTGTAGTGGTTGTGTTGGTTTACATTCCTACCAGTAGTGTAGGAGGGTTCCCTTTTCTCCACATCCACATCAGCATTTGTTATTGCCTGCCCTTTAGATAAAAGCCATTTTAACTGGGGTAAGATGATATCTTGTAGTGTTGTTGTTCATTTCTGTGATGAACAATGATATTGAGCACCTTTTCATATGCCTGGTTGCCATTTGTATGTCTTCTTTTGAGAAATGTGTATTCAAATCTTTTGCCCATTTTTATATTCAATTATTAGATTTTTCCTTATATATTCTGGTTATCAATTCTTTGTCTGATGGGTAGTTTGCAAATATTTTCTCTCATTCTGTGAACTGTTACTTCACTTTGTTGATTGTTTCCTTTGCTGTGCAGTAGCTTTTTAACTTGACATGATCCCATTTGTCTAGTATTTGCTTTGGTTGTCTGTGCTTGTGGGGTATTACTCGAGAATTTTTGCCCAGACCATGTCCTGGAGAATTTCTGCAGTTTTTTTTGGAGTAGTTTCACAGTTTGAGGTCTTATATTTAAGTCTTTAATCCATTTTGATTTGATTTTTGTGTTTGGCAAGAGATAGAGGCCTAGTTTCTTTCTTCTGCATATGGATATCCACTTTTCCTAACATCACTTTTTAAAGAGATTATCTTTTCTCCAGTAGACATTCTTGCCACTTTTGTTGAAAATGAATCTCCTGAGGGCATGTGATTTTTTTTCTGAGTTCTCTATTCTGTTACATTGGTCTATGCATATGTTTTTATAACAATACCATGCTGTTTAGGTTACTATTACTTTATAGTATAATTTGAAGTCAGATAATGTGACTCCTTAAGTTATGTTCTTTTTCCTTAAGGTATCTTCAGCTATACTGGGATTTTCTTTTCTCTATTATTGTGTAGAATGTCATTGGTATTTTGATATTAATGGCATTGAATATGTAGATTGCTTTGGATTGTATGTATATTTTAATAATATTGATTCTTCCAATCCATGAACATGGCATTTCTTTCCATTCTTTGGTGTTATCTTCAATTTCCTTTATGAGTGTTTTATAACTTTTATTGTAGAGATCTTTTATTTCTTTGATTTATTTCTGGATATTTAATTTTATTTGTAGCTATTATAAATGGGATTACCTTTAAAATTTTTTTCAGATTTCTCACTGTTAGCATGTAGAAATGCTATTGATTATTGTTTATTGATTTTGTATTCTGCAATTTTACTGAATTTGTTTATCAGCTCTAACAGATTTTTGTGGAGCTTTTAGGTTTTTCCAAATATAACATTATATCATCTGCAAACAAGGATAATTTGTCTTCTTTTCCAAATTGGATGTCCTTTATTGTTTTTTCTTGCCTGATTGCTCTAGCTAAGATTTCCAGTAGTATGTTTAATAACAGTTATGAAAGTGAGCATCCAGTCATATTTCAGATCTTGGAGGAAAAATTTTCAGTGTTTTCCTGTTCAGTATGATAATAACATTGGATCTGTCATACATGGCTTTTATTATGTTAAATTATGTTGATTTTATCCTGTTTTCTGAGTTTTTTTTATTTTTTAATCACGAAGGGATGTTGAATTTTATAAAATGCTTTCAGCATGAGTTGAAATGATCATTTTTTTTCTTTTTGTTGATATGAGGTATCACATTGACTGATTTGTATATGTGAACCACACTTTCATCCCAGGAATAAATCCCACTTGGTCATAATGAATTATCTTTTTGTTGCATTATTGAATTCAGATTAATAGTATTTTATTAAGAAATTTTCAATTAATATTCATCAAATATATTAGCCTATAGTTTTCTTTCTTTGATGTGTCTTTGTGTGGTTTTGGTACCAGTGTATAACACTGGCCTTGCAGAATGAGTTTGGATGTATTTCTTTCTTCTCTACTTTTTTTTTGGAATAGTTTGAGTAGAATTAATATTTTTTGTTCTTTAATGTTTGGTAGAATTCAGCAGTGAAGCCATCAGGTCCCAGACATTTCTTTACTAGGAGGCTTGTTATTATGGCTTAGATCTCATTACTTGTTATTGGTCTGCATAGGTTTTGAATTTCTTCATGGTTCAATCTTGGTGGGTGTTATGTGTTTGGGAATTTGTCCATTTCTTCTAGATTTTTCTATTTATTGACATGTAGTTGCTTACAGTAGCCACTAAACATCCTTTGAATTTTTGCAATATCAGTTGTAATATTTCCTTTTTTATCCCTGATTGTATGTATTTTGATCTTCTTTCCTTTTTTTTCTTTATTTTCTGGGTAAAAATGTGTTAATTTTTGTTAACTTTTCACAAAACCAAATTCTTGTTTCATTGATATTTCATACAGCTTTTTTCAGTTTGATTTTATTTATTTATACTCTCATCTTTATTATTTCTTCTACTTATTTTGGGTTTATTTGCCTTTGTATTTGTAGTTCTGTAAATTTCATCATTAGGTTTTTATTCAAAGTTTTTCTTCTTTTTTGATGTAAACCTTTATTGCTATAAACTTTCCTCTTAGTACTCCTTTTGCTGTATCCTATAGGTCTTGGTATATTGTGCTTGATTATAATTTGTCTCAAGAAATGTTTCAGTTTCCTTCTTTATGTCTTCATTGATCCACTGGTTATTCAGGAGCATATTAATTTCCATGTACTGTATAGTTTCCAAAATTCTTCTTATTGATTTATAGTTTTATTCCATTATAGTCAGAGAAGGTGCTTAATGTAATTTCCATTCAAAAAATGTTTGAGACTTATTTTGTGATTTAATATATGTCTATTCTTCAGAATGATCCATGTTCTGAGGAAAAAAATGTCTATTCTGCAACTGTTAGATGAAATGATCTGTAAATATCTTTTAGGTCAATTTGTTATATAGTGTAGGTTATGTTCACTTTTTCTTTGTTGATTTTCTGTGTGGAAGATCTTTTCAATGTTGAAAGTTGTGTGTTGAGGTCCCAAGATATCATTTTATTGGGGCCCATCTCTCTCTTTAGCACTGATAATATTTTCTTTATATAATAATATTTCCTTGGTCCTCCAATGTTATGTATCTATAAACTAAAAATGATTACATCCTCTTGCTGCATTGATTCCTTTATTATTATATACTGACTTTCTTTGTCTCTTATAGGTTTTGTCTAATATAAAAGTATACCACTCCTGTTCTTTTTGATTTTTATTGGCAGGGAATATCATTTTCTATCCCATTTATTTTCTGTCTATATATAATTGTCTTCCTTGTAGGCAACAGATCACTGGGTCTTTTTATTTTATTTTATTTTTTTGTCCATTCAGCTACTTTGTGTCTTTTGAATGGAGTGTGCAGTCAATTTACATTTAATGATATTACTGGTAAGTAAGGATTTACTCCTTCCATTGTGTTATCTTTTTTGTTGTTGTTTTGTGGTCTTCTCTTTCTTCTTTCCTATCTTCCTTTTGTGAAGTTGATTTTGTCTGGTGACATAATTAAACTTATTCCTTTTTTGTGTGTGTATCTGTTATATGATTTTTGCCTTAAGTTTACCATGAAGCTTGCAAATAGTATATTCTATATTCTAATACATTATTTGCAGCTAATAACAAATTAACACTGTTTGCAATACAAACAAACACACAATTAAAGAAAAAGAAAACAAGTAGACTCTATGCCTGAATTTTGTCTCTCTGCTTTTTAACTTTTTTCTCTATTTATACCTAATTGTACTATTTCTGAAAAGTTGTTGTACTTATTACATTTGATTAGTTCATTAAGTCTTTCTGCTTAAGAGTAGTTTATACATCCGAGTTAAAGTATTACAATTTTCTGTGTTCTTTCGTGAACTTACTATTACCAGTGAGTTTAGCACCTTCAGGTGATTTCTTATTGTTCCTTGCTGTACTTTACTTTTCTTTCTTATTGAACCACTCCCTTTAACATTTCTTCTGAGACAGGTCTGATATTGATTAAATCCCTCGGCCTTTGTTTTTCTGGGAAAATCTTCATTTCTTCTTCATATTTGAAGAATATTTTCACTGGATGTGCTAT
The DNA here is from genome assembly GCF_009761245.1 of Sapajus apella. Taxonomy (NCBI): domain Eukaryota; kingdom Metazoa; phylum Chordata; class Mammalia; order Primates; family Cebidae; genus Sapajus; species Sapajus apella. The sequence goes on along the minus strand of NW_022436987.1, from coordinate 16,625,955 downwards.
CACAGGGTAAGAGTTTTTTATTTCTTCAGGTCTTTAAATATGTCATGCAACTCTCTACTGGCCTTTAAGGTTCCTACTAGGAGTCTGCTGCCAGACATATTGAAGTTTAGCTGTATTTTATTTGTTTCCTTCCTTTTGCTGCTTTTAGGATCCTTTCTTTATCACTGACCTTTGGGAGTTTGATTTTTAAATGCCTTGAGGTAGTCTTATTTGTGTTATATTTTCTTGGTATTCTATAATTGTCTTGTACTTGGATATTGATATCTTTCTCTGGGTTTTGGATGCTCTCTGTTATTAACTCTTTGAATAAACTTTCTATATCTATCTCCTTCTGTATTTCCTCTTTATGTTCAGAACCTTTTAGATTTGCCTTTTTGAAGCTATTTTCTAGATCCTGTAAGTATGTTTCATTGTTTTTTATTCTTATTCTTTTGTCTTCTTTGACTGTGTATTTTCATGTAGTATGTCTTCAAGTTCATTCTTTCTTTGCTTTATTAATTCTGCTATTAAAAGTCTCTGATGCAAAAATTTTTTCCCATTCTGTTGATTGCCAGTTCACTCTAATGATTGTTTCTTTTGCTGTGCAGAAGCTCTTAAGTTTAATTAGATCCCATTTATCTATTTTGGCTTCTGTTGCCATTGCTTTAGGTATTTTAGTCATGAAGTCCTTGCCTGTGCCTATGTTCTGAATGGTGTTGCCTAGGTTTTCTTCTAGGGTTTTTATGGTGTTAGTTCTTATGTTTAAATCTTTAATCCATCTGAAGTTAATGTTTGTATAAGGTGTAAGGAAAGGATCCAGTTCCAGCTTCCTGCACGTGGCTACCCAGTTTTCCCAATATCATTTATTAAACAGAGAATCCTTTCCCCATTGTTTGTTTTTGTCAGATTTGTCAAAGATCAGATGGTTGTAGACGTGTAACATTGTTTCCGAGGCCTCTGTTCTGTTCCATTGGTCTATATCTCTGTTTTGGTACCAGAAAAAATATTTGCAATCTCCCCATCTGACAAAGGGCTAATATCCAGAATCTACAAAGAACTAAAGCAGATTTACAAGAAAAAAACCAAACAAACCCATTCAAAAGTGGACAGAGGATATAAACAGACACTTTTCAAAAGAAGGCAAACATGCGGCCAACAAACATGTGAAAAAAATCTTATCATCATTGGTCGTTGGAGAAATGCAAATCAAAACCACATTGAGATACCATTTCACACCAGTCAGAATGGTGATCATTAAAAAATCTGGAGATAACAGATGTTGAAGAGGATGTGGAGAAAAAGGAACACTTTTACATTGTTGGTGGGAGTGTAAATTAGTTCAACCATTATGGAAGACAGTGTGGCAATTCCTAAGATCTAGAAATAGAAATTCCATTTGACCCCAGCAATCCCATTACCAGGTATATACCCAAAGGATTATAAATCGTTCTATTATAAAGACACATGCACATGTATGTTTGTTGCAGCACTGTTTACGATAGCAAAGACCTGGAACCAACACAAATGCTCATCAATGATAGGCTGGACAAAGAAGATGTGGCACATATACACCATGGAATACTATGCAGCCATAAAAAATGACGAGTTTGTGTGCTTTATAGAGACATGGATGAATCTAGAAACCATCATTCTCAACAAACTAACACAAGAATAGAAAACCAAACACCACATGTTGTCACTCATAGGTGGATGACAAACAATGAGAACACTTGGGCACAGGGAAGGGAACAACACTTACAGGGCTAGATGGGGTGCTGGAGGGGAGGGAAGGGGAGGGACAACAGCAGAGAGGGGAAGATGGGGAGGGATAACACTGGGAGGAATGCCTGATGTAGGCGATGGGTTGGGGGGGATGGAGACAGCAAACCACCATGGCATGTATGTACCTATGCAACAATCCTGCAGGATGCAGGATGTGCACATGTACCCCAGAGCCCAAAGTACAATAAAAAAATGTCTTTGATGCATTCTTCAATGATCCAAATGCACTTTTCAGCTCCAGAATTTCTGCTTGATTCTTTTTAATTATTTTAATCTCTTTGTTAAATTTGTCTGATATAATTCTGAATTCCTTATTTGGTTACCTTAATTTCTTTGTTTTTCTCAAAACCATTATTTTGAATTTTCTGTGTGAAAGGTCGCATATCTCTGGTTTCCCTGGATTGGTCTCTGGTGTCTTATTTAGTGCATTTGATGAGGTCGTGTTTTCTGGATGGTCTTGATATTTGTAGATGTCCTTTAGTGTCTGGACCTTGAGGAGTTATTTATTGTAATCTTCTCAATCTAGACTTATATGTACTCTTCCTTTTGGCAAAGGCTTTCCAGATACTCAAAAGGACTTAGGTGTTGTGATCTAAGCTGTATCAGTTAGAGGAAACCCCTAGCTCAGTAACACTGTGGTTTTTGCAGGCATCTACAGGTATTGCCTTAATGATCTTAGACAAGATCTGGAATAATTCCCTGGATTACCAGGCAGAGACTCTTGTTATCTTCCCTTATTTTCTCCCAAACAAACCCCTCTCTCTGTTCTAAGCCACCTGGACTGGGGTGGAGTGACACAAGCACCCCTATGGCTACCACCACTAGGACTACATTGGGTGAGATGTAAATCCAGCGCAAACCTGGATCTTGCCCAATGCTTACTGTAACCACTCCTTGTCTATGACCTATGTTTACTCTAGGCCTTGGGGCTCTATAATCAACATGTGGCAAAGCCATCCAGGCCCATGTCCTTCCCTTCAGGGTGGCAAGGTCTGCTAGCCACTGGGCAGGTCCAGAGGTGGCAGCTGGAAGCCAAATCTATAATCAAGAACCTTAGAAGTTCACCTGGTATTCTACTGCACTGCATTTGAGCTGGCATTCAAACCACAAGATGGAGTCCTTCCCATTCTTCCTTTCCCTTTTCAAGGGCAGAGGAGCTTCACCCCAGAGCCACCACTTTCACCTGCCATAGGGAGTAATACCAGACTACTACCAATGTTCTCTTAAGTCCCAAATGCTCTGCAGTCAGCTTCTAAATGCTGCCTGACCTAGCACTCACCCTTCAGGGCAGTGGGATCCCCTCTGGCCTAGGGAAGGTCCAGAAATGTCCAAAAGCCATGTCTTAAAATCAGGGACCCTAAAAGCCCACTTGATACTCTATGCCCCTATAGCCAAGCTGTTACCTAAGGTACAAGACAAAGTATCCTTAAATTGTTCCTACACCTTTCTCAAGCAGAAAGAGTTTCACTCCATAGCCACCACATCTGAGTTCATTTAGAAGCTGCAGCAAGTTATCCAGAAAACGTAGCTAGGATAATTGATGAAGGTGGCTACAGTAAACAACAGGTTTCCAATACAGACAAAACAGCCTTATATTATGAGATGATACCATCTAGGACTTTCATAGCTAGAGAGAAGTCAATTGCCTAGTTCCAAGCTTCAAAGGACAGGCTTACTCTCTTGTTAGGGGATAATGCAACTGTCGACTTTTAGCTGCATTCAGGGTTTACTTAAAAATCCTAGGGCCATAAAGAATTATGCTAAATCTACTCTACCTGTGTTCTATAAATGGAATAACAAAGTCTGTATGATATCACATCTGTTTATATCATAATTTACTAAATATTTTAAGCTTTCTATTGAGACCTGCTTCTCAGAAGATTCCTTTCAAGATACTACTTTTCACTGACAATGCAGCTAGTCACCAAAGGGCTCTGATGGAGATTTATAAGGAGACAAATGTTATTTTCATGTCTGCTAACACAACATCCATTCTGTATCCCATGGGTCAAGGAGTAATCTCTATTTGTAAGTCTTCTTATTGAAGAAATACATTTTGTAAGGCTATAGCTGCCATAGTGATTCACTATGGTTACCACAGTGATTTGGGCAAAGTGAATGAAAACCTTCTGGAAAGAATTTACCATTCTAGATGCCATTAAAAACATTCATGATTCATAGCAGGAGATCAAAATACTAACATTAAAAAGAGTTTGGAAGAAGCTGATTTCAATCCTTGTCGACTGAAAGTTTTTGAGAGGTTCAAGACTTCAGTAGAGAAAGTAACTATAGATGTGGTGAAAACAGGAAGGAAACTAGATTTAGAAGTAAAGTCTGAAGATGTGACTGAACTGCTGCAATCTCATGAAAATAATGGAATCGATGAGAAGTTACTTCTAATGAATAAGCAAAGAAAATGGTTTCTGAACTGCTCTTTCTTGGTAAAGAGCCTATGAGCACTGCTGAAATGACAACAAAAGGCTTAGAATATTACATAAACTTAGTTGGCAGTGGCAGGGTTTGAAGATGATTCACTCCAATTTTGAGAGAAGCTCTACCCTGGGTAAAATGCTATCAAACTTCATCACATGCTACGGAGAAAACTTTTCCGAAAGGAGAGTCAATCAAATGTGGTGACCTTCCTTATTATCTTAAGAAATTGCTACAACCACCTCAGCCTTTAGGAGACACCAGCCTGGTGAGTCAGCAGCCATCAACACTGAGGCAACAACCTTCGCCAGCAAAAAGATTATGATGTCCTTAGGGTTCAGATGTCCATTAGCATTTTTAAGAATAAATATTTTTAAATTGAAGTATGTACATTTTTAGATACATTGCTATAGAATAATATAAACATAACTCTTACATGTGCTGTAAAACAAAAACAAATTCTGTGACTCACTTTGTTGCAATATTTGCTTTATTATGGTGGTCTGGAACTAAACCTGTAATATCTCTGAGGTATGACTTCATCTACTTATCTTTCTGCCATATTGGGCCGTGAACTCCCTGAGAGCAGACACTGAGCCAGCAATATACCGCTAAAGCCTAGCACAGTGTCTGAATCATATTAGGGTCTCAATAGACAAATGTTAAATAAAAATGTGGATGAATATAAGCACATCAGAAAGAGAGGAAAGTTAGTTGTTCCCCATTGGAATTTTAGGGAGTCGGGTCCCATTCAATAATCTGGAAAAAAATGATTACTCTCTTTAGTCTTATTGTTCCCCTATTTACTGAAACATCCTTTATCCATCAATAGGAATATGACATGAGTTTGTGATGGGATGCAATGGTATATGTGCTCTTAACAACTCAGGTTGTAGGATAGAGAAGTAGATTAATCCAAGCAAGGAATATTAATCCAAGCAAGGAAGTAGATTAATATAAACAAGGAATATTCATATCTGAAGATATTGAGACTTGGGTAAGACTTGTGTATATTTTGCAATATAAATGTTTCTGATATGCATGAACACATAGCTGTTTTCATGGATTGGGAAGTTGGAGGGAGTGAGTGATGCTCTTTTGGAGTTAATGCACTCCCACACAGAACTGACAGAGTAAACAAACATATTATCTGGTTCAACAGGTCTGGGGTTAGGCAACTCAATTACTATAATGTTGTAAGTCTATAGCCTTCATTTTTTTCAACTGTATGATACAGGTAGAAATTACTAGAAAGCAGATTACCTTTGATTACTACCCAGGAAGTTTGGAAAATGGAGCAGTTTCTTGAAATGGTGTGATTTCATGAAAGATTTGGGGATACTACTTGACTTTTCCTGCTTTTAAAATAGAATCCTACTTTGTCTCCTGATTTTTTTCCTATAGATTATTAATTTTTAGACTACAAAACCAAACTATACTTAATCACATCACATAAGCACTTGAAGTATATCAATTCAATCTTCCTGACAGGAAGTGATATTTTAAGCTTCCATAAGCAGTGATTATAAAGGTTATTAAGTTCTGTAGGTTGAAGTGCATTACCCTACAGGAACCCTTAAAATAAGGGCATTTCATTTCAATTAACTTTTTAAAAAATATGCTTATTCCATATATGGCTTCTGTGAAGCCAGAAAACAACGAATTCTTTAATAATCAAGCTTCGGAAGTGGGAGCTGAAATATTTTTACTTATGAGAAATATATCAGTGAGCTAATGATCGAGGTGGAATTGGATCAAAGGCTTCTGCTTGGCTATTTCTCATCTGCTAGACCATGATACAGTTATCACCACCGTAACAGATAATGATAGCCGGTTAGGCTAATAGCACAAGGATTTAAAATGTCTCTCCATATTTAAATCCTCACGATGTCATTTTTCTTTCTAATATGTCCTAGCAGAAAGTTTTCTTAAAGAGCCAGGTAGGCTTCTATTTAAAAAGTTGAGCATAATAAAGATAGTGACAGGGAGGAAACCTAGAGTTAAATTTGGGCTTATTTGTGAATATAGGGCTCCCTACAGCCAAATGTGAATGAAAACTCTATCCAAAGCCCTGCATTTGGAATCTCATCTATGCTTGATTCATTCCACAACACTGCTACTGAAATCACTCTCCATTAAGAGCAGTTGGGATTCAGCTATTAAACCTTGTTTGGAAGTTACAACCCAATCTGGAAAATCAAGAAAGGGAGCGTGCAAGCTGCTTCACAGAGAAAATTCCACCAGAGCTCAGAGTTTCTGTTTTAATTGGAGCCATAATTACGGGAACCATAATTATGTGGAGAAAAACAAATCAAGACAAATTTAACTTTTGGGTTTTTTTCACTTTGACCCATTGGCTACCTTACCTAGAAATGAACTCTTGAATCCAAATAAGTTTTCTTTTTATGGCTGGAGAGACTTTATTATAAGGTTCCTGGGATGTACTATACCATCAGTTGGTCACAGCAATTACGTTTTATTAACAAAGAAAGCTAAAATCTCAAAGCTTGTGTGGTAGGAAAGGAGAAAGAGACTTTGAAGTGCATGTTTTGATAAATGTAGAAATGCCCTCTTCTAGGACATATAGTTTCTATATTTGGTTCATTGGTTCAAGAGCTTTAGTTTACCATCACTAAAGCTTATATATTGAGACAATTTCCCTCCACAATGTAATTTGTCCCAGAGTGTGTGGCCTACCTCTTATTCAAAATCTTTTTACTCAATGTTATGATCCACTGTCATCCCCCTGCTACACTACACTTCACATCTTATCTTGCTATTTTCTTCAAGTGAGCAAATTGCCTCTGTCTCCTCTGATGTCATTTTGTAGTGTCCTATGTACAGTTCTATTATTTTTCTTGTGTTGAAAGAATCATTTAATCTACTTCTTTCTGCCTTTGGAAACTGTCCAGGATACCTAACTTGTCACGTCTATAAACCAGTGGGTGAGATGAAGAATCTCAGTGTGTCTGAAATGAAGGGTACTTAGCATTCCCAAATCCTTTTCCTTTTATGGATGAGGTAACAGGATCCTAGAGGAGGCCACTTTCTTGCTGAAAGAGAACAAATGCATTAATTGCAAAGCAAATGCTTGCTCTAAGTTTTCCAGTCCTGTATTTTTCTGAGTTTGATTCTGAAACTGCACAGTAAGCAAACATTCTATTAAAACTCATTTTCCTTAATTCCGTAATGTCATGATAGATTAAAAACAAGAGGCATTGCTTCTTTTATCAACAATAAGCAATATGTAATGATAAGGCAATATGATTTTTTAATGAACAAACATACCAGAGTTTATAGGTGATATAAGCCACAAATGTCTAGGTAGATCTCTTAGAAGTTTGTACAATTATTCAAGTGGTGTGGATTTTGCTTAGAACACTGTTGAACGTGCAGATGATTCAAGTACTGTGAATATTTTAAACAAAGAAGGGAACTGTTTCTAATGTCTCTGAGGTTCCATCACTAACAGATGGGTTACATTAGGATGAATAGGGGTTCTCCATCTTCTCATGTAACAAACACCAGCTGGACCAGGAACGTGGTAAAGGAGAAACTCTTTTTCTTCTGCTGTTCCTATGTGACCTTACCATTAGTAACTTCCAGTAAGGCAAACATACTTATGTTAGTGAAAGGGCATTGCTTGGGACTTCAATATAATATTATAAATATAGTGACAAATGTAACAGAACATGTAAGAGGTGTTTCTGAAATGTATATGTAATATTTTATATAAAGAATGAGTTAAATAAGAGCAACAGTGAAGATATATTTTTTTCAAGGCCAGATTTCAAAGTGGAAAATTACTATGTGTTCTTTGGTCTGAATCAATTCTGATGGCCTAAAATGATATACATTCTAGGAGCTGCTCTTTTGGAACAGATATGAAGGTGGAAGCCTATGAGTTCAAGCCTGGAATGCCTGGAATTGAAAATTCCGTGTAAAGAACTGTCATTGAGTGGCCACTTTGTTTAATTTCAAATCTTAAGACCTGGGAAAATGATAGAGAATAAATCTCTGAGGTGAAGGTGTTTGTTTTATAAGAAAAAAAACCATTTAAAAATATATATGTGTGTGTGTATCTATGTATCCCTTTTTCTAAATTGTTTCTATTATTAGTGGACTCCAATGAATATAACTTAACAATGTTTTGGTTGATTAACACACATATAATTTCAAATTACCTATTTTATGAAGTCTGCCTTTTACATAACGGATAACAAAGATGATTCATTTTTTAGTAGTGAGGAATAAAGCATTTGTTGATTTTTCAGTTAGAGTTAGCATCAGAACATTGAGTAACAGAAAACAAGTAAGCCTTGGATTTGAGGGCTATCAGCTAGTTCAGAAATAATTTAGTTTAAGGTCTTGATTTTGTAGATGAGGATACTGATACCTGGAAAGATGATATGATTTTCCCAAGGTCACAGAGTTGGCTAATCACACACCTGGGATGGGTCTGCATGTTTAGATGTTTTGTCGCAAAATAAGATGTAGGCATATAGGTGTGTGTGTGTAGAGGTAAACATTGGGTATGGGTGTGTATGTGTGCATATATATGTAATGATTTATCAGCCTGTATCATGTTACATGGTGTAGGGGGCCTTCAGGGTTTCTATGTACTGTGGGAAGATACCTACTCGCACACTCACAAGCATAATTACAAATCTTTTGGTCCGCCTTTCTCAGTTTTGGTAATTTTTACATATTATCCAATACCCTTGGATTAAAAACTAAACAAGATATTTAAAGTCTATGTATCATAATATCTCTGTTTTGTTTTTTGTTTTTTTTTTTTTTTTTTTTTTGGATCATGGCCTCAAATAGGAATCACAATGGAGGGCCAAATGTTTTTCTTTCTTTGGGAAATTGCTGGAAGGGAGGGGGTGCAAAAGAAGGGATCATAAAGTAAATCATAAACAAATTTATTTTATTCTAATTATTGTTCACAAAAAGCACCGTGATAAAACAGATATCATTGAGGTTTCTACCTCAAACTCACACAGACACATAATTTATCCATCATCCCCAAACCTCCTAGGATTTCTAATATATTGTGTATGTTATGGTGGTGTGCTGGTTAATTTCGTGTGTCTACTTGACTTGGTTAAGGGATACTCAGTTAGCTAGTAAAACATTATATCTGTGAGAGTGCTTCTAGAAAAAAATAGTTCTTGAATTAGTGGAAAAACTAAAGAAGAACTGCCCTCATTAATGTGAGAGTTACATGCAATCCTTTGAAGCTCTTCTTAGAGCAAAATGATAGGGAAATGAAAATTTTCTCTCTTCTAGAGCTGGTACAACCATCTTTTTCTGCCCTCAGACATCAGAGCTCCAGGTTTTCAGATGTTTGGCTTGTGACTGAGAGTTACAGCACTCACTCCTATGGCCTTCAAATTCAGACTGAATTACACTTCCCACTCTCCTGATTTTCCAGCTTGCAGATGGCGTATCTTGGGACTTTTGGCCTCCATATTCACATGAGCCAATTCTCACAATAAATCCCCTTTTATATACATCTATATATATCCTGTTAGTACAGGTGGTGGTAGGGGGAATACATCAATAATCCATGGCTAGGATTAGCAAAAATAAAAACAGTATGGACACCCAGAATAGAGAGAAAAGGGATTATCACATTGAAAGAAATATGCTTCAAAAGGGGAGGATCCACACTTTACCAGGCTTTCTAGGCCTCTCAATTCCTCCTATGCCTCAGACTACAAATTAATGTATTAACTTAAAGATTTTACGGATAAGAAAACTGTTACCTAGAAAGATTAGTGACTTGCCCAATGTCACTAAACAGGACCATTTTTAAAAGTAGTTCTGGAGCCTTCTCTCACCTTAGGTGTTGCAACACAAGTCCTCATGACCTGACTGGCCTTCAAGTATCCTGCATGCAATGTCTATCCTGCCAATATCACTATCTCACACTTCGCGTTTTTGTTTCCTCAGTCCAGTTGCTTGTTCGGTTGATGATACAGGAACTATTTCCTGATGATAGCCACTCAGAGGCAAAATCATGCTTTAAACAGAAGCACACAAACACATGGGTTTGGTCTCCTTACTCTTAAGCATATGACTTTATCTTTCCATTAGGTGAACCAAAAAATGCCACAACAGAATCTGAGAAAAGCTGCATTGACTTGGGATTCAAGCGACCTAGGATCTATACCTGGTTCTGACTCTCCTGAAACGACCAGTTAATTGCTCTCCATCTCATCAATTAAATACATTAAATCAAAGGGTTGGTATAAGGATAAAATGACAAAATATATGTAACCTAGTATATGGGAGGGGCTCAGTGAATACATTATCTTTTCTTATCCTCTCCTGACGACTTCACAGGTTGTTTTGAGATTGGAATGATATAATTGATGTGAAGACATGTCAAAGAGTTGAAATACATTTTAAAAGAATTAGGAATTGTTTTTATTTCTCTGTTGTCGGAATGTTAAAAAATGCCTTCTCTGAAATGGCATTTAAGAAAAGCCTTCTAGCTGTGAAGTAACTTTAATTCAAAGAACATTTGCCTACTAGATAAATACAGCAAATCATAGTGAGAGATGAGACTGAGTTTTTTTTGTTTGGTCTGTTGCTTCCAAGCAAATATGGTAACGGTTCTGATGAGTTGTCCATATCTACAGTGTGCAATCCCAGCTATCTTGCCTGTCTTTGAACTTGGGAAATACTTTAATCAGGCCTATGTTTTTTGTGGAAAGGAATTTGCCTGTAAAAGAAACCACTTGGTTTCTAGCTGTTCTGTGGGATTCTGTTTTATATTCTGAATCCATCGTGTGTCCTGGGCTTCCAGTGATATTTACCTATTTACTTTTCATACTTGGGGGTTGGGCTTAGGACATATAAGCAGTCTTGATGTGCAGCCAGAGTGTTGGATTCTTACTCTCTCTTTTGAATATTTTTGGGTCTTTAGGAATTATTACTGCAGGTGACTGGCTTGTAAAAATCACCATGACAATATTTCCTTGCATATTTGCCTTTTGCAATTATACATATTTTTACCAGAAAAAAAATTCTTAAATAATTCTTGAATATTTGTGTGTTTGTATATGTGTGTGTTTTATAACAATAGCTAAATTTTTCTAAGCAGTATATATATATATATATACACTAAAGGGGTTGTCAAGAGCTGTGAATTTGCTTCTGTCTCTTTCTCTTTATTTAATCCTCAGCGTCTCCTGTCTCTCAAATGGGAAATACAGTTCTCTTGGGTTGCAATAAAACTTTGGAGAACACAGAAGTGTGGGAGTAATGAAAGATGAACATAAACAAAATAATAAAAGCCAAGTGGATATCCAGAACACCAACTAAATTACCATCATTAAAATAGCCTAATTTGAATACCACTGCTGCTGCCACTGGACACCGAGTGCCAGGACCCTGCATGATACCACTAGCAGGAAAATAAAATCTTGTTTATATTTTCTTTTATGTGCCATTTACTACAGAATCAAATATTCCATGGTTGCGTCTGATTGAACAAGACTAAGTTATATGCCCACTAGCTTTTGCTTCTATAAATGCAAGGTAGGTCTCTGCCTCCCACCAAGACTTCAAAAATGGTAGATTCCATAAACCAAAATATTATGTTTAGTAGTTGATTAGTCAATTGAATGTCTATCATATTCTGCTTAAAACAGCATTTTCAGAAACTTCAAATTCTGGAAAGACGAAATAAATTTATTTTTTCTTATTTTTCCTTCTAAGCATAAGCACAACTAAAATTCTGGGTGCATTAGTCTATTCTCATGCTGCTAATAAAGACATATAAAAGACTAGGTAATTTACAAAGGAGAGAGGTTTAATTGACTCACAGTTCAGCATGGCTGGGGAGGCCTCAGGACACTTACAATCATGGTGGAAGGGGAAGTAAACACATCCTCCTTCAAATGACAACAGCAAAAAGCGCCAAGCAAAAGTGGGGAAAGCCTCTTATAAAACCATCAGATTTAGTTAGAACTAACCACTATCATGAGAAAATAGGGGAATAGCCTCTAGGATTTAATTATGTCCACCTGGTCTGTCCCACAACACCTGGGGATTTGGGTGGTGACACAGTCAAACCATATCACTGGATATTACAGATGAAATGAAAAATGGAAAATGAACAAAAGAAGGAAAGTGATTACAGACTTCAGGACTGGAGGAGCAACAGGGTGGTGAGATCCCCGGGTGCTCTTTTTGTCTTATGTATCTCAGACCTGGCGCTAAAGGGACTAACAACCCAGAAACACAAATGTATATGTATAAGTCCCAAAACAAAGCCTATTCTTTCTAGCCAAAGGATCAAGAAATAAATATCAGGGAGATCATGTGGAGACCATTAGATTCTACAACCAGCCAGCAAAAATGAGATGTCCCCACTGGTCTCCATGGGGTTGTGTCAGAGGAGGCCTAATGACAAGTAAGGATTTGCCCCATTACTCAATGGTAACAGGGTAGCTGCTACTGTAGTGTCAGTGTAGACATGTAGAGAGCCAGAATGTTCACTCTAGCTTCCCATATGCCAGAAACCAGGGACAAATATCAAATATAGCCTTTATTGTAACATATATCCATAGGCAACAAGCTGAATTTTGGCCTAACTCTCACAATTTATACAAATATTAACATGAAATGGACGACAGACTTCTGTGTAAAATACACAACTACAAATCTTTTGAGAAAAAAAAAACAGGAGAAAATCTTTGTAATCTAGGGGTAGGCAAAGAGTTTGTGAATTTGACACTAAAAGCATGATCCACAAAAATATTTGGCACTTTGGAGTTTATAGAAATTTCAGCATATGAGTTTTGGAGGGATACAATTCAGTCCATAACAACACGTACCTTTAGAGTGTCTGTGAAGGACCCTCTAAAGAGGATGAAAATACAAGCTACAGAATAAGAGAAAACACTTGTAGACCACATATCTAACCTATGAGGAATAAGTAAAGAACTCTCAAAACTCACCCGTTAAGACAAAATCTAATTATAGAATGAGAAAAGACATGAAGAGATATTTCACCGAAGAGGAAATATATAATGCAAACAAACATATGAAAAACTTCTCAACATCAGTAGTCATTAGAGAAATTCAAATTAAAAGTACAATGCAATATCACTATAAACCTATTGGAGTGGCTAAAAGAGTGGCAATATCAAAAGTGGGAAAGGGTGTGGAGAAACAATGTGTTAGTCGGTTAGGGCTCCTGTATAACCATAAACAGCAGGCTAGGTTGCTTAAGTAACAGAAATGTATTTCCTCACAGTTCTGGAAGCTAGAAATTCTAAATCAAGGTGCTCTCCAGTTTAGTTTTTCTCTTCCTGGCTTGCAAACTGTTGGTTTCTCTTTATGTCTCTGCAAATCATTTTCTCTCTGTGTGTATATGTTACAGGAACACTGGGTTTACAGACACACTTTTAAGAAGAAAATTACCAGAGAAGAGGCTTTATTTGGGTGCTGCAGCTGAGGAGCTGGGAGATCATTCTTAAATACATCTCCCTGACTGACTAAAGTTGAAGGTTTATATAGCGGAAAAGGAATGTAGCTACGTGCAGGAAAACAGCAATTACAGAGGGGTAAGGAAGCAGGTGGTCCCTTAGTAAACCAATAATTAGGGAGGGTAAGAAAACAATCATGATGAATGACGGGTGTTGTGTCTCATTGTCCAGATGTGATAGGTTAAGTTTCAATTTCTTAATATTCTCTGTGAGGCCTGATGGTTGGTTTCCTGAGAAAGGAACTCAGGTATAAGTTTCTCAAATTTTAAGACTGGGAGGGCCAATTTTTATGATTATCCAATAATCTAAGGGACAATTATGTTGGTTTCACATAGAAGGAGAGAGAAAGATCTTTGGTGTTGCTTCCTGTTATAATAAGGACAATATTCATATGGGATAATGGACCCACTCTCATGACCTCATTTAAACTAATTACTTTCCTAAAGGCCCATCTCCAAATACAGTGATGTTGTGGGATACACATTCAGCATATGAATTTTGGAGGGATACAGTTCATTTCATAACAATAGGTACCTTATAGATTTCTGGAAGAAATGTAAAATTACACAGACACTCTGAAAAACAGTTTGGTGGTTTCTTCAACTAAAAATGCAGCAACTATAGGACCTAGTGATTGTACTCCTAGGCATAAAACCCAAAGAAATAAAAACCTATGCAAACACAAAATCCTGCACTTAAATTTTTATAGCACTCTTTTTATTTTTCATAATGGCCAACAACTAGAAACAAACCAGATGTCCTTTAATGGGTGAATGGTTAAACAAACTGTTGTACATTTATACCATGGTATTGAAAGGAAAAAACTATTGATACATGAAAAACTTGGATGAATCTCCAGATAATTTTAATAAATGAAAACAATGTCAATTCGAAAATATCACATGTGCTATGATTCCATTTGTACAACGTTTTTGAAATGACAAAATTATAGAAATTGAGAACAGATTAGTGATTGACAGGGTTTATGGAAGGGTTGAGTCCTAGATGGAAATGGGTATTGTCTATAAAAAGGCAACAAAAGGGTTGGGTGTGATGCCTCATACCTGTAATCCCAGCACTTTGGAAAGCGGAGGCAGGTGGATTTCTTGAGTTCAGGAGTTCAAGATCAGCCTGAGCAACATGACAAAATCCTATCTCTACCAAAAATATAAACAATTAACTGGGTGTGGTAGTGCCTGTCTGTGGTCACATTTACTTGGGAGGCTGAGGTGGGGGGATGGTTTAAGCCTGAGAGGCGGAGATTGCAATGAGCTGAGATTGCACCACTGCACTCCATCCAACCTGGGTGAGAAAGTGAGACTCTGTCTCAAATAAATAAATAAATAAATAAATAAATAAATGCAACAAAAGAGTTACTTGTGTTGATAGAAAATATTTGTGTCTTAACTATATAGACCTCAATATTCTAATTCTGCTATTATACTAAAGTTTTGCAAGCTGTTGCCATTGGGGGAAACCTAGATAAAAGATGTATGGGATTTCTCTGAGTTATTTTTTACAACTATGTGTGAATCTGTAATTATTTCAATATAAAAAGTTTAATTAAAAAAAAAGACAGCATGTACCTTTCATAGAGGATGGAAGTGCTGAGGTATGTTAAGAAGATGGGGCCCATATAACCCTCATCTCAGTTCATTATAACCCAATGTTAATACCAGGAGAGGTTGAGAAGACCAGAGGCTACATAGCTCCTGCTCACAACCCTCGGTCCAAAGCAGGAAAGTCATCAAGGCGAAAGCAAGACACTGGGTCTACACTCATCTCCAGATGCATTGTCATTTTAACAGTGTCCACAGGTTCTTCACCAGGAGATTCCATCTCAATAAATCACTTTCTTTGCACATTTATAAGAAGTATCTCCTCATCCCTTCAAGATTTAGTATGAGATTGCAGTAATGCAGTCACATCTTCAGACTCTACTTCTAATTCTAGTTCTCTTGCTACTTCTATTTAATACTACCTCTGTAGTTACTTTCTCCACTGAAGTCTTGAATGTCTCAAATTCATTCATAAGTGTTGGAATCAGCTTCTTCCAAACTCCTGATATTTTGACCTCCTCCCATGAACATGAATCATGAATTTTTTTTTTTTTTTTTTTTTTTGAGATGGAGTTTCACTCTTGTTACCCAGGCTGGAGTGCAATGGCGCGGTCTCGGCTCACCGCAACCTCCGCCTCCTGGGTTCAGGCAATTCTCCTGCCTCAGCCTCCTGAGTAGCTGGGATTACAGGCACGTGCCACCATGCCCAGCTGATTTTTTGTATTTTTAGTAGAGACAGGGTTTCACCGTGTTGGCCAGGATGGTCTCGATCTCTCGACCTCGTGATCCACCCGCCTCGGCCTCCCAAAGTGCTGTGATTACGGGCTTGAGCCACCGCGCCCAGCGAATCATGAATTTTTTTAATGTCATTTAGAATGGTGAATTCTTTCCAGAAATTTTTAATTTACTTTGTCCAGATCTACCACACAAATCACTCTCTATGGCAGCTATAGTCTTATGAAATATATTTCTTAAAAAATAAACAGCTTTAAAAGTTGAAAGAATTGAAAGTTGAAATTCCTCTTTGATCCATGGGCTGCAGAATGAATGTCCTTTTAGTGGGCATAAAAGCATTAATCTTTTTGTACATCTCCATCAGAGCTCTTGGGTGACTAGGTGCATTCTCAACAGCAGTGATATTTTGAAGGGAATTTTTTTTTTTCTGAGCCATAAGTGCTAACAGATGGCTTAAAATATTCAGTAAACCATGATATAAATAGATGCATGGTCATTCAAGGTTTGTTCTTACATTTATAGAGAAGAGGCAGAGTTGATTTAGGGTAATTTTAAAGAGCCCTAGGATTTTCAGAATGGTGAATGAGCACTGAGTTCAACTCAAAGTCACCAGCTGCATTATCCCCTAAGAAGGGAGTCAGCCTGTCCTTTGAAGCATTGAAGTCAGGCATTGACTTTTCCTCTCTAGCTATGAAAGTCATAATTGGAGTCTTCTTCCAATACAAAGCTGTTTGTCTACATTCAAAGTTGGTTGTTTAGTGTAGCCCTCTCTATCAATTATCTTAGCTAAATTTTTCTGGATAACTTGCTGCAACTTCTACATCAGCACTTGCTGCTTCACGTTGCACTTTTATGCTATGAACAAAACTTTATTCCTTTAACTTATGAACTGACCTCTGCTAGTTTCAAACTTTTTTTCTGCAGTTTCCTCACTTTCTCAGCCTTCACTGAAGTAAAGAGAGTTAGGTCTTTGTTCTGGATTTAGCTTTGGCTTACGGGAATGTTTTGACTGGTTTGATCTTTCTAGACCACTAAAACTTTTTCTATGTCAGCAATAAGGCTGTTTTGCTTTCTTATAATTTGTGTATCCACTGGATTAGCACTTTTAGTTTTTATCAAGAGTTTTGTTTTTTTTTTGTATTCATAACTAATTGTTTGGTGTAAGAGTCTTTGCTTTTTGCCTATTTTGGCTTTCAATGTGCCTTCTTGACTAAGCTTAATCATTTCTGGCTTTTCATTTAGGGACCTGCAACTCTTCCCTTCACTTGAAATCTTACAGACCATTGTGGTGATATTAATTGACCTAATTTTAATATTGTTGTGTCTCAGAGAATGGGAGTCCTGAAAAGAGAGAGATGAGGGAATGACTATTGGTGGAGTAGCCAGAACATTAACCCAAAGCAAATCGCCATTTAATGATTAGGTTAGCTGTTCTATATGTGTTTGATTTGTGACACCCCAAAACAATTACAATAGTAACCTCAAAGGTTATAGAACACAAATCATCACAAAAGATGTAATCATATTGAAAATTTTAAATATTGCAAGAATTAACAAAATGTGACACAGAGGCATGAAGTGGGCACAAGCTGTTCAAAAAACGGCATCGATAGACTTGTTTGATGCAGGATGGCCACAAATCCTCAACTTGTTGAAAAAAAAAACCCTCAATTATTGGTGATATGCAACAAAACAAAATACAAAGAAATAACGTATGCTCGTAGTGGACAACGGAAACTGTCTGTGAGACGGCCTAGATGTTGGATTTAACAAAGACTTTGAGCAGCCACTCTAAGTATGTTCCAGTAACTAAAGGCAACTTAAAGAAGCAAAACAAGGTATGATTACAGCACAGAGGAGCTGAGTAGGAACAAAGTTATATTAGATTAAGGAACTCACACCAGATAGGAATTCAAATCTACAAACACAAATGCTGAGATCCAGAAATAGTAAACAAGAAGGGTGATACAATAAATATTCCAAATATATGATTGCTGTTCTCTCAGCTTTTCTGAAAGACATCAAGTTTATATAAAGAAAAGATTATAACAATGTATTGTTGATATGTTTTTTATATATGTTTGTGTATGTGTGTGTGTGTATGTGTGTGTGTGTGTAGTGTGTATTACAAAAATAGCACAAAAGGGTAAGTGGGAATAAATCTATATTGGTATGATGTTCCTATATATCACTGGAATTAATTTAGCATATAAACCAAAATTAGACTCTAAAAATTTTAAATATATATAGTAATCCCTAGAGTAACCAGTAAGAAATAACTTTTAAAAATTGTAAAATTAATTATTAAAGGAATGTAAATATTACATCAGAAAATTCTCATTTAGTGCAAGAGAAAGTAGTGAAAAAAAAAAGAATACAGAAACAGAAACAACATGGGACGTAGAAAACAGAAAATAAAATGGCAGATGTAAATCTAACTAAATACATTTTAAAAATAAACATAATTCATGCAATCTATCTCAAAATGAGTAAAAGTGTGAAATTAAAATACCTGATATGTTGAATTCATCATAAAGTCAACATTTTTTCAATCAAGTTTTTTTTTCCCTACATATTCTACTAAACTAGGAAAAGTAAGATAGTGTTTAATTTTTAAAACTTACTGTGGATGGAGTATGGGTTTATGATTAAAATTATCAATGACATATTTTGTTTTCTCTGCAAATTTTCATAAGCAGTAAAAAAAATATCAATGCTATGTAATTAGACAGAAAAGGATAAAACAATATTTAAATATTTTATTTTCAACTACTATCAAAATCCATTAAATAATAAAGGCCACATGTACATAGCATTTCCTATGTACCCAGCACCATTCTGAGTGCTTCCTACTTACTAATTTATTTAATCTTCAAAACTCTCTGAGGGAGAAACTGCTGCTGTATTGTTTTTTTTGTTTTTTGTTTTCAGATGAGGAAACTGAAGCATGGACCAGTTAAGTGATTTTCCCAACATCACAAAGACACGAAATGGTGGGACTAGAATTTGAACTCAGGCAATCCGATGTGAAGCTCTGCACAGTTAAACACTACACTATCCATTTTAAGGTTGTTTCTTTAAAATAATGTGTAAAATATAGTTGGGATGCTGACACAAATATTCTGATAAAGTCACATACATAGAGCAAAAAGGCATTTTCTGAGCATTCAGGATGTCAGTGAAAGAAAGACCTATAGATTATCTAAAGTTTATCTCCTTCATTTCATTGATGACAAAAACAAAGGGCCAAGAATTGATTTTGATCCAAGATTATGTTACTGCTTAGTAGCTAGTCTTAGGCCTGAATTCTAGGTTTCCTGGGTCTCACATTTAAAACAAAAGTCCAGAATAAAATGAAAAGATTGCAAGAAAGATTTTCCGTTGCAATTTTCAGTTCAGCAAAAGAATAATCCTGACTTGTTCTATAATTTAAATCAAATCTCACTTTATTTCAATTACCTGTCCTGGGCATGGAAAGTAAATAAGGAAGAATTCAGCTAAAAGGAGAAGAGAAGAGCCACAAGTAATGCTGCAGAAAGATCAAGCCAAATGAAGAACAAAACAAAGCACTAGAGGTTTTTGAGGACAACAACAAAAAGGTTTATTGAGAAGTTGTATGAGGGCATCATACAAGTTTTCTACAGGGAAGACAGGAAAATTTCAGAAGCCAACCTTGGTTGTTGCGGTGGAAGAGGTGAGTAGGTATAGAAATTAGACTTCCCTTCTGAATATCTGAGTATATAGGCTGAAATGATCTTGAAATTTAGATATGAGGAAATCAAGATTTACATCCCAGTGCAGTTTACTGCCTATATACAAGAATTCAGACATGGACCAGTGTTACAGTCTGGCTCTTACATGATAAGTGTCAGTAAAAAAGAGGAGCTAAGGGTATCTCTCAACTTCCTCAAAGTTATTTTTGCATCATCCTATTGTACCAAGTCAGTAAGAAGAGTCACAACACTTTTATTGAAAATTTAAAATAGGAGTAAATTTAAATTCTAGTGCTTCTTTTACCAACGAGGATAATTTTGGATAAGTCACTGCCTTTCCGGGTTCAGGTGAACTTTAATTTTTATTACTTTCAGACTTTTCAGAACATTTAATATTGTGATGTCCATTATCAGTCTCTAAGAGAGACCTACAGCGTGCACATGTGCCCAAACCTGTTTGATCAGGTGAACTCTTTTTAGAAAGACTAACCTGTTGGATATTATATTTTCAGTGCATACTTCAGAAAAATATTCCAAAAATAATTCACTTTTACTTCATTAAAAAAATTGTTATACACTTATTTTTATATTTTCTCACTGGACTTGGATTATACATATGATGTGTTGTCATCTTTCTAACAAGTTAAATGTAAACACCATCCCTACCTCTTTACATTTCTAGTTCAGTCTCTTGAATTAGAAATTATCAACTCTGGATATTTAAAATTTAGTGATGTCTCATAGTTGAAAAGCTTTGTCTTCTCCTTTATCAATCACAACTGTGCGGGGCCTTATGTCAAGAACCATGTGAGAAGTTCACTGCTGTCTTTCTGCTTCCTGAGCACAAAGTGGCCAATTCAGGAAGCCACGTCTTTCCCTTTATGGTTTCCAATGCAAAGGCAGCACCTATGTGGTCCCTGGTTTGTGACATGGCTCCTGTGTGTGACAAAGTGTGACAGATCATCTAGTAGCAGCAAACACCTACCTTTCACAGTTAGGCTGAGTTTTGGTGCTCAGGACACCCTCTTTTTGCAGTTTTCATCTAAACTTCTTAACTTAGTTTTCAAATTTCAGACACATTTTCAGCCTCTGTTTCCCTTCTCAACCTGTCTCTAAGGACTTGCTTTGATTTCTTGGACTTTTTAAATTGATTTATTGAGTCGTTAATTCATCCAACAATTGTTTTCACCATAGATGTTGTGATGAATAGAGATGAATATGGAGCCTGCCAGCTAGAAGCTTTGGCTTAGCAGGGAAAAACAATGTGCAGAAAACATTCAGGGGATATAGGGCAATAGATAAGAAGTACTATTAAATAGTAGGAGGTAAGGTATCACCTGAGTTGAGAGGAAGACTTCTAAATGGGGCATCTGAGAAGGCTTCATAGAAGTTACATTTGAGCTGATCCTGGCTCTCCAAAAATTTCTGAGCATCTACTATGTACCAGCTTGAGATCATATTCATGAATAAGCCTCATTAAAATGACTAACACTTACTGCATGCCATACACCCTCCTAGCACCTTTGTTGTGTTCTCTCTCACAACAATTGCAGGAATGTGTGGACTATTTTATTCTCATTTTGCAAACAAACAGACGCATTCATGTAATTTGTCTGGAGGTCCTCAGTAAGTGGTTAAAACAGGATTTACATCTGGAAAGCATAGGTGCAGCCTCCATGTTATTACTGCACTGTAGTCGATTAAACTATATTCCCCCTTCCATTGTCCTGGGTCTCATCACAGACAGTCTAACATAGGAGACTAGTGTTAGACAGGCTAATGCAGTAGACTAGACTAGTACATAGGTGATTATAATATAAATTTATGTAATAAAACATGGGACATGCAAAGTACTTGGGAGCAAATAGGGAGGGCAATTGGTCTGTCATGGAAGATCACAGAAATGGGCATGTCTATTCTGAAGCCTGAATTAGATATTGGAGTTTGTCAGGCAAAAGAGAGGAAATTGGGAAGGTCAGAATGAGTTTTTCAGCAGAGAGAATAGAATGTACGAAAGCCAGTAATAAAGAAGCATGGGTAAATGAGGGAACTATTTAGTGTGACTCCAGAACAGAGCTGTGGCTGTAATAATTATTAAACAGATTTGTTGTGAGAATTAAATACACACACACACACACACACACACACACACACACACGCCTTGTTTAGCCTTAAGTCAGTAGTTATGACAAATTCATTCTCAATTTCTTTTGCGTGTTAAGGGTTTCCTTGATCATGAGTTAATAAAAGTCATCTGAAACTGTGCTGTGAGTTACTTTGAAGTCTAAAAGCAAACTTCATAAATATGGAAAATCAAGATAAAATCCACTGATTAATTTTTTTCCAGGAAAAATATAAGACAAAGGACATTAACCCAAAGCAATATCTTAATATTGCTTCCCTCTGAAGAGGTCAAGTAATATTTGAAGAAAGAAAAAGAGGAAGAGAAAAAGGAAGACAAAAAAAGAGTATATCCAACTTAGACAGTGACATAGGCCATGAAAGGAATCTTGATCCTGTGACAGTGCTGAACTTCAGGGTGTGCTATGTATATTTTAATCTATGAAGTTGTGCAGTACACAACCTGTACTTCAGTATATGGCATCACTGTGCCACAAGTGAATATAAAATGTATCCACGTTACAGCTCATTCTGGGGAGAAGTTTCTGACTCAGTGATGATCAACACTACAGTGAGTTAGACTGTTAAAAAGAGAAAGACAGAAAAAACAAGATGCCATCACCAGAAGTCTCCAGTAGAGGTTGGTGTAGATTTTTCTCCTACTAGAAATGTCACACAAAGGAGAGAGGATAAACAAAATTATCTAAGACTTCCTGACTTACTCTAAAGTTCCATGTTCCCATGATGTTTATGTACCTTTTGACTTTTTTCTGTTAAATGTGTGTGTATAATTAGAACACATTTTTAATGTAAATACGTAGAAAAGTAGAAAAATAAAAATGTTTCCTTATTTAATTTTGTAATGTATTACTTATGCTTCACAAATGTTAACCAAAATACATATGCCAATGCCAACTTTCTGGAGCATTTTCTTCCAGTTCATCTTTGCTGCCCATTTGCTGGCTTATTCTCCCAATAGTGGCAATCAGATAACATTAATGCTGGTTTTCCCCCATTCATACTATTTCAATGTATTATTAATAATTGAAAATATTTTAATGATTTTATTTAATTTTATGGAAAAGTTACTTATACATTTGCAAAGCGAGGGTTTCTCTGTTGCTTCAAAAGTCTTTTATCTAAAGGACCTTAACATTAAATGCTTTTAGATTTTGTACTTGTTGATCAATGTGCCTGTCTCAGTTACTTAGACATAGCATTTTAGTCATAAAAGACAGTAGTTATGACATTCTGTAATGCAGCGGTCCCTAACCTTTTTGGTAGTAAGGACTGATTTCATGGAAGACAATTTTTCAAAGGACTGGGTTTGGAGGTGGTGGGTTTGGGATAATTCAAGCACATTACATTAATTGTGTACTTTATTTCTATTATTATTACATTTTAATACATAATAAAATGATTATACAACTCACCATAACATAGAATCAGTGGAAACCCTGAGCTTTTTTCCCTGCAACTAGATGGTCCCAACTGGGGGCGATGGGAGACAGTGACACCCCAAGTTCATTGCTTATGTCCAATCTACTCTGAAATCTCATTATGGTTGCTGTCACTGCAGAAATCCCTACTTCACAAAGAGAGGATGTTGGAAATGGAAGCAGATTTTTCAGTGGTTTTGTGGCAATCTAGGGATACTCCACCTTGACTTTAAACCGGAATGTATAAAGACTTGAAGTTGTCTCAAACATACTTTTAAGGCCACCACCATTTGCGATTTCAAGCAGTTGATCCTCTTCCAGCATGGAAAAAGTCGATTCACCTGGCTTATTTACAAATGGGTTGCAGATCCATTCCTTCCCAGCTGGGGAGTCCTTTGTGGTTGGGAAATAATGCTCAAACTCTCTTGAAAGTTGAGATAGGTGTTCGTGCACCAGCTGGGAGAAAGAAGGCCCAGGCTCAGTCTCTTTCAAAATTTCTGCTAATGTGTGAAACATGTCAAAAATCCCAACATTCACTCGCCCCATAATTCCAGCTTGGCATTGAATACGGCCACTTTATCTGCTGACTTAACACCGCTGTCACTCTCTCCTGAGGTGACAGATTGAGTTCGCTGAGCAGGTTGAATATGCCACATAAAGTAAGCAAGTTTTGTGACCCATTCTGTGCCACTAAAATGCACTTCCAGTAGTGACTGTTTTTCTAAAATATGTCCCTGGAGCAGCTCTCATAATTCAAAAACTCTGGCCAGTGATCTAACTTTAGAAAGCCATCTCACTTCTGTGTTTAAGATGTATGTGCTCTGCGCCCATCGCCTCACAGAGCTGTGCAAACAGAAGTAAGTTAAGGGGATGTACTTTAATGTGGTTGATGACTTTAATCACATCCTGTAAAACGTTGTTAGGTGGCATTTTTCGGCTAGCCGGCATTTCTCTATGGATGACATAGTGCATAGACTCACATTCAAAAGTGACCTCTTTGACCCAAGCAGCAAAACCAGAAAGACGTCCAGTCATGGCAGCCACTCTATCTGTGCATATACCCATACAAAATAACCAACTCAGTTTTCCTGATATGTAATTATTTGAAGACTTTAGTATTTCTGCAGCTGTGGTTTTGGTTGACAACAAAAGTGCATACATCATGCACATCCTCTTGAAAAATATATTGTACTCGGCCGGGCGCGGTGGTTCAAGCCTGTAATCCCAGCACTCTGGGAGGCCGAGGCGGGTGGATCACGAGGCCCAGAGATCGAGACCATCCTGGTCAACATGGTGAAACCCCGTCTCTACCAAAAATACAAAAAATTAGCTGGGCATGGTGGCATGTGCCTGTAATCCCAGCTACTCAGGAGGCTGAGGCAGGAGAATTGCCTGAACCCAGGAGACGGAGGTTGCGGTGAGCCGAGATTGCGCCATTGCACTCCAGCCTGGGTAACAAGAGCGAAACTCCGTCTCAAAAAAAAAAAAAAAGAAAAATGTATTGTACAAAAACAAGCCTTGTTGCTTTGTTGTCAACATCAATAGACTCATCAGCCTGTATTGCACACCAAGGTGACTGACTCATTAATCCTCTCTAACACTTATGCCTCAGTATCCTCTGTTATTTCCTCAATTCATTCAGTTATGGTGCTAGCTGAAAGAGGAACATGTGCCACCTTTTGAATTGCAGCCTCTCCTAAAAGTTCACACAAACATCCTTAGCAGCAGGCAGGATCAACTCTTCATCAACAGTAAAGGTTTTCTTAGTTTCAGCAATGCAATTAGCTACAAGGAATGATGCTCTCAGTGCAGACACATTTGATGAAGTGGTGGCCTTTAATAATTGTTTCTGTTCTTTTTGTTTGTATATATTTCTTTTGAAAAAGTCCAGATGCTTGTCTTTTAACACAGGGTACTTAGTCTTCATGGGTCACAGCAGTTTTGAAAATTTCATGGCTTCATTGAAGAGCTGATTGCCACATATGATACAAAGTGAGCTTGGATAATGTGAACCCATAATTTAAGTAGAACTCTTGGTATTTTCTTTTAAATGCAGCTTTCTTTTTGTTGGCAGTTTCAGAATCTTCAGCTGTCTCGTCATTGGGTCTTTCCCCTTTTCAAAGAAGCTCTGCATGGACATTTGTTTTTCACTTGTTTTAGCCAGGGTTAGCTTGTGGGCTTACCAATACTGTGACTGAGTCAAGTGTACAGTGCTAGAAAGAGGCACAAATGGAAGTGGTAAATAAAATAATAGGCAGGCCATGTGGAGACTAAATTAAGTGCCAGATTCTAACTTAGAGCTTGCCACCAGGTGCAACTGTACAATTGAAGTACATCAATTCACTTGCCACTATAAAGCCTGCCACCAGATGCAGCTTAATTGCCACTTGCCACACACTTACAGGGTTTTGATATGAATCTGCAAGCAATAGATTTAGGATGTTCTCTGTGTAGTCCAATGTCTCTGCTAATGTTAATCTGTACTTGCAGCCACTCCCCAGTGCTAACATCACCGCCTCAGCTCCACCTTATGTCACCAGGCATCAGATTCTCCTAAGGAGCCTGCAACCTAGATCCTTTGCATATGCAGTTCACAATAGGGTTTGTGCTTCTCTCAAAATCTAATGCTGCCACTGATCTGACAGGAGGCAGAACTCAGGTGGCAATGCCAGCAATGGGGGGTGGCTTTACACACAGATAAAGCTTTGCTTGCTCACCCACTGTTCACCTCCTGCTGTGTGGCCTGGTTCTTGATGGGCTCCAGTCCTTGACCCTGGGTTGGGGACTCCTGCTGTAGTGGAATAAACAGTAGTCCCTAAAAAGATAAGTTTATTTTATAATCCCCCAAACCTGCTAATGTGACTCTATTTGGAAAAAATATTTTTACATATATAATTCAGTGAAAAATCTTGAGGTAAGATTACCCTAATTTATCCAGGTTGCCCTAAATTCAATGACATGTATTCTCATAAGAGGAAAATGAGGGAAAAGGCACTGCTATTGAAAATAAAGATTTGTGAAGGCAAACCCAGAGACTGGAGTTTGGCAGCCACAGCCAAGGAATACCTGGAGCCAGTAGATGGTGGAGGAGGAAAGGAAGGATTCTTCCTTAGGGCCTCCAGAGGCAGGGGGCCCTGCCAACACGTTGATTTCAGACTTACAGCTTCCAGAATTGTGAGGCAAGAGAGTTATGTTGTTTAAAGCTGCCTGCCTGCAGTGGTTTATTACAGCAGCTGCAGGAAAATAACACGTTCTTAAATGTATTGTGTCATAATCACGACTGACAATTGGTCATTTTCACCTGAGTAACACAAGACAGTATCTTAGAATGTTATATTGAAACTATGTGGCATAGATTTTCTTAATTTTGGCATTCAGTTTTAAGATGTTTCTTCTGAAATGTCATTTGCTTCCAACAAAGGAAGTTTCTCTTTGCTCTGCATATTGAAAATACTCACATACAGGGTTGTGAAGAAGTTATAATCTGATGCCAGCATAAGGGAAAATGTAAGGAGCCTTGGCTGAAAAAACATAATATTTGAAGCAATGTCTGGATTATTTAATAAAATGTAGGGCTTTCTCTCTCTTTTGTCCATTTCTAAGTTATTACATGCAAATAACAACCCGACTTGATTATTGACTACATATCCTTATCATTTTCACTCATGCAGAGCAGTGTTTCCTATAAATGTTTATGGAAAAATTGTTCTTTTTATGCACTTAAAATCCTTGCTTGATGGTCTGGAGTTGATTTTTGGCACTGTTCAATGTCAAGGGCACTGCAGTTTCCTCTGAACAAAACGTCCTGGCTATCCGTAAAAATGCAGCTGCTGATGCAGGCTTTGCGGCGTTAGATCAAGAAAGCCAGCATTTCAGAATCCTGAGACTTGACAGATGGACACACAGACACACACATACAGATATACACACACACATTATCTTCTACATACCAGTCTTTGTAGCTATGTTACTGTAGATGGAGTATCTTGAAGCATGTTAGGAGAGCCACAGTGCTGTCTGTGTGAATGCAGTGTTGTTGGTTGTATTGATAAACAGCTGTGTCTTCAAATACCATGTAATCTTTTCAGACATTGGTAAGGTAAGTATTAAGTAAGTGACACTTCTATTACACTGATTGACATTTCATTATCTAAATGCCTGGCCTTCTTTTTTGTTTGGGATTATTAGTTGTCAGTTCCTCAAAGCAATTACATTGCCTGTGTTACTCCAGTTTTCCAAAGAGCATTGGGGACATTTTTAAAAATTTTCATATTCAAATAAAAATCCTTAGAATATTGTCCCAAGCTCAGACAATCAGGCCACTGGAAAGTGAATAAACAAATAATAAATAACCTGGCAACTCCTATGTTACCTGAATGTAGGAAAGGCAAATAATTTATTTGAATCATTGTCTCACCAGTGAGGTACAGGGATCAGGCAAGATCAGTGAGATTTTTTTTTTTTCCCAGAAGGGAAAGTTGTGATTTTAAGAGTTGGTAACATCTGTCATTATGCTGGATATGAAACTTTTAACAAAGTGTAGTTACCTCACCTAATCTCACACCTTAGTTGTAAATTACTATTTAATTTTGCATAGCTGTGTGTTCAGAGTTCCTTAAAAATTTCTAGAAGTATTTCTTTTGCTATTAATATTTCTCTTCTTGGTAGCTTTCTAGGACATATAAAAACATTATTATTTTTCTTTGGTTCCAGGCTTGTTATTGACATTTTAAGTATGTTCTAATTCACTCTCTAATATCTATATAAAGTGAAAGCATCAGGAGAATGAAAATGCACATATAAACAATACATAAATGTGAAATGCTTAAGAGTACATGGGTCAGGCTTGTGGGTTGATACTGGAATTTATTTAAGCTAGTGATGGTCGCAAGTATAATGATAAGAAATCAAGAGGAAGGGACTGACCCAAGAGGGAGCCTCTTGCCTGAGTTTCAATATAGGGCATAGATCGAGCCACCCAGAGCAAGGACCTAAATGAAGCTGAGTATGTGCCAGAAAAGACACAACTATAGAATGCTGGAGCTAGAGATCATCAAGTCTAGCCCCTATCATTAAGGCAATAAAAATTAATTTAATTTTTACTATGAGCTAGATGCTGAGGATTTAATGGTAAGCAGGAATAACTAGGAAGGCCTTTCTGTCCTCACTCCTGATACATAATCAACCACTGGGGAAACATGGGTTCAGAAAGTGGGGAAAAGACTTGCTCCAGGTCATGCATGTTATTTGCACCAGAGTGAATTCTACAGTCTGGGTCTCTGGAATTCTTGAAATGGCTGCCAATAGCTATTAGGCAATAGCACTTAAGGGTCACTGCCAACTACCTGAGATTCAAATGCTTTGTCTTTTTAGCTGAATAAGTTATGCGGCCTAGACCATCCTTTTCTAAAGCTAACCGATGTACCTACCTAGTTTCATGTTCACGATGCACATGGTCATCAAAGCCTTAACTGAAGAGCACAGATTAAGCAACTAACTGTGCAAGCACAGCTTTCCAAAAACTACCCCAACGGCTAGCTTGACTGCACCCTAACCATCTATCATCAAAGATTTCAACTGCTAACTTTTTTAAATTATTATTTTTTCATTTTTTTATTATACTTTAAGTTCTTGGGTACATGTGCAGATCATGCAGGTTTGTTACATAGGTATACACATGCCATGGTAGTGGTTTGCTGCATCCATTGCCCCATAATCTACATTAGATATTTCTCCTAATGCTATCCCACCCAATTCCCCCAACTCTTGCTATCCCTCCCCTAGCTTCCCATCCCATAGGCCCTGGTGTGTGATGTTCCCCTCCCTGTGTCCATGTGTTCTCATTGTTTAACACCCACTTATGAGTGAGAACATGTGGTATTTGGTTTTCTTTTCTTGTGTCAGTTTGCTGAGAATGATGGCTTTTAGTTTCATCCATGTCCCTGCAAAGGACATGAACGCATCCTTTTTTATGGCTGCATAGTTTTCCATGGTGTATATGTGCCACGTTTTCTTTATCCAGTATATCATTGATGGGCATTTGGGTTGGTTCTAAGTCTTTGCTGTTGTGAACAGAGCTGCAATAAACATATATGTGCACGTGTCTTTATAATAGAATGATTGATAATCCTTTGGATATATACCCAGTAATGGGATTGCTGGGTCAAATGGTATTTCTATTTCTAGATCCTTGAGGAATTGCCACACTGTCTCTCACAATTGTTAAATTAATTTACACTAATACCAACAATGTAAAAGTGTTCCTTATTTATTTATTTTTTGAGACAAGGTCTGACTCTGTTTCCCAGGCTGGAGCACAGTGGTGCAATTATAGCTTATTGCAACCTTCACCTCCTGAGCTCAAGTGATCCTCCCATTTCAGCCTCCCTAAGTGCTGGGACTACCACCAAAGTGCATGGTGTTAGCCACCATGACCAGCCTCAACTGCTAACTTTTTAATATATATTTCTTCCAACAACCTACACTTTGCAAAGAGCTCTCATGTTGCTGATAAGCAGTTGCTTCTGGAGTGAATGTGTACAATTACTGAATATCTAATCTATAAAATTTGCCAGATGACACACTGTCAGATATTTAGAAGTGAAGTAGCTCAGTTTTAAAGGCAGTTGATAGCTTTTTTCTTGAGTCTGATTCTGTGTGCTTTCATGTAGGGAAAAAGGGGTGTTTAAGGACTGGTGGAAAGGCCTCCCTGTTAAGATATTTTTTCAGACATATTAGTCACAGATTATTAGAACTGGAACATTTGTCCCATTTTCTTATGCTATAATTGAGGAACATCGTACACAGAATTTAAGTGACAGCCACTTAGTGACAGAACAAGGGAATTAAGTAGATATTCCGGCATTAAGTCCAGTGTTCGTTCCATGTTCCATTAGTATTGGTTTTTTTCTTCAAAATTACACATTGCCTCATATAGACAATCCCGCTGTTCATACTAAATTGAATGAAAGAGAGATTAAGTATCATTGAAAAGATGTTTTGGTGCTAAGTGTCTTTAATATCAACGGTCATTGGTGGATACCAGCCATCCTTGCTTAAGTACAGGTCTAGTTCTTCAGTGAGAGACTCATTAAAATAAATTGTAAGTGAGTAATTGACTTCTGTTTTTATCCAAGCAAAAACAGCTCTCAAGGAAAGGAGTCTACATATATAACTAAGTTACATTGACCACCCCTTAGTAGATGCTCAATAAATATTAGTTAGTTGACTAAGTAGTCCAAGAGGAAATTATGGCAACTTATATTGATAATAAAAAGGCAACATAATGTATTTTAGAAATCAGGGAATTTAGAATCTTAGGTCTGGGATCTTGGGCCTTTGCTTAAGGTGTTTAAAGCTCAGTTCCTTCATTAAGAAAATTCAGAAAACAATACGCACCTCTCAGGACTGTGGAAGAGATTAAATCAAATAATATTTAAAAGTTCTCAATCTCATATTAAATGCTATAAACTATACTTAGAAGTACTTATTGTAATTTCTTGCTGGATATATTGGCCTTTCAGAAGAAGTAGAATATTATTTTATGCAGTGGCTCTTGAAAGTTGAGAGATGGATTGAATGCATGAGAATCATCAGAGAAACTCAGATAAATATAAATTCTTGGAAGTTACCTTAACATACTGAGTTAAAATCTCTGAAGAAGGGACCTGGGAACCTCAATTTTTGTTTGTAGATTTTTAGGGCATCTGAATATGCAGCCTCATTAGTAATAATGATTTTTTTGTGTGAACAGTGCTCTCTTAATGCAATGATCTAAATCCTCTTTCTGGAGGCTCTGTAACTCTAGTTACTTTTTTTTTCCCTGAATATAGATTGTTTTATGGCTAATCTATTGCTTTTTTAAAAAAACATATTTTAAGGGCTCAGTGAGTATTCTCAGCCCAGTAATAAACACACGATGTAGTAAATATCTTTGGCCACAAACTGACATTGGTTATCCAATTTCTAAGTAAACTTAGGAGGGAACACATGTATGTACACACACGCTTCTCTGGGAGAATATTATATGTTCATTACTTAAGATGAGTATGCTACAGACAGACAAATAGATTATTTTATAAATAGATTTATCTTTGCAAGTGAAAGATTCAGTTATTTCCCTAATTTACAAATTTCTCCTTTGTCAAAAAATAGCAATGCATGCCATTTGGTCATTTACTGCCTAAATTAAATATGCCTACTTGGTTAGAAAACCAATTTTTATTTTCTTCTCATAGGGTATGACTTCCAAGTATTCACTTTAATTTTGTCACAAGAATTTTCCACAACATATCTGCCAGAATTGACACCTAATGAAATTTCTAGACACAACAAACATATTTTTTTGGCAAGTTAATTTAAAATGTCATTCCCCCTTAAGGGGAATACCTAGACCTCTTTGTCAAATAGAATGAGTTTATGAGGCTACATGAAGCCTGGTTTATGTAGTAGCACAAACTATTTCTGTGAATTTGGCCAGTCACTTAATATCTTTGGATATAAATGTTCTCCTGAAATAAAATGAAATATGGGGTAAATGGTTTTTAAGTTTCTTCCAGTTTGACCTAATAGTATTTTATGAGTTTATAAGTTCCCTAACACTGGGGACAGGAAGAATCTAGAATAAACAGAATCTATAAAATGAAACTATACAGGTATCATCAATGGAATAGGAAAAACAAAGGTTAAGCTTCACAGATTAATTAAAATGAGAATGGAAAGAATGATAAATCTCACTGAAAACATGCATGTGACTTATTGTTATCCAGAGGCTCAGTTATAGGCTACTCTTTGAGAGTTATTAACTAGGAAGCATCCCAACAATAATGGGTAATTGCCTTAGAAAAACCAGTCTGGCATAGCTTGAATGAGTCTGGTTCCTATTCACAACCCATCATTTAAAAAGGATACATCATTTAAAAGATAAAGATAAAATGTGAACTTCATAGTCCAATGAAATGACGCTCATCAAAATTTTAATTGCATCTTAAATCTACACAAAGTGGCACAGAGGGAGCCCAGAGCATAACCAGGCAAGAGAAGGTTCTGATTTGACTTGTATTCTCTTCAATTTCCCACATGATTCTTTCTCCCCAGGGGGAAATATGGACCCTGATAAGGCGAATGATGACCAGCATAATGTGAGCTGCCTAGTCATATCCCTTTAATACAATTAGAAATACATTCAGAGCCCTGGCATGAGCTATCTACTGCAACCACTTTTTCTCAGCCAATTTATACTCAAATCCATCAACACCACTTAACGTACACTGCTGTTAAGGCTCATTCAGCGTTTTCTTTCTTAGTCTCCAAGCACCATGGACATCAAGGCATCAACACAGTCATCATCACCCAGGCAAGGCTGCCTCTTCCTAAGCTTTGTCCATAGCCCTTGCTCTCCCTTCACATTCTTTGTCTATTTGTCCTTTTCTTGTCTTTTACTCTTTTAAACTGTGGAAAAGGGAAGTGCCCATTATTTTGAAAATAAAAGGGAAATAGTTGAACTCTAGCTACCTCCTTTAATGTTACAAGTTATTCTGGTCAAGCAATGGGTGGGTATATGTCCTTTATTTGCCAAGATGTCATCCTTTGTTTCTTTCCTTTCTCTTTCCATATAATTGCTCTCTTTCCAGAGAGCTTGTAAATCCCTGCAGCCCTGTTCACCCAGCAGGACGTACAGCTCTTCCAGTGTTACAGTGCATTGATACTGTAAGTATGAGAGGTTGGCTTTGATAGGAAGTTTAAAGATAAGAAAGATTCTAGTAACTGGCTCTGTGACTCAGGGCAAGCTACTTCTTTCTGAGCTTTACTTTTCTCATTTGAATAATTAAGTCATTAGACTAAGTCAGTAGATTCCAAGTGGACATTGCAAGGTCTGAACTAGAATACAAGGAAGAGACATGTGGTTTGACCTTTTCAACATCAACTAGGTTTTCATTTGAAGGGGAAAAAAATGACAACAGCAACAAAAAAATAAAACTCTAGGAAACGTTTAATGGTCTTTCTAGTTGTATGGTCCACAATTTGGGAAGTAATAGATTATGGTAACCATAATAACGCTTTAAATATTTCTTCATTGTTTGTAAAGCTTCACGGTTTGAATCCATGATATAGGAAATACCTGAAGCCCACCACAATGAGAACAAGCAAAGGATATTTATTCAGAGCTTGATAAAGCAAGGAAATCAGCTACCATCCCTTATTCTGGCAAACACTCCAAGGCAGGCAGAAGAGTGAGAAAGTTTTACAGTGGAGAAAGGGAAAGCTTCGGTTATGCTGGCATGGGGAAGCTATAGACAAGCTAACTAGAAGCAGGGCATCATACTTAATTGATTAGGTGTGCATATTTGGCTTTATCCAGTTGTTCCTAAGTTGAAAATGAGGGCAAAATTAGAAGAAAATTTTTCGGTTATTAGATTTCTCACTCTGCGTGAGAGACGACTCTCTGGTCTGGTGGTCAGGGCAGCATCTTGATTTCTGATTTAAAAGGAAAAAGAGAGAGAGAGAGAGGGAGAATTGAAGAGTTGCAAGAACCACTGTCACCTAGAGCAGTCAGAAAATTTAAGCATATACAGTCTCCAGATATTAAAGAGGATCTAAAGAGGAAGAAAGGCATCTGTGTGCTTTGCGTTATCACTTGTCCTCACAGAGGACTAAGGGTGAGGGTTAGTAATTGTCTGATGTTTAGAAAATGTAAAATGTGTCTTGTTTAATTTTGAAAAGACTGCATTTCAGTGGCTCCTTAGAATGGTCTCTAAGGGGGTGCTTTCATCTAAAGCAAACAGTCATTCCAAACTCCAAGAGAAAAAATATTTAAAAAGAAGAGTGACAGGTATACAGTAGCCACCTCTGTGATAAAGTAATTACCAAAGTCTCTTTTTCCTCAAATTATTTTCCTAGATGGGCCTGCCATAATACCAGATAGCCTCTCATTACTCTTTCCTATAGGTTATGATGTTTGTAGAAGACATTGAAAGTCCTGAAAGTGACCTGGGCCTCAGAGTGTGGTGGAAGGGATTCAAGACCAGGGGTCAGAAGACCTGGATCTTCTCTGGGCTCTGCTGTGTACCATGTGACTTGAAGCCAATCTCCAATTTTTGTTGGCCTTGATAGCCTCTCTGTAAGAGATGGGATAATCATTCCTACCCTGCCTCCCTCTGTGAGATTATTGTCAGGCAAAAATAAGACTATTGATAGCAAGATGTCTTATAACTTTTAAAGATGTTTACATCTTTTTGCTTCTTCTCCTCCTAATTCCTCTCCCTGACTTTCCACCCTCCTCCCCTCATCTCTTATTACCTTCTCTTTTCCTCATGTCCTCTTTTCCCACTTTTATTCAGATATAACTAGTGGCAGATAGGAATTCATTTAGTTGATTAGCCAGCCTGTCATTTAACAGGGACCTGAGAGAAGTGAAAAAGAGACAAGCAAGTTTCATTGGTCTCTAGAGGCAGGAATTGGGACTTCCAGAATGGCTGTGTGAGGAGGTTGATAGATCATCTCCCTGGGGACAATCATCATTTAACTGGTTATAATTATAAAACATCAACAATCCATTGAAATATCTGAAAGTTGTCCTAACAGAAACAGGTATACAAGACGCCCTATGAAATCTGAACAGGAAGAGCATGAATCTGCTGCATTTAGGCCAGGCCAGGCCAAGGCTTACTCCTATCCTATGCATAGCTTCTCCATCAGCTCTGAAATTTAGAACCACTTGTTCAGGTGCTCTATTTTGGGTGGTTATGGCTAAGAAGATAAGGCTGTCTGTTCCTGCAATTCCTAATCTTGGCCAACCAACAGTTTTACTCTGAGAGGAGCGGACCACAGGCATCTCTTAGAACTGCCTTCCAAACTCCATGTTGCAAGTTTTATTTTGGGTAGGCATGGTAAAGAGGAATGAGGCTCCCTTCCCCCACCCAAGTTTCCAGCCATTGGACAAAAATCCTGCCTTAGACACAACAAGTCAAATCTCCTGGGGCCCAATTTGTTTATAGCATGGAGGTTTTATGCTG
The DNA here is from genome assembly GCF_009761245.1 of Sapajus apella. Lineage (NCBI taxonomy): Eukaryota > Metazoa > Chordata > Mammalia > Primates > Cebidae > Sapajus > Sapajus apella. The sequence continues at coordinate 16,590,677 of NW_022436987.1, read as the reverse complement.
GGAAGGACAAACTTAAGAAGATAAAAGGCTGCCATACCCCTCAGTGCTGGGAAAGTAAAGGAGTCAGAGGACTGTTGTTCTCAATTCCCAGCTTTCAGCTTCACAGCTCTAACTAAAAGGACTGACTTTATTTGGGACAAGGCATGAGGGAGTTCATGGCTAAAGATAAACGCAGATTTTGTTAGCAAGTAACTAAGAGTACCTGGTAGTTCTGTGATCCTACCAGATTAAAAATGGAAGACCAGCCAGAAGTAATTACAGAAAAGGAGACAGCCAAGGAGAGGCCTCTTGGAATCACACATATCCTGGGGGGCCTGAAAGGGAGTGTGTATACACTCGGCTTCATTCACTTCAAGAAATCAGAATGGGACATGGAACAGAATGGAAAGAATTCCCTAAGCAACACAGAGATCCATCAGCAAAAGGGGGAAGCCTCACTGACTCAAGGGGCTTAAGCACAACATCTAACTAAACACTAGCTGAACAATGTAATCCTCTGATCCAGGGGCAATACCTAGAAAGTCAGGCTTAAAAGTAATCACTCTGCTCCCTGGTGGTCTGGAAGACTCTCTGCCTGGCCAAAGCTGAGCCCTCTCATGAATAACTGGAGAGGAAACTTCTGGGCTATTAGTCCCTGGTTGAATGTGAAACATAAACTTCCTGAGTTGTGAAAGCAATATCCAAGCTACACACACACACACACACACACACACACACACACACACACACACAGGGAGAGAGAGAGAGAGAGAGAGGGGACAGAGAGAGAGAAAGAGAGAGAGGGAGAGGGAGACGGAGAAGGAGAGGGAGAGGGAGAGGGAGAAGGAGAGGGAGAGGGAGAGGGAGAGGGAGAGGGAGAGGGAGAGGGAGAAGGAGAGGATGAGTGAAAATTTAACTGACCAATGGGGCTGAAGTACAGTCTTTAACCAATATCTGGCACTTATTGATTAAGGGGCTAATCTCAGGAAGCTGAGCTGAAAGACACAACAAGGAGAACAATTTTGAGCAGGGACATCAGAGGCTGCAAATTGCAGGGAAGATTGACTTCACGAAATTAATTCAGACAAATTACTAAATAAATAAGCAAAACAAATGACAAAGCAAACAATAACAACAAGTCACAGAGCCACAGGTCAGTATATAAATTAAAGTGCTCAGCACATTGCCAGGCTTATATTAATGATGAGTTTAGAGTCAGAGTGACTGAGTCCTAATGTTGTTCTGACATTCACTTGCTATGTGATCTGTGCAAGCTGCTTTTCTCCTCTGTGCCTTAGGTTTCCTGTAACTCAGTGATAATAGCATTTATGTCTCAGGGTTGCTGTGAAGCTTAAATTAATTATGCATGAAAATAACTGACACATAGTCTATGCCCAATTCATATTAGCTATTGTCATAATTAAATATGGGTTTTCCTCTTTTCCGTATATAGTGTGTATACTGGTTACCCAAATCCCTCTAATAGATTACTATCCAAGTTGAATCAAGTATGATTGCTTTTAAAATGTCGGTAGTCCTGGGAAGGTTTGTCTGTGATGTCATGGACACTTGTACTAAATATATTCACCAGTTTTTCACTGCCATAGACTAAACGGGGCATGAAAGCTTATGTTTGGCTAAAGAAAGAGGAGAACATCATTAGGGAAAGAGGAGAGTCAAGGAGGTTAGTGGGTGCTAAATGAGAAATTTCACTGATATTGCACTTTCACTTAATCCAAGCCCTCTATGCCCATCCTAATGAGTTAGAACAGAGTTGTGGATGTGAGTGACATTCAGTTGCATAGATCAAGTCTTTCTGATTTCTCTAAAACCCAATACCCTGTTGCTTGCTGTTAGGTAAGCTAACCCTGTGACTTATTTTTGGTTGTGAATAGACAGAAGGACAAACTATACCACAAGATCTCTCCAGAATACTGCAGGATTATTTGGCTCAGTGTTTCTGACAAGCCAAATGCTAGATCAGCATCACCATCCATGATTCCAGTTGCTGGCATTAAAGCCCAGATCTTCCCCAGAGCTTTCCTGACAACAGAACAGGACTTGCTAACATATAAACTTAAATGCTTTATTACAAAAAGAAAAATGCAGAGAAACAGAAAGCCACCAATCTCCCTTACGCTAGGCTCAAAAAGAAAGGAAATACAATCTTTCTGGTAACTAGAATTTGGTTTCCTTGGTTTTAGCCATAGACATGATAATAAATACAAATTCCCTCGGGGCACATTTTTATTTAAAAAATCTCATTTACAAAGGTTTGCAGCTGCATTACAATTTGAGTACGGTTTATAAAAAATGGCTTGATGTGCTGTGTACTTGTTTTATTTCTGAAAACAAATTAGCTATAATTTTGTGCTCCTAATTGGAGCTTTGTGTTTCCATAGAAGCCTTAATTTTTTTTACTTATTCTCAAATTTTATTAAACAGATGATAACTTTTTCCTTTTTATTATTTCCATTTAGTAAGAACTAATCTAAAAATTTTCAAACATTAACAAAATAAGGGCAACAGTGAGAAAAACATCACAAACATATGTTTCAGACCCAAGAGTTATCTAGGGTTTGCCACACCTGTTTTATCTGTCTCTTTATATTGTTTTCTTCTCTACTTTTTTTTTTCTCTTAAAAACTCATCCTTGTAACCATCTAATACCTAGTTTATAATCGTATTTCCTCAGTTGTTTTCCTACAAATTAAAGTATGGGTTGCTTAAATAAGGGTTCAACCCACATCCATCATTACATATGGTCGTTATGAATTTGAAACTCTTTAATGCTGGGGTAGTACATTTCCCTGTTTTTCATGCTACTGATTTATCTAAAAAGACAATGAAACAGGTCAGCCAATTTGAAGGATGTTCCATATAAAAGATATGCCTTTGTTTCCCCTAACCTTATTATTACCTGAAAGCTGGAAATGAGCTCTCGTGACTGACATTGTATTTGAATCAGGTTCAATCGTTTGGTAAGAATATGTTCTAGATTATGCTAAATACTTTTATTCTTTTACTCATCAGCATTTCCCATGATCGTCTCCTGTTTTTAATGATTGGTGCCAGCCCCAGGGATTGAATTGGAAATAGCAAAATATTTTTAATTCTATCATTTCTTCTACATTTGTTAGTTATAATTATTTTAATAAAATAATATCTTTTTAATATATATAGAATAGTCCAATTTGTGCAACATGAAAAATAATTCCAATAAGAAAAGCATTTAATTCTTCCGTTATTAGAGAAAGGACCTGGGGCCTGTTACTTCTAATATAACCAATTAATTGGGAGAGGGGTGGTTAGCCCCTGTCTCCTTCCTCTTTCTTACTTTCTATCTATTATCATAATTTTATGAGTCTGAATCAATTTCAATTATTATTTTTTCAATGCTTAACTTTTGTCATTTTTCCATCTTTGGCCATTAGAAGTCCTTTTATGTTTGACAGTGACCCGTTGACATAAGTCTTCGAGCATCTCCTTTCTTTCTAGCAAAAAGAAATTTCAGACATATGGAGTATCCATGTTTCCCACATTTGGGATTAGGCATTACCTCTGGGGCTCTAGGACCACAACCTGGGCACTAGATTAACTAACTGTTCTTGAACTCTCATTACTTTCAAACATTTCCTTTCGTGAAAGTTAGAAAATATGTATTTTAAGGAAAACAGTAATGAATTTATTCTAGTATGTCCTATTAAAATTTGCTGCTATGTTTTTTTAAAGGACATAAATAACTCTTTTACCTGTGTTTTTATTTGTAGGCTTTAGTTTATAATTTTTCTTGCTGGGTTACATTCTATCTTGTCTGATATCAGAATTACAACTTATTCTTTTTATTTGTACTTGCTTGGTATATCTTTGCCCATCATTTTATTTTTAACTTTTCTAAATCATTTTGCATTAGCTATGTCTCTTGCGTTCAGCAAGCAGTTGGATATGAATTTGTTAGCCAATCTAAACAACTTATTAGTTTTTTTTATAAAGTTATGCACATTTATATTTACTAATGAGCTACTCAAACTTCTAATTTCTATCATATGATTTTGCATCATATTTACATTTACACATGCTTACACACACTAAATCTTTTACTATATTATGACTTTTAAAAAATGTTAATGGTGTTTATTTTGGTTTTTAGGACAGTTTATCTTTTTGTTCTAGTGGTTTTCATTATACCAATACCTTTCTTTATATAATATCTCTAGAGCTGCCTTTTTTAGATGATGTCTATTAGCTACTTACAATGAACATAATGAAGATGGCCAGCACCAATTTTTCTCATTTTCTTCCCTCCGTTACTCAATTTTAATGACAAATATTACCTTAAAGATATTTCTGACTCTTAAAAAATGCTTAAACTTTTGTTATTTCATTCATCTTACAAGTCAATACTGATGAGGTCACCAGCTTCCATATTCCATTAGCCACTTAGTCTCATCTCCCATTTTTGTTATTTACATCACATCTAGATTGTCGGATTATATAACATTTACAAACTAGTTTGTTATCTTATCTTGTTTATTTATTCTTCAAAGCTCACTCCTGAGATTTATGCTATAGCTTATTTAGTCATTTTTGGGTGCCTGAGCCTTTCTTTCTAATGCATTTCTTAGAGAGCCCTTATGAGACCAGTATTCTCCAAATGCTAAGGAGATATTTGGAAGATTAAGAAACTATACTGTTACTAATACTGTGTGTATTAATCCATTCTCAAACCACTATAAGGGCATAACTGAGACTATGTAATTTATAAAGAAAAGAGGTTTAATTGACTAGCTTCGTAGGGCTGGGTAAGTCTCAGGAAACTTACAATCATGGCAGAAGAGGAAGCAAATATGTTCTTCTACACATGGCAGCAGCAAGAAGACTTATAAGTGAAGAGGGGGAAATCCCATTATAAAACCACTAGATCTCATGGCAACTCACTGACAATCATGAGAACAGCATGGGTAACTGCTCCCATAATTAAGTAATTCAAGATGCAATTCGGATGTGGGAACAGCCAAACTATATTATTCTGCCCCTGGCCCATCCTAAAGCTCATGCATGTCCACACATTTTAAAACACAATCATGCCCTTCCAACAGTCCCCCAAGGTCTTAACTCATTCCAGCATTAACTCAAAAGTCAAAGTCCAAAGTTCCATCTGAGACAAGGCAAGTTTCTTCCATCTATGAGCCTGTAAAATCAGAAGCAAGTTAGTTACTTCCTAGATACAATTGGGGTATAAATATTGGGTAAATAAAGTCATTGCAAGTGGGAGAAACTCACCGAAACAAAGGAGGTACAGGTCCCATACAAGTCCAAATCCAATAGGGCAGTCATTAAACCTTAAAGTTCCAAAACTATCCCCTTTGACTCCGTGTCTCACATCCAGGTCACACTTACAAGAGGTGTGCTCCCACAGCCTTGGGCAGCTCTGCCCTGTGGCTTTACAGGGTCCAGCCCCCTCTTTCATGGCTGCTTTCACAGGCTTGAATGTCTCTCTCCAGAAAATGGGTTTTTATTTTCTATCACATTATTAGTCTGCAAATTTTCCAAACTTTTATGCTCTGCTTCCTCTTGAATGCTTTGTCACTTAGAAATTTCTTCTTCCTGATACCCTAAATCATCTCTCTAAAGTTCACATTCCACATATCTCTATAGCAGGGTCAAATACCACCAGTCTCTTTGCATAGCAAGAGTGACCTTTACTCCAGTTCCCAAGGAGTTCCTTGTCTCTGTCTGAGACCACCTCATCATGGAATTTATTGTCTATATAACTATCAGCATTTTGGTCAAAGCCATTCAACAAGTCTCTAGGAAATTCCAAACTTTCCCACATCTTCCTACCTTCTGAGCCCTCCAAGTCTCTAGGAAGTTGTAAACTTTCCCACATCTTCTTGTCTTCTTCTGAGCCCTCCAAGCTGTTATAACCTTTGCCTGTTACCCAGTTACAAAGTCACTTCCACATTTTCAGGTATCCTTACAGCAGCACCCCACTACCAGGTACCAATTTACTGTATTAGTCCATTCTCATGCTGCTAATAAAGAACTGCCTGAGACTGGGTAATTTAAAAAGGAAGAGGTTTAACTGACTCACAGTTTAATTGACTCACAGTTTCCTTAGGGGAAGACTCAGGAAACTTACAATGGCAGAAGAGAAAGCAAACATGTCCTTCCTCACAAGGTGGTAGGAGAGAGAAGAATGAGCAAAAGGGGAAAAGCCTCTTATAAAACCATCAGATCTCATGAGAACTCACTCACTATCATGAGAAGAGCATGAAGGTAACTGCCTCCGTGATTAAATTACCTTCTACTGGGTCCCTCTGAAGACACGTGGGAATTATGGAAACCAATTCAAGTGGAGATTTGGTTGGGGACACAGCCAAATTATATCAGTGTGAGGCACTGCTGGAAGTCCTAGAATATACATTAGGTGCCAACTATGCCTATGATTCAGTGGTTGTTAAACTGAAGCTCTTGGCTTCAAGAATTTCACAGCTTTTATTACATAATAGCTATCTTTTATACTAGGAATCTCAGAGTTCTGCCAAGGTGTTTCCTTGTTCTATTAAGTAACTTAACAGCTATATGTCTGAACACCAGATTTCAGACCCTTTAAGATCAATCTATTCCTTTGCATCTGGGCCAGGCTATAGATTGCCAGATGACTAAGAGTTACAATGACGTTCATGGAGATTGATGTCAGGGCTGGAGAAAGACTGGACCATTCTAGATTTTAAAATATCTCAAATTTGTCTATGATCTCTTCTTCATTCTCTTGCTAAGCTCCTTTAATTATTTTTTTTCCCAATCCATACACAATGCTGTAAACATTTCTTAGTTTATCTCCCTCTTTCCATCAAAGTTGGATTGAAATTTATTCCATTTACCCAGGATGTTACTCTTATCCAATTCACTGTACTAAGTCAGGGAATGAAAACAGATTTCATTTCCTATGCAAACTTTGATACTATGTTCATAAAAATACTGCACTAAAAATCTTCTAAGGCCACATCCCATCTCAGTAGGGCTCTTGTGATTAATTAAGGATGTTTGCCAAAGGATGAAGGAATGTCAGATGGAAATCCGGTTATTTTCAAGCCTAGAGTAACTCATGATGATACTGTGCTACTTTATATAATCTTGCTCATTTGTATTATAAGCTCTTTTTTAAGATTTGGGCCCATTAAGTATTTGAATTTTTAATCAGATAAACACAAGAAAATACAAGGAGAATTCCATTGTAGACACTCCCATTTCTTGAAGACTTTTAGAGAGTAAGTATTTTGGGTTGATTAATCGACAGGGCCATCTTTTGGATACTTAATGGTATTAAATAAATGTCTTAAGTGAAATTCTTTGCATTCAGAGATAAAAAGCATATTTATTTTAGAGCTTAATTTTAATTATGGAAACAAGCTAATAAACAAAATTAATATTATATCATAATTATTCCTAAGAGCTTTGTGCATTTACTTTGGGAACATCAAAGAGGTTTAGTTCAGAAAGGCAGGTCAGAGAAATCTTCCCAGGGGGAATGGTGTTTGAGCTGATTGCTAAGGGATGAATTGAAATTGGCAAATACAGGGTGCTGATGAGGGAGAGTTTTTGCAAGAACAGAGAACACTTGGCACAAAGCAAGCAACAGCATGATGTACTTGCAGACCTAGTTGCTCACTGCAGTGAGAAAGTAGAGTAGGATGCATGTATGTGTATAGAGAACTGAGACTAGAGTGACAGGCAGAGACCAGCCATTTTTCAGAGACCAGTCTGTTATGTGACAGAGACACATATCATGTGTCCTTGTGGCAACTACTACTACTACTACAACTGCAACATAATCTAAGCAGTGGGGTGGAGGAGGTGGGAAAAAATGTCTCATCTCCTCCCTTTTAAGAAGAACTTTAAGTACCAAAAGTACTTCTTATATGGCACCGGCTGCAACTTAGTAATATAGCAACAATTAGCTACAGGAGAGTACAGGAATGTGTTATTTTTCTTGGTGGTCATGTGCCCACTAAACATTAGATCTCTGTTACTAAGAATGGATTACTGATTTGGGGATAAATAATTAGCAGTCTCTGCCTCATTGCTCAAGTAACTCCCCCTTAGAAGGGCCTTTATTGATTGCTCTGTGTAAGGACTACATATTGCTATCTTCTTACTTTGGTTTATTGCCCTCAAAATATATCACTACCTGATTTTATTATATTAATCAATCCATATCTGCCTGTTCTAGAATTTTCTCTATCTAACCATCCATTTATTTGAAATCTGTTCACATATTTACTGTCTGTTTTTTTCCTTTGAATATAAAGGCTCAAAAACCAGGGATATTATATTTCTGTTGGGTAACTGTATTCCCAGCAACTAAAATAATGCCTGTTATTTAACAGGCACTTAATGCATTTATGCTAAAAATAATTTCCTCTGGGAAGTGGAAGATAAGGTTATATCTGCTGTAAGCAAAAATATATGTGCGTATGTTAGATTGTTCCAGTGGGGATATCAGAGTTTTAGGAGAATTGGTAATGTTTAAAATGTTTAAGAGAATCTGAGAGAAATGGTAAGGCTTGTGTATGATGTTCAAGACTCTTGTGAGAATGGTTTTCATACATTTTATGATGTAAATCTGTTTTGTAATAAACTTTCTCCAGCAGTGCTCAGTTAGTAGGATTCACATTACAGAAAATAACTAGCAGTTAATCTAGTGTTGAGATTTGAAGATATTAGCAAAAGTATTGCTGAAATAGTGAAAACATTATTTTTCTTGGTCATTATGTAGAAAACAAAGAATATAGTTATAATAAGTAGTTTGGATGAAAATAATAAAAAGAAAAATGAGTTAGAAGAGAATAGTAATGCTACATATTATAGTGTTTTTAGATTCAAAGTGGTTGTGTGTGCATATGTCTTTAATTTATGTAACCTCATTTAATTTTCATGTGTGTGAATAAAAATAACCTCTGACATCGTCAAAGCAGATGTTACTATCCTTATCTTACAAATGAGAAAATTACAAATGAAAGTGTTTGAAGACTTTCCTAAACATAACAGGAAATTAGAGGAAAAAGAACAGGAATCAAAATTTCCTGAATATTTGTCTAATTCTCCAAAAGAGATATATAGGAGACATCTGCTGTCTTCAATTAGGATAGTTTCATTAACTTGGCTTGAGTACTTTAATACTATAAGGACATATTATATTTCATCATTTTTGATTAACTCAAAGGAAGAAATGCATAGATACCTATTTTGTTGTTGTTGTTTTTGGGAAATAATGTTGGCTTTCACTCAAGATGCTCACATTAAGAAAACATAAGTAGGTGGACTGGTGTACTGAATTTTTCATGAATAATGTATGTAAAATTAAACCTATTTAAAAAATAACATTTCATTGGAAGATGATAGGTGCATATAAACCTTAGCATTTCTTAGTGTGATATAAAATTCAGGCAACAAGGTGTGGTAGAAAAAGTACGGACTTTGAAACACACAAATTAGAATCCTGTCCTAGCTTTCTCTGAAAATTAGTTTTGTCATTCACAATATAGAAATGATAATGACTTCTTCATAGCATGACCAGGGACACTCTGGATAGACTTGCACCAGAAATTAAATTCTTCTTTCTGAAAATGACACACATCTGCTCACATTTTACTAATTTTAGCAGTCATATGTCCATGCTTAATTTAAAAGAAAAGGGAAAGTATAATCCACATGTAGATCACAGTGATTTAAATTAATCAGATATATTGGCCAGGCACCATGGCTCATGCCTGTAATCCCAACACTTTGGGAGGACAAGGAAGGTGGAGCACTTGAGGACAGGAGTTTGAGACCAGACTGGCATGGTGAAACCCCATCTCTACTAAAAATACAAAAATTAACTGGGTATAGTGGCCTGTTCCTGTAGTCTCAGCTACTCATGAGAATCCCTAGAACCAGATTTGTAGAGGTTGCAGTGAGCCGAGATTGTGCCACTGCCCTCCAGCCTGGGAGATACAGCAAGACTCTGTCTCTAAATAAATAAATAAGTAAATAAAAAATCAGACATATGGATAAAAAATAGCAATGAATAATAAAACAGCATTTTCCAAGGCATATTTTGCAGAATTCTTTCCAGAAGAATATTAGTAGGTATTTGCAGGATAGTTTCCCTAAGTGAATTTGCCAAATATAGATTTATTTAAAATTCAAGATTGTCTACTGTAAGATTTTGGGAAACTTCTACATGCTAAAATGTACCATCGGTCTCAAAAGTGGGAGACAGCAACTACAGTATGTAGCATTTTTAAACTTTATTGGATCCTGGAATCATTTTTTGTTTGGTCATCTGCTTTCTAAGTACAACTATATGAGATTATGTTCATAACATAATATCCCAGGTTGAAAATTTGTGGCTGAAATGATCTGAGGTCTGCTGAGAAGGAAGATTTTTTTTTATTTGTTGTGTCTGTGTGTGTTTGGTTTGTTTGTTTGTTTTTCTGGGTGAAAAGGCAATGCCTTCTAAGTTTTCAGGATGATTGCCTATAAAGGCTAAGTACATAGATACCTCAAGCCTTTAGGTGGTCTGTCATTGGGAACAGAATGTGAGTGAGTAGAAGGTTTAGAAATAAAGTAACTTATTGAAAATATGCAAATTGGAATACTTGCTAAGAAGAAACTAAGAATACCAAATGCACATTGCTGTAAGGAATATAGGTAAATAAGTTGAGGTTGGACCAGAGCTCATGGTTTTATCCCAGAGACTGAGGCCTCAGTTATGTAACATTGAGGCCAAGTTAGGTGATATATATTTCTCCCTATGTATTGATTGCTCTCTCTCACTTATCAGTATTACATTGTTAATGGTCTTGATAAAGATTTCACTGTAAATGCTGCCTCAGAAAACTGATTGCATAAAAGTGTGAATAGAGATCAGAAAGTATTGACTCAGAAACTGTTTCTTTGAGGACTTGTACATTACAGGAAGGTGACAAGGGTGTCAAGGTGGTGCCCTCAACAGACTGGTAGTTAGCTAATTGCTGTCAAGAGGGATTCAAAGTGTCTTAGCTCCAGATTTTGAATCATAGAAAAATATTGGGGAGTTTAATACCTGGTGCCACCACCAATGAGTTTTGCTATCACCATTGAAGATCATACGCTAATTATATCATAGCATACTGCCATCTCTTGCTTGAAATACAGTTTTTTAGCTGCTTTCCCTAATTTCACTCTTACCCCCACTCCCACTGACATGTTTTCATAGCAGGAAGAGAACTTAATATTATAATTCATCAATGACATACTTCCCATTTCATTAAAAACCCAGTTTAAAGTACCACATATTCTGGTGTCTGCCTAGCTTTTTCCCCATCGTTAACTTCTCTCCAGGCATTCCTATTTTCTCCTAATATCCTGAACAGGCCAAACTGTTAACCTTGCTCAATGTCTATGCAAATAGTATTTCCTCTTCTTGGAATGTTTCTTTGATCTTTAAAAGTCTAATGTCTGCTTATTTTAGAAAAGACTTGCTTAAATGCCACATCTTTAGGAAAACCTTTCTCTGCTACCCTTTTAAAAGCAGGTAATACTTCTTGGTTTCATTCTTTTTATTTTCTTAATAATGCTTATCATGATTTATAATGCTGTAAATTTACTTATTTTATGATTAGTTTTTTGTCAGTCTCCCTCACAAGAGCATAAATAATAAGGCAATGACGGTAAATGGTAATGCCTATTTTATATATTACTTAAACTCAGTATCTAGTTAGAACAATATATTTATATCAAAGACATGAATATAAAGAAGGAGAGAGAGGGAAAGCTGCAGAGAAGAAGGAAGGAAAGGAGGGAGGGTAGGAGGGAGGGAGAAAGGAAGGAAGGGAGGGAGGGAAGAAGGAGAAAAAAAGTAAATTTGTCAGAATAATGCCACCAACTGGAGAGGTTTGGGGACTGTCAACCAAAAGTCTTGTTCCATACTCTCCACTTTGTTCACCTAGCAGTTTTCAAAATCCCACCCCTTTTCCACACTTACTTCACTAGTGAATTTTTCAGTATGATCCTACAGAATTACTCTAGGTCTCCATTCATCTTCATATTTTCCTGTCTCAATATTTTTTTTCAAATACCATTTTTTTTTCCAATTAATGTTCTGTTCAGATGCCACCTTTCCTATGAAACCTAATTCATCCTGAGTCTAGACCACCAAAACATTTTCTTTGAATCTCTTTTATAAAAAAATAACTTTCAGGTCAATATTTTATAGTCTTTCAGTTTTATGTCTTACATTTTATCTTTTTCCAGACTATGAACTCCCAGAACAGAAAGGATCAATAATTAATTTTCTTTCTTAAAGTATCTAGTATGCTACCTTATCTATAGTATATTATCAATAACTTATGTGGTAATTTAATTCTCCATTCATGTAGCAAAAAAACAATAAATGTTAAAACAGCACCAATTTTCACTATTGTTTTAGAGCTTGTTTTAAAAGGCACTTTATTTTTTTCAGATGAAAAATTAGTTGTATTGTAATTTTGTTTTATTTTATACTGGTAGAAAATACTACCATAAGCAATTCCTCCAATCCACTTATTTGCAGAGCACTGGGTATATAGGTATTTAGCATGTACTGCACACATAAACACTAAATATTAGGAAAATAAATTGCTTTTTTACTCCTTAGTCTTCTTCTGTCCTAAATGCCAGTACTGTAACAGTTCTGTCAAAACAAGATGGTTACTTGTGGCACCTCTGCATTGGAGGTTATCAATGTAGACAAGACTGTTGACACATTATAGCTAAGAGACAGCATAGTGAAAAGTTTAATCAGCTGTATAAACACAAATGAATTGTATCTCAAATATGATGGGCCATCACAGGAAAATTATTATTGATGTAATTCTGAAAATAAGGTCTTGGATGGGGAATCTTGCTGAATAAGAAAAAGTAGGCTACAGTATTCTGTCCTATAAGAGAGAAATTGTCTATAAAAAGAAGAGCTCGATGTTCCCCTCTCTAATAGGAATCATTTGGTAGCATGCCTGAATGGTGAGTTTGCAGAAAGCAGTGTAAACTAACCCATAGTATTCCCTTGCTATGTGCAGATTCATAGCCAGAACTGAAGGCTTGATGAAAAATACCCAAATGCCATATATCCAGAAAGTACAGTCAGTGATGATATTTGACTTGTTCCTTGTCAATGTATCATTACACCTGATAAGTTGTAATGAGCTCAAATCTTTTATTGCTTCAGGGTTTTTACACTGTTGTTCCCTCCTTCTGGAACACTATTTCTGAGATTGCTGCATATGTGTATCCCTCTTACCATTCAGATCTCAGTGCAAATGTCACCTTCCCAAAAAATGATTTCATGGCCACCATATGCAGTTTACCCTACCCCTGTTAGTGTTGGGGTACATTGCCTTGTTTCTTTTTTTCATTGTATTTACCATACCTGAAATTATTACTTATCTGATTGTTTACCATCTTTCTATTCTACTAAAATGTAAGATCAATACACACAGGATGCTTGTTTGCCTTATTCACTGCTATGCTGCCAGGGCTGGAATGATGTCTGGTGTGGAGTAGTTATTCCATCAATATTTTATAGAACAAATGGATGAACCATATTTGCTGCATCATCTTTTCCCAGCATTGTAATATCAGTTTCAGCATATTAAGAGAGGTCAATAATGCATCAGCTATTTTCCTGCTGAGAAAATGAGTTGGAAAGATTCACTGTAAGTTCACTCATGATATTGATTATAAAAACCTGCTGGAGTTCTCAAATTTTAGAAGGAAAAGGAGCATGTAAGGAAGAAAGCAGAAGGCAGGGAATTGTCATTTATTGGGGTTCTACCATGTGCTGATTAGCACACAGGATGTATTAGTCACCTTACACACTTATAAACCATAATATCAACAATGATCAAATGTACTGAACACTTACTATGTGCCCAGTACAGCCCTGAAATGTTTTATTTTATTTTTCTCATTAAATTCTCACAACTAAATTTAAGAGATAGGTACAATTATTATCTTCATTTTATAGTTTAAAAAATGGCTTCTTGACAGGTATTTTCATAATTAAGATTGTAAAACCAATGTTAAAACTAGTTTTTTTCTTTTTCCTTTCTTTCTTTCCTTTTATTTTTTTTGAGACAGAGTCTAGCTCTGTTGCCCAGGCTGGGGAGCAGTGGCACAATTGCAGCTCACTGCAGCTGCCACACCCCAAGTTCAAGCCATTCTCCTGCTTCAGCCTCCGAAGTAGCTGGGATTACAGGCACCCACCATGACGCCCAGCTAATTTTTGTATTTTTAGTAGAGACAGGGTTTCACCATGTTGACCAGGCTAATCTCAAACTTCTGACCTCATAATCCACCCTCCTTGGCCCCCCAGAGGGCTAGCATTACAAGTGTGAGCCACAATGCCTGGCCTGCAGTAATTTTTTCAAGGCTACAAATATAGTTAACAGATTTGAACCTGGATGTTTTACTATCCACACTTTGCTTTTCCAAACAAACAGAATGCGTGTATGAGTGTATTTATGTGGGATCTGCCCTTGCTCAAGTATTGTAATAAAATTCATTCAATTAGTAAAGCAAATCAGTCATTTTCTGAGTGCCTACCTATGTGCTGAAATTGAATTCATTTCTCAAAGAGTACACACATACTATGAAAGACAGAATAAGCCACACATCATTTGGTATAAAATAATAGGTTTTAAAAATAAACTATTAAAGAATAAGATTTCCTTGAGTAAAGTGTTGATTATTAGGTATGTATATAACCTCAGCACATAGGTGAGGGAGAATGAGCTTGATGCAGGCCATAGAGCCTAGGCTGGGCTTTGAAAGATGGAAAAGAACAAGGATAACATCAGAGAGGGAGAGAGAGAGAGAAAAATTAGTGTTATATTTAAAAAGACACAGAGAAAAGGAGCAATAAGCTATGCATGCAGTATGTAGACGTAAAGGGAAGGAGAGGTTCACTAGATTGGAGCTAAGAAGGTGGTTCAGAAAGGGCAGTTCAAATAGTTAGGTAGGGCCAGATTATAGCACTTAAATGCACATCTCTTCCTGTTCTCATTTTCTACTTGAAGTTTACCATGGGTGTTTCAAGTAGTGTGTGTAAAGCAAGAGGGTGAAGGGGAGGCTGTCTTCTCTTATAGTCCCAATGGATTGTGATGACCAGAGCCTCAAAGAAATATACACAAAGAATAGTTTGATAAAGATGAGATTCTCCTGATATGCACATTAGAACTAAAGATAAAATGGGTTTCTGCAGTGTGGAAAGAGAAATCTGCCAATCCAATTCATTGTGCTTCCCATCAGTTTTCTATTTTTATGGTTAATTGCTTAAATATGAGCTTCTGCCTTACTAATGAGCTTAGGGATTTTTATGTAAATGATGCATTTTCATGGACTAAAGAGACTTTAAAAAATGTCTTACCCCCTAAAATTAATTTTGGCAGGAAAAGTCAGTGTATAAAGTAAGCTGTTTGGGAGGCATTTGATTGAGAAAATTTGCTGTGGGTATTGCTTTAGCAGTACAAAAATAAATTGATGTTTACAAGAAAATTATCTTGATACACAGAAATTCTGAACACAGAGTTTTTGCCAAGTGTGCTTTACTTTATTTTGCTCAGAATTTTAAAAGATAATTAGTTTATAGTTTATTGAACCAATATTCAATGATTAAATCTTTGAGAAACTACTATGTGTCCCATGCTTTCATACATACATATTATGTCATTTAATTTTAACATCCTTGCAATTTTACCAAAAACTCTGAGGTTTAGCCTTTGCTCAAAGTGACAGATACTATGTGGAATTTAAGCCTGCATTTTAGTCCTATACTCTTTCTTCCTCCCTATAATATTTTTATTCTCCAGGATTATGAATTTCCCCTAGCTTGAGGGTAATGATGCTTTCTTCCTCTGTCCTTCCCTTGTTCCCTTTCTCCTTCCCTCCCTCCATCCCTACTTTATTTTCATCCTTCCTTCCTTCCACAGACATTTAATGTGATCTAGGTTCAGAGATGTATTATAGGTATTGTAGGTACAAAGAAAATAAGACATTGGCCCACACCAGGGAGGAGTTACTAATCTACTCTTGGGAGGAGCAGACCAGGTATTTAAACAAAAAAATGTAATGGTGTAGTAACAATGCCATTATTGTGTAGACAATTGGCACAAAGGCATTGTTCTATTTTGCATAGGAATGTTATAAAAGGTTTCATAACAAAAGTGAAAATTGAGCTGAATCTGAAAAGATAAGTGATATGATTTGGCTTTGTGTCCCCACCCAAATCTCATCTGGAATTGTAATCCCATGTTGAGGAAGACACCCGGTGGGAGGTGATTTGATCATGAGGGTGTTTTCTCCTCATGCTGTTCTTATGATAGTGAGTTCTCAGGAGAGCTGATGGTTTTATAAAGGGTCCTTCTTCCTTTGCTCTCTTCTCTCTTATCTGCCACCATGTAAGACATGCAAGCTTTCCCTTCTGCCATGACTGTAAGTTTCCTGAGGCCTCCCTAGTCATGTGAAACTGTGAGTCAATTAAACCTCCTTTCTTTATAAATGAAACAGCTCAATAGAAAAGTTTTGAAAACCTTAATCTTGTTTAAATTGAGATCAATCTGTTCCTCCTTGGAATCAAACATAATGAGGCAGTAAGAGGTGACTAATCCAATGCAGAAGTTTCCCCTAATGCCTCAGTTCTTGGGCAGTTCTTTATAGGGGTGTAAAAACAGACTAATACAATACAATAAGTAACTATTTGCAAGAAAAATTGGGGACAATGGCAAGAGACACCCTCAGCCCCAGAAACAGAATATATGAAGGCACAGAAATTTAAAAACTACTGCAAGCAAAAATCTCACCTTTGCAAAAAGCATGTGAAGAACAATCTATGCAGTGTTTCATAAATCCTCTCTTAGGTAATTAGGTTTCTGGAATACTGCCAAATAAAAGTAAATTTCCCCTTTGCAGCCCTCTTGGGAACATTTGACATGCAGCACAAGTATTCATGCCACCAAACAATGTTAACATACTCAATCTGCATAAAACTCCATTTAACAACACTGACATGAAATGTTAAATGAGTTGATTGGTTCCAAACATAAATTTCTGGGCAGCTTCATTCTAAAATCCTTGTTAACCTCACCCAAAAACCTAATGTTGAAAGACTTAAAAACAACAACAACTAATTTTGCTGCCTTTACTAAAGGAGCATTTGAGGCTTAGTAGTGCATTGGCAGTATTTGTCCTGAAGCATGGACAGAACTAGGAAGTCTCTTGAATTCAAACCTTCTTTTGTAATATACAGTAACACTGCTTCTTATGGTTGGATCATTCTCTTATCTCTTTTTATGCAGCACCTGAAGGAGATGACCTCACAATTATGTACATTGTCTTATCAACTCTTCTAGGAAAAAGTTCAGATTTAGAAACAAAAGAGTAATAACAACTCCACATTATTGTGATAGGAAGATCTTTGCCTTCAATCTACTGATCACAATTTTTTTTTTTCACCATGGATAATTTATCCTTCAGCTAGAATGTTGCTGTATCCTCCAGAGATCTCTATGTTCATTTCTGTATTACAGTCTTTCTACAGGCCCATCACACGTGCATCCTGCTGAGCTGGTACAGGTGTGTTTAGCAGGTGCATCAGCTGTGTCATACCTTCTGTCAGAAACAGCCTTTTATAGAACAGTAGTGTAGGATTCACCACAGTCGGAGGCATTAGGGGAAACTTCTGCATTAGATTAGTCACCTCTTACTGCCTCATTATGTTTGATTCCAACAAGGAACAGATTGATCTCAATTTAAACAAGATTAAGGTTTTCAAAACTTTTCTATTGAGCTGTTTCATTTGGCACCCTCGTTGAGAGTGCCTTGTTCTGGTGGGTTTAGCTCCTCCCTTTCAAAACATGTTCACTGACTGGGATGATGGGGACAAGCTTCTTACCATGACTACTAAGCGGCAGGTAACTTCAGGAGGTGTGTGCCGAACCGGGCTTTTGCGCTAATCTGGCTCTCCTTGTTAATGGCTTACCATACCAATATCAAAGTGCAGGGAGACAAGAATTTGAAAGAGTAGTCTATGGAGTTTGATAGATCTAGATTCAAGTTTCTGTTCCAATCGTTTACTAATTGTGTGAGTACAAATTACAGTTGGGTTGACAGCAATGGGAAATTTAATGTCTGGCTTAGTCAAGTTGTTTTCTTTATTTCCTCCTAGAGAAAGAAGTAACTGTAGAAAGTAAGATGATAACTATTATTTATCTGGATCCCATGTTGTGATAGATAGTCAAGTGTTTGAATAGTAATCATTAAACACTTAGGTAGCACTTACTGTGCCTCAGGTAGTGTTTCGCTTGCTTGGCATATATTAACCTATTTAATTGTCATAATACACCTATGAGGAAGACATTATCATTGTTCCTATTTTATAGATTAAAAAATTGAGGCACAGAGAGATTAAATGACAAAAATCATATTTGCTGACATGACATTCCCATTGTTTTTTCTTGCCTTAATCAAATATAGCACTGCACCCTCATCCCCCTCTATCAGCCCCACCTCTGGGCAGCTGAAATTGCCTCCCATCCCACCACTACCTGCTGACTGCAGGAGCACTCAGGGTGCTGGGTTGCTGGCCAGTGGACTTTCTGAATATGGAGTGCCTCCATGGATACTGACCAGGCCCCACTGACATCCCCAAATTCTACTCTGGACAGATCCAGGCAGAGCTCAATAATAGGATATACTGTGTGTAATTAAAATTATTTAAAATGTGATATGTTTTTCAAGGCAAGGAACATGGAGTTCCATTTTAAGCATCAATATAGTGCAAAAAGGGACATATTATGATCTTATATTAAGATTCACAAAGATTAAGTATGAAAAGTCTTATGTGAAGGGATAAGAGTATATTCCCAGTAACTTAGCATTTTTATAGTATTTTAGTAAAAGTGTTAATCTTATTTATTTTTTTCCATTTATTTATTTTATTGCATTTTAGGTTTTGGGGTACATGTGAAGAACATGCAAGATTGTTGCATAGGTACACACGTGGCAGTGTGATTTACTGCCTTCCTCCCCAACACCTACATCTGGCATCTATCCCCTTGCTATCTCTCTCCAACTCTCCACCCTCCACCGTCCCTCCCCTATTTCCCCCCAACTGACCCCAGTGTGTAGTGCTCCCCTGCTTGTGTCCATGTGTTCTCATTGTTCAACACCTGCCTATTAGTGAGAACATGTGGTGTTTGATCTTCTGCTCTTCTGTCAGTTTGCTGAGAATGATGGTTTCCAGGTTCATCCATGTCCCTACAAAGGACACAAACTCATTGTTTTTGATGGCTGCATAATATTCCATGGTGTATATGTGACACATTTTCCCTGTCCAGCCTATCATCGATGGGCATTTGGGTTGGTTCCAAGTCTTTGCTATTGTAAACTGTGCTGCAATGAACATTCATGTGCACGTGTCCTTAGTAGAACAATTTATAATCCTTTGGATATATACCCAGTAATGGGATTGCTGGGTCAAATGGAATTTCTATTTCTAGGTCCTTGAGGAATCGCCACACTGTCTTCCACAATATTGAACTAATTTACACTCCCACCAACAGTGTAAAAGTGTTCCTATTTCTCCACATCCTCTCCAGCATCTGTTGTCTCCAGATTTTTTAATGATCGCCATTCTAACTGGCGTGAGATGATATCTCAATGTTGTTTTGATTTGCATTTCTCTGATGACCAGTGATGGTGAGCATTTTTTCATATGTTTGTTGGCCTCATGTATGTCTTCTTTTGTAAAGTATCTGTTCATATCCTTTGCCCACTTTTGAATGGGCTTGTTTGTTTTTTTCTTGTAAATCTGTTTTAGTTCTTTGTAAATTCTGGATATCAGCCCTTTGTCAGATGGGTAAACTGCAAAAATTTTTTCCCATTCTGTTGGTTGCCGATTCACTCTAATGACTGTTTCTTTTGCTGTGCAGAAGCTGTGGAGTAGGTCCCATTTGTCTATTTTGGCTTTTGTTGTCAATGCTTTTGGTGTTTTGGTCATGAAGTTCTTGCCTACACCTATGTCCTGAATGGTTTTGCCTAGATTTTCTTCTAGGCTTCAAACTATACTACAAGGCTACAGTAATCAAAACAGCATGGTACTGGTACCAAAACAGAGACATAGACCAATGGAACAGAACAGAGGTCTCTGAGGCAACACAATGTATCTACAACCATCTGATCTTTGACAAACCAGACAAAAACAAGCAATGGGGAAAGGATTCCCTGTTTAATAAATGGTGTTGGGAAAACTGGCTAGCCATGTGCAGAAAGCAGAAAATCCTATTTATTGTACCTTTGAAGGCATGTATGACTTCTCTGATTTCTTATGATTCATTAAAGGAAAATTTTAACTTTAGACACAAGCACAAACACACATATGCTTACTAGTTTTTAAAAAACACATACTTAGTTATAAAATGATCACTGAATTATGCCTAACTATAAAACAATATTTAGGAATTACTGAAAATATTTTTTGCTAAAAGCACATTACCAGGATTACAAACAGAAATCACAAAACAATAACCAGAACACTAGAGCTTTTCCAATTTAATCATGATATTATTTTCTTTTCTAAGCCATAATTTAAATTCTCTAAGCCAAACATTGTTTTTGAGGACTTACTGCTTTCCTTTCTTTTTTTCTATTTTTTTCTTTTTGAGGCAGAGCCTCGCTCTGTTGCCCAGGCTGGAGTGCAGTGGCACCATCTTGGCTCACTGCAGACTCCACCTCCTGGGATCAAGCAATTCTCCTGCCTCAGCCTCCAGAGTAGCTAAGATTACAGGCGTGGGCCACCACACCTGGATAATTTTGGTATTTTTGGTAAAGATGAGGTTTCATCATGTTGGCCATGCTGGTCTCGAACTCCTTACCTCAACTGATCTGCCCACCTTGGCCTCCCAAAATGCTGGGATTACAGGTGTCAGCCACTGTGCCTGGCTTATTTTTTTCTTTTTTAATTATAAAGCATACATCACATTTGTGTTAACAATACATCACATCATGCTTGTGCCAACAGTAGAGCCATTCTAAAGCATACTAACAGTTCAAAGTTACTTTGGAATGGCTTTGAGAATACTATAACTGGGTTGGGACAGTGGTCTATTTAGAGAAAATAACCCTCACTCAGTGAGCAGAAAACATTATCTTTGTCTAGTCATGACCAAAGAGAATCAATGATCAATGATAACCTTTGGGGGCGTTTTCACTTAGTTTGTGACATATATAACTTAATAGGTACTATAGTGGGGAGTTCTAAGTAGTAAAATAAAGTGTGAGTCAACCATAAATTAACAGCTAGCTTTGGATGGGATAGGCCACTGATCCATTTGCTCACAGCAGCACTGGTTGGATCTATGCAGTGGTTACTGCTGCAGCTGACAGTGGTTGGGTGAAACAAGGCTCTGAGGCTTGGAGCTCAAATTGATTTTTTTTTTATTACTAGCACTCTGGCATCTTCCTTTACACTGTCCACAGGTCACCTTTACCATGTTGTTTCTTCCTAGCCCTCACATTATGACTCTGTTTGCCTGATCTTTGTCCCTATCTTTAAGTTCTTCAGGTGATGACATTATGTTTCATGTCATCCTTAACTCAGTCATTTGAAGAGTCAAATAAGTAAATGCCTAAGATCACAGAATCCCAGAATAGTTGCACTTCTGTAAAACTGCCAGCAGGCCTTAGATCTTATGTAAATAATTTTCACTTACTAGTGCCAAGTTATAGCTGAGCAACATTTGCAAATATGTAAATTTGTGAAGTATCAGAGACGGCCTTTATTGCTTTTCCCTTGATTACAAAATCAGACGGTGGATTTTTATTTTCATTGTCAATATTTTTTTTTCATTCCTCTGATTGATATTAGAGGGATAGTGATCAACCTTTCAGTTCATCTTAAATGCTAGTTATATTCTCTTGTTTTGTGTCTTGATGTCATATAGTGACAGGGAAGGAGAATGGGAGGGCAGGACAGAAATAGTGGCAGAAAGTGTTTTACATTCTTCAACCATGGCATAGTATTTTGAATTCTTTTCTAGCTCTTACACTTAAGATTCCATCATTCTACGTTTTCAGTCTGGGGTTTGGGCCATGAATTAAATCCAACAGAAGGATTTAATTAGATAGTTACTCAATTCTATAGGGTGACATAACAAATGACTCATGCAGGTACCATCATAGGCCCAGGAAAGCAAGTGCACAAATCTAGAAAGAGATCCACAAACTGCTTAGCTAATAAATTAATTATTTAATAGCAAGTGAAGAAGCAAGGGCAGGTAAAATATGAAACAAATTGATAAGGAACAAGGCAAATGTTCTCAGCTATAAAAATTCGAGAACTAAATAGCTGCCTTTTATGTGCAACCCATGACAACCAGGCTTCTTTCCTTTGCCATTCTTTTTATTCCTATTAGTAGAACTCACTTGTTTTGAATCACATTCCTAGAGACCCGATTCGATTTTCTTTTCTTTTTTTGAGATAAAGTATTTGTCTGTTAACCCGGGCTGGAATGCACTGATGCAATCATGGCTCATGGCAATCAACTCCAGACTCAAGTGATCCTCCCACCTCAGCCTCCTGAGTAGCTGAGGCCATAGGCCCTTGCTTCCATGCCCAGATAATATTTTTTTTTTGTAGAGATGAGGTTTTGCCATGTTGTCCAGGGTTGGTGTCAAACTCCTGCATTCAAGCAATCCACCCACTCCCACTTCCAAAAGTGCTGAGATTGCAGGCAAGAGTCACCATGCCCGGCCCTTGATTCTGTTTTCTAAGATGACAGCTCATTGGACTAATTCTGCAGAAGAGCTCCAAAGATTAGAAGCTCTAAGCTTTAGCTGCACATTATAATAAGCTGGTGAGCTTTACAAATATAAGAAAAATATAAGGGCCCTAACCCACTACCAGTTAAAGCTGAATATCCAGAGTGGCTATGCAACATGAGCAGGTAACATGGGCATTATTGATCCCTAAGCAAGTAGCACCAGCACCATCCAGAAACTTGTTAAAATGCATAGTCTCAGGCTCAACCCCAGATCTACTGAATAAGAATTCACATTTTAAAGACGGCATCAAATGATTTATATGCATATTAACATTTGAAAAATCCTGCTCTAGTAGAGGTCAGCAAATTTTTCCTTAAAAACAGTGGATATTTTAGGCTTCATGTGTCACATATAGTATTTCTTTTTAACAACCCTTTAAACATGTAAATGTCATTCTTATATTGGGGCACACAAAATCAGACCATAAATGAATTGGGATCATCCCATAATTTATGATGCCACTTTGCTTTGGTTTACTAATGAATGAACTAAAGGGCATGAATTCAAATTTCTTCCCTAAGAGGAGACAGTAGTGGAGTGGTAGCTACAACCCAGAGTCTGCCTGTATTCTTTCCACTATTATATTTTGCTCTTTTAACATCCTACATCTCTTAGGGGTATTTTCATTTTCGACTGTGCTCTAAAAGGAACAAAGACCAAATACTACATCAGTCAATAACAGCTCCACTTCTTTAGTGCTTACTACTTGCCAGACACTGGACTAAGCTTTTAACACATATGAACTCATTTAATAATCTTCACACTGGTGCTTTGTGGAGTTACTATCATTATTTTCATTTTCATTTGAGGAATCTAAGGATTAAAAAGGCTATGTAGCTTACCCAAATATTACCACTTGTAAGTATAAAAGCTAGGTTTGTTGGACTGCGATTCATGTATGGACATACTACAGTGCAGTCTCTCTACATTATTTTGTAAGGAGGTAAAAACCTATAAATACCATGGTTCTCAACCTTAGGTGAATATAAAAATTACCTGTGGTGTTTTTAAAAAATATAGATACTTGAGTACTATCCCTGGAGAGTCTTATTCATAGGTCTGTTATGGAGGCCTAGGAAATTAAACTTTATAGAAGCTTCTGGTGCCCAGTAAAGTCTGATGAATATTAGCATAAGAATTAATGTCTCAAGTGTTAAAAATGAAGACAGACTGTAATTTCAATACACAAAAACATAGTCACATATATTTGAGAACATTCAAGAGTATGACTAATACACCTCTGCTGGAGTTTTGACACTCTGCCTAGACTTACTGGGGATTTGGAAAGAAAGGGACTAGGTCCTGCTCCCTTGTCATACACTTACTGGATGTAGTCCTGCTACACATAGATTATTTGGACCACAGATTTACCGTCTGCTTCCAGAGGCTTCAGGATGTGCATTGCTAATGGCTGAGAATATCACTATGGTCTACCATCTGGGCCATGGGGTAATAGTTGGACTAGCCAGCTGCTCTGGTGGTTTCTGAAGTGGGTTATTTTTCCTAGCTCTAAAATCACAGAGTTGTATCTTCTATTGCTTTTCCAATGGATCACAAGCCTGGCTTCTGTAAATAAACACCCTCACTGCCAAGCAGTGGCCTCATTTCTATGTTTTCAACAACTAGAATGGTCCACTGAAATTTTCCAATCTGCCTTCTACTGCTTCAGCACCTTCCAAAGTTCCCTTCTGACTACCATAAGTTATAGAAGCTAACCCTTCTATATCTAGTTCTGAAGCAACACTCTTGATTTCTTTTAGTTGCTCAACAGCCTTCTCTCAAAACCTCTCTCATTGCCCTGAGACTGTTAAGTTTCATTTCACTCTCCTTCCTGCGGCTCCTTCATATGGTTGGGAGCATGCAAACCACTGGGCTTTCAACCTTCACTTGCTGTTCCCTAGCACCAAGCTGTAGGTAGTGAAATTTACAGAGCAGTTGGTTAAAAGCCCTTAAATCAATCTGGCTGTTTAAAACTGGAGACTGCCTTTGGCAGCAACATTCTTAAGCATCTTGCTTGGCTGGTATTTTTAATTAACACAGCTAATTGCCTTGTAGTATTAGCCCAGGCCAGCAGGACAAAATTAACAAGAAAGACAAAGACAGAGATGTTGTAGGCCTAAGGACCAACCTGGGAGAGCTTGGTCTAAATCTAATTGCTAGGTTAAATGAAGTTGCCCTAAATCCTTTGAAGCGTTGCATTTTTCAGACCCTGCGTTAGTGGTTTCTGGGCTTTGGCAATAACAAGGTTCTCCATGGAGGTTCAGGCTCTAAGGATTTTTAAAGCAAGGGACTAGGGTTAACGCACTACAAACACTTCATAATCAAAGACACTTAGTCAACATTCAACACCTAATTGTGTAACTTAACTGTAAATAACGTCATTTTAGATAGAGAAAGTATCATTAATGCACAAAAAACTAATTTCATTCTCCAACCATCCCCAGGGGTGAATAGTATTATCCCAGTTTTTGGTTGGAGACTCAAGAGGTCTAAGCAACCTTTCCAGGAGCTAAAGATGTAGTAAATGCTACAGATGGAATAAGTAAACAGTACGGTCAAAATTTAACACGGCTCTCCTGATATCAAATTACCTATAATGATGCCATGATCACTTAACATTTGATTTAATGAAAATCTTAACCAATGAGAAAATTGCCATCTGATACTTTGAGCAGTACTTATGAACTGAAGCAAAGGAGACAACTCTTAGTATGACACAGGTAATCAATCCATCGAAAACAGAATGCAAAATAGGTGTCATCTGCTTGGTCAAATAAGCTTGCACTTAAAGTGGACACTGGGAGCTGTATCTTGTTTTCTTTCTTCTTGGTGAGGATTAGTTTGGCTTAGAATCCAAATGACTTGGGAAAATGTATTTCTATCCTCTGTAAGTAATAAAATAGAAAAGGAAAAAATGCAAAGCTCCAGATTGGGAGAGAGGGACTCCCTGTTTTATAGCCAGTGCTTGACTTACAAATGCAGTGAAAACTCCGGCTGGTTTACCTGATCCTTCCAATTTATCTGACTTACAGTGAGTGTTCATAAATGTTCCAGTATGAAGATATAATCATAATTTAAAATATTAGTTAGCTAGAGCTCAATGAATTATTCCAGTTGTCTGGCTCTTTATTTTTCTTTCTGAACTGTTCTTATCAAGAGGGAGATCTCAAGTAACAAGGTAATAATTAGGACAATTAAACTAAGAGGTTCACAGTATCCAGGCTGTGTCCTGAGGTCGGGGTGCATGGAGCCT